>NC_056731.1:1320932262-1321532262 GCF_019279795.1 Protopterus annectens | reverse complement strand
TTATTAAAAAGAGAGAAATTTAAGGAACAGTTTAGTGGAAATTATTCCAGAGTTATTAGGGAAGACAGTAATTTCTTCAGAAGTTATAGGTAGTGACTGAGGTAAAATGAAAATTGAATTTAAAAATAGGATAGAAATAAAAGAAAACGAGATACAGTTAAAAAGGAATAGGAATTATTTAGAGGTCCTGACAAATGTTAAATTATTGCCGAATAAGGGAAATCTCACAAAACAAGTAGACACGCAACTGCAGAATACTAAAGAGAAAATAAGGACGTGTCTGCATAAAATACATGAGTTTAGAAAAATTGCTATTAAGAAACTATTTTTTGATAATAACTCAAGAGCACAAAACTTTTAGCATAGTGACTTAAGCAACAGAAAGTAGAAAGGGTTGTTTCCAAACTTAGGAGCCTGTAAAAAGAAAAATAACCAGAGATACTGGTGAGGTTTTAGAGGTTTTTCAAACATTTCATAAAAATTTGTATAAAACTGAAAAATGTGGAAATCAAGAAAGAGCTCAAATGGAAATATTTATGGAAGGCTTAAGTTAAAGGTAGGTAGATGAGACTCAACAATTAACAGCTAAGGCAGGAGGAGATGAGATAAAAAACGGTGATGTATAATCAATCTGCAGTAAAGTGTAGAGAAAAAAATGGTAATCCTGTGGATATTTGGAAGATAGGAGGGAAGAAAGTGATAAAGATCTGAAATGTTTTGTTTAACAGCATTTTAAAAGGAGAGGAGGTACCAAAATCTTGTAAGAAAGCTATGGTGGCTGTAATAACTAAAGATGGAAAAAAAACTACCACACCCAGCTTCACACAGATCCTTTTCAATTTTAAATCATAATTATAAAGTGTTTATGTCTATATTAGCTAAAATATTTTCAAATGTATTGCCAAAATTGATATATAATGATCAATGTGGCTTTATGGAGGGGAGGTAAACATTTGACAACATTAGTAGAACAGTGGTGATGTAGAGGGAAGCAGAATGTAAAAGTATACTGCTGTTGTTGGTGGGTCTTGGTGCAGAGAAAGCACTTGACAGAGTAAGCTGGGATTTTATGACTAAGGCAATGGAAGCATTTGCATTCCCTGATTCAATAATAAGGTTAATTAGGAGGATTTTACAGTTCATTACTTGGGAGACTATATACTCTGACATCTGCAAGGTGAGTCTCTGAACTGCAAACTTTCAAGGTGGGACAACCCTTTCTGATTTTTCTCAAAACAGGGTTGTGCTATGCATTAACACACCATTCATGCCTAAAGATGTTTCTGAATTTACCTTGAATCAAGGCATCAATCTTCCAGTGTTTTATTCAGAAAAAACAAAGGAGAAAGGATAATACATACCTTGGATGTGCACAGGCAGTTCAGGTACTACCTTGACAGAACAAACCCCTTTAGGATTGCTGAAGAGATATTTATCTCCTGTACAAGAGCAAGACAACCTGTCTCTAAGCAAACTGTTGCATGATGGCTTTCCTCTTATGTGGTTTTCTGTTACTTCCATCATGATAAATCTCTTCCAGGCAAGGGTAAGGATCATTCGGCTAGGGCCGTATTGTCTATAATGGTATTTTGGAAAGGGTGGATTCTAGAAGCATTGTAGAGGCAGCAACCTGGTCCTCTGTTCATACTTTCATAAAGCAGTATAAACTGGATTCCTTTTCAATGTCCAGAGCATGTTTTGCTCAAACTGTCCTCCATGGGCTGCTGGAATCTACTAAAATGCCACTGAGGCATCGGGAATGATGAAGATAGTACAGTTGTATAAGACCTGTTTACCTGTACTTACCTGTAATAGTAGATCTTTGAATTCCTCATTGCCTCAATGGCAGCTCCCACCAACCATCCACCAGATTGTGCATAGCTGAGGTGGGTTTCATCCTCTTTGATTCAGTTGTTGAATTTGTTTTTTACATGGTATTGTGACTGGCCGCAAATTTCTTTTGCTTGATCATTCTGGTTACTTTCCTCTCCTTCTTTTAGAAGCAAAAAAGTGTCAACATTCTCCTTCTGTGACATCTGAAGGCTTCCCTATCAGGATATGCTCAACTAATCAGCTATCTCAAGAAGGGGGGAGTCTGAAGTTTTGAAATATGGCCAGTAATAGGTTACCTTGGCAGATAACCCAAAGTGCCACTAAGGCAGTGTGGAATTCAAACCTCTTCTGTTGCAGGTAAGTATAGCTTAGTTATCTGTACTTTATAACTCATACCAGATTGGCCATGGTATCTAGTCATACCTTCTCAAAGTTCCAGCTGATATAGTGCATTCATTACACATAAAACATTGCTTTGTGTTGTCTTGTTTACAACTCATTATCGGACCCTTCAGTTATTTCATTTATTGTTCTTTTTTAATATCACATGAAGGTATAACTATACTTGTGACTATTTCTGCACTTCCATCAGTGAATTCACAGATGAAGTAGGTCATTTTGATGGCTTGTTGTTGCTCCAGTGGCATAGAGAGGTAAAGACCTCACTACATCCCAACAGACCCGGGGTTGATTAGTGTGTCAGGTAACTGACAGAATAGCAAGAAGGAATGTTTTTTTCCATCCTGGGTTGGAGGGGGAGTTTCTGGTGAAGACTGGGGATGTAAAGTGGGAAGGTATGTTGAGAATAGGGGAACGGTGGGAATTGGTTGAACTTTTGTGGAGGTGGGAGCAAAATGTCAGCATGCCATGATAGCATGCCCACACTAGGACATTTTGTGGACCATATGGGAGGTGGGATAGGTGAACAGAAGACAGATCATAAAAGATATAATCATCTAGCAGAAGGTGACATAAACCCCCAGGAAACCTTTAGGTTTCATAATGGCCCCAGCTTACATCAGAATAAGTCCAGGGGGAAAAGGAAAAGCTGTTAAACATGGCAATGGACATAGAGAACTGGGAAGAAAGGCCATAGGATGATACAGGAGAGTGGAAAAAAGCTAAAAAGGTTTTGAAGGCTTGTTTGAAATCAAGTCAGATAAGAATGCTGCAGTCACACACTTTGCAAGTTTTATTTGTCATAGTTAACTTGCAAAGCATACCATATAATGTAAATCACTGACTCCCTTCAGCCAAACTAGAATGTATAATTTATTTATATAAAGAAATTAACTGCATAATCAAGTCTGGCTGCTACCATTCTACATGTATGATCATACTTCTAATCTTACATAAATTTAAGAACTTAACAAGGTTTAGAAACTGTCTGCTTTACCCAGAATACCAAGCATAATTATTTATTATTTGTGGATAAAGATCCAACATACAGCCTGATAGATTCATCATCTGTAGACACTTAATGATGTTACAGTTTGAGAAAGTTTAATATGATAACAAAAATATTAATGGGTCTTGCAGCTTCAAGACTCAAAATCAGGTCTCGCAGGAGAAGAATCTTTTATCAGCCGGTAACTTACTTTCCTGAGATAGAGACAAAATCTGCATGGAGCACACTACAGCATAATTTAAACTGTGTAAAGTAAGTGCCATATAGCTCCAGGGAAATTGTTTCTTTCATGTCTTAACAAGAGCAATATAATTGTCTCATGTCCATTTATCAGCTGTAGCACTGCTGTAAGTGGTAGTTTCAAAAAGATGAGTTCTAGTTAACCTCCCTATATCAACAACTCATGTTCTAACTAAACTAATGCCAAGATAGAATTTCTAAATAACCTGCATAGACTAACAGATCATCCCTTTGTAATCTTCTTGGGTTAATTACAAGATTTTTCTCTATGACAAGTACCAGTCCACAGCAAGTATTATGTGAGACTTGCAATAATGACTGCACAACAAAGTACTGAATAATTTTCCAAGATAAATAATCATAGCCTTAGTTCTTTGAATATCTAATTGATTGTGCTCCTCTGTCCATTTCTGAGTCTGTCCAAATGCAATATGTATACAACAGATATAAGAATCTTCATTAGTACAGTGATCCAACATTACAATATCGTTTGCATAAGTAAAACTTTTTAAGAAGCATACAAAAGTGCTTATAAACATTAAAAAACAAGGAACCACAGTGTAGATCTCTGTGAAACTGCTGTGTAAAAAATGTCTAAGTAATATATAACAGAAGAAATACCGTAGGATGATGCAGGGAAGTGGAAAAGGTAGCCCATATAATTTTCTAAATAGGGTAGACACTTCAAGGGCTCAGTATTCACCCCAGAATGCCAAAAGTCAAGAGATTACATTTTCCAGTAAAGTCAAAAGCCTTGGACCTGAGACTAGCTATTTGTGATAGAATGAAAAAGCCCTGACTATGAGCTAGACAATTTAGTGTCAGATTGCAGGTTGGGCACTGAAACAACCAGCCAGAGAGAGAGTGAGGGACTCACACCACCTTGCTTATCCTGGGGGTGGAGGGCAGTCTTTTCCTCATAAATACTGGCATGGCAGAGAGTATGCAGCATAAATCACTGTGGATCAATGATGAGCACACATCTTTAGCCAAGCTGTATATTGTCAGTAACTTCATGTACGTGTGTGTGTGTGTGTGTGTGTGTGTGTGTGTGTGTGTGTGTGTGTGTGTGTGTGTGTGTGTGCAGATACAGTGGATATAAAAAGTGCACACACCCCTGTTAAAATACCAGGTTTTTGTGATATAAAAAAATGAGACCGTAATAAAACTTTTCCCACCTTTAATGTGACCTATAACCTGTACAATTCAATTGAAAAACAAACAAATCTGTTAGGGGAAATCATATAAAAAATAAAAAAACATACAATAAGCTGGTTGCATAGGTGTGCACACCCTTAAACTAATACTTTGTTGAAGCACCTTTTGATTTAATTAGAGCATTCAATCTTCTTGGGTACATACCTGCCATCAATTAGAGAGACTCTGATTAACCCCAAATAAAGTCCTAGTAGGATTTTACTGACATTTACTCAGTTGCCTGCTACAGTAGAAGCCATGGTTTGCAGAGAGCTTACAAAGCATCAAAGGGATCTCATTGTTGAAAGGTATCAGTCAGGAAAAGGGTACAAAAACTTTTCCACAACATTGGATCTACCATGGAACACAGTGAAGACAGTCATCAAAAAGTGGATAAAATATGGGACAACAGTGACGTTGCAAAGAACTGGACGTCCCTCCAAAATTAATGAAAAGACAAGATGAAAACTGGTCAGGGAGGCTGCCAAGAGACCTACAGCAACACTGTCAGAGCTTCAGGAATTTCTTCAAGTACTGGTTATGTACTACACGTGACAACAATCTCTCGTATTCTCCATATGTCTGGACTATGGGGTAGGGTTGCAAGACGGAAGCCTTTTCTTACACAGAAAAACATCCAGGCCCAGCTAAAATTTGCAACACAATATATCAAGTCTCCCAAAAGCATGTGTGAATATGTGTTATGGTCTGATGAGACCAAGGTTGAACTTTTTGGCCACAATTCCAACAGGTACGTTTGGCACATAAACAACACTTTGCATCACCAAAAGAACACCATCCCCACGGTGAAGCATGGTAGTTGCAGTATCATGCTTTGGGGTTGCTTTTCTTCAGCTGAAACTGGGGCTTTAGTCAAGGTGGAGGGAATTATGAACATTTGCAAATACCAGTCACTTTTGGCCCAAAATCTTCAGGCATCTGCTAGAAAGCTGAAGATGAAGAGGAATTTCACCTTTCAACACAACAATGACCCCAAGCATACACCCAAATCAACAAAAGAATGGCTTCACCAGAAGAAAATTAAAGTTTTGGAATGGCCCAGCCAGAGCCCAGACCTAAATCCAATAGAAAATCTGTGGGGTGACCCGAAGAGGGCTGTGCACAAGAGATGCCCTCGCAATCTGACAGATTTGGAGTACTTTTGCAAGGAAGAGTGGGCAAATAATGGCAAGTCAAGATGTGCCATGCTGATATACTCATGCCCAAGAAGACTGAATGTTTTAATTAAATCAAAAGGTGCTTCAAGAAAATGTCAGTTTAAGGGTGTGCACACTTATGCAACCAGCTTATTGTACTTTTTTATTTTGTATATTTTTCCCCTAACAGATTTGTTTATTTTTCAATTGAATTGTACAGGTTATAGGTCACATTAAAGGTGGGAAAAGTTTTGAAATGATTTATTGTGGTCTCATTTTTTATATCACAAAAACCTGGCATTTTAACAGGGGTGTGTACACTTTTTATATCTACTGCAAACTAACAATGGATAGTAATGAAGCCAGGCATGTCAGGTACCAAGCAAGGGGTAACAATTATAAGCAAAAACTCAAGCCTTCTGTTAATGATGGTAACACAGGCACTTGACCCCACCCCAGCCTGGAAGATAACATGAGGTTATGAAAAGATATTCCTGTATGAAAATAGGAGAACCATGAAGTGGGATTATATTGGATGCTAAGTCCAGGCAGGTAAGGGGGCGGAGATGAATGGGTCAGTAGACTGACTGAGGAGTGAGCTTTATGGTCAAGGATGTCCAGGAGAAATGTAGAATTATAAAGGCTTTGGAACCTTACAGAAAACAGTAGCAGACTTAAAGTCTTTATCTGTGTTTTCACTGATGTCTCATACCAGTGGAACATAATCCTCTTAGAGTTACATTCCTGTAGAAATATTTACTATACTCAGAGTGCAGGAAATTTTCATGGATATAATCAAAAAGCTGGCTAAGTACCATTTATTCAAAAGGGACTGTTGGGTATTAGGAGGAAAAATTTGCTTTTCATCCTGGAGCACTCCTTCCAAACTAGCAGAAACACCACTTCACTCCCTCTTCCAGGGAAATCGCCCTTAAACTAGGATGAATTATAGAGGTAAGGAAGTGCCTGCAGAGATCTTTTCTCAGCCTTTATAATTCAAAATGTATACTATCCAGGCTCATCTTAGGACAGGGATTGTACTATTTATTTATTTTATTGCATTTGTTTACCGGAAAAGTCCATTGGGGCTAAAAGAGACCATTTTTAGTGGAGGCTGGGGGAGAAAAGCTACTAATAGTTTTAAGCTTCTTAGATTGGCACAATACGAAACGAGAGTGCAGCTCTTATCCTGTAAGTAATACAGGATAGTAAATTTATTTAAATGTAAAGCAAAATACTTACTTGATTTATTAGCTATCTCTTTGGTTTTGTACGCCTGGAAAATCTAGCTAACATAACCTAAGGCTTTGTCTTTCTTTTTTATCAGAATTCATTGCATATATTCCACCCTTAATTTTGATTACATCCTGCCATCATAACTTTGTCTCCCAGTGTACAAATGACAGTACTTTCTTCATTATTAACCACACTCACTGATTTGCTTTTAAGGAAAGTTTTGATAACACAGGCATAGCTTTCAAAATGTAGAAGCTTATGAAGTAAACTAGCCTTTTTCAGGTCTCCATTTGTGTTAATTATTGAGTAACTATTTTAGATTCTAATTGGGTATGCACAAGTATAAGTCCATGTCTGCACATATGACTGAAAGCAATAACATTCACACTAATAATATAAATCTAAAGAGTATACAGTATTGTAACTGCCTGTTACGTTGATTCATACTTTATACTAACTGTCACTGTGACACATTTTCTACTGGAACACATCTTATCATATTAAAATAAGACTTTTGGATCAAATGCAGAACATTATAATAATCATTTCATCCAGAATTAATTTCTCTGTCCATTGAGTCCCAGAATAAGCTTTGGCTTCCCTATGACTCAGAAAAGTTGAATGAATAAATGAATGAACAAATGATTTTGTAGACTTTTTGGTTCTGCACATTTTGTTTGATATTAGAACATTTAGCTTAATGGATCTGACATTTCAGATGCTACTACGTCATGAGTAAGTACTTAAAGGAATCTACTGCTAAGTGAAAGGCCTGCATCATCAGTGATATTTTTCTTCTCATCTTTTAGAAACATTTCACTGATGTTAGCAACTGTGTAAGTATATATCAGCTAGCCTTCTTTCCTAGTAATATGGGGCTAACTTGAGTACCTGAAGTCAGATTTTTCTGATGCATCCATTTTTGTTTATATGGATCTTTTTGCTGTGTTTTCTTGTTGATATCCACTGTGGCACCACAACACAGTAAATGTCCATACTGGAAATACATTGAAGCATTTGACTGGCTCACACATTGTCTTATTCCCACTGCACAAAATACTGTACTAGGTACTTAAGATTTGGCTGTTTACTTAACAAAGAAAACTGCAGCTGACATACAAAGATTAGACACTTCTTTTAATCAAGAAATCAGCAAAAAGGAGATAATACAGTTTTAGGTACAAAAGCATCCTATAGGTCCCTTTCTTTTTCATTTCATCATTTGAGAGTGGCATTATTTAGAAGATTTAATCGAGATGTCTAAACACAGGGAGAAGCACAAGAAGCAGAAGGGTTCCAGAAGCAATGTAAGAAGTATCCCAGTTTCTTTCCACATTCGCAAATTCTAGGTACAAAATATTCATATGAATCTCCTTTGGCTTCTTTTGAGCCTTCCAGCCCCAGGTTTGTACCCTCATAGACTGTAGGTGTGCAGATGATAATATAAGCTGTTTGCCTTTCATGTAATCAGTGGTTTCTCTGCATGTCTTCCTATCCCAGCTCTCATTTTGCATTTTTCCCTGAGAGATATTCGTTCAGTAGAGGGCAGTACTACTTTCCCTGGTCACTGAAGCCTCTGGAGCTGCTTTTGCACCCCATATCAGTCCTTTATGCTGTCTGCATATAGTTGAATATTAACCTGTTGACCTACAGATATCAGAACTTAGGCAACCAAACTTGGTCCACTGCATAGATTTCTTTATGGATCTTGGTCATGTCAGCAGGCTGATGTCTATCAACATGGGTCGACATCCAGCTTTAGGTGACTCAAAGCACCTGCATAGTTCCAAGTGGTGTTCCTTACTGCACATGTTTATCCAATGCAGTTCCTTACTGCACATGCTTATCAAATCCAGTCCCCCTGCCAGCACAAGTCACACTGTCTGAAGCCTCATATATGTTCTTTACCCCAGAGCAGGGCCCACCAAGTGCAGGTTTGGTCAGTTTAGTGCCTGCTACCAATATTGCTTGTTATCATGGATAACAAGGCAGAGCCCTCTGTTTTTAGGGACACCCTTTCTCCCATCGCTATAAGTACATTGTCAGTAGGTCTTTGCTCCACCCCACTACTCTCACTGCCTTATATTACTGAAATTTGTACTCCAGATACTGTTATTATATGCTTACCAGTTTACATATTGCCTACAATGCCTACAATGCCTTACTTTTGTTATGTAAATTTAATAAGTACTGCTTATGTGCAAGTAGCCTTTTTTAGTCCTTTGTAGGCCTCTCAAACTTGTGTACAGGTTGTGTCAGTCATGTTTATATATGTTACTGTCTTTGAAAAGCTATTTGTTTATTCCAGTATATCACTACAGTTTTGTACTTTATACACCTTATAAAACATGTTTTTAATATAACTTAGGTGGTGGTGCTGCAGTAGTGTTGTCGCCTCACAGCAAGATGTTGTCCCGTTCGATTCTCAGCTAGAGCGTCTTCTGTGGAGAATCATTAGCGGACCGGAGTTCCACTGTGGCGACCCCTAACTGGGAAAAGCCGAAAGACACAACAAAAAATGTTATTTCAGCTGTTGGACATACATATGTTCAGGGTAGTTTTTATTCAATTGCTGTCATCTGAAACATATAGTATCTCTGTGCTGCTAAATAACCTTTATAGGCAATACTTCATCTAATGATGATTTACCGTGTGTATATGATGTTGGCTATTGTCTGAAGTCGTACTGCATTAAATCAATTTATACACTATTTTCTAATGTGTTAAACATGTTTTGATGTGGGTTTTTATGTATGTAAATTATTTCAGGAGTAGTTTCTACTGAGAGATAGATATGCATGTCTCGTCAATGGACGAGTATGCATCAAGATGTCTAAGAGAACAATGGGGAGCTGATGTTGCCTTAACAAGCCTAGCCACATAATAGTCTTGTTCCATAGTTGACCATGGTTATATGGTCATTGTTAGCAGAGCAAATCAGTGGGTGACTGCCCATGTCCATGTATATTAATACATTTCTCTTTTGAAGAGTTAGACAGAGAAGATGAGGATCTTTTTTTTTCTTACAATCCAGTCGCCTGTAAAATGGAAATGAGAATTTGATGTCCCTGGTGTCAGGAAGACCCCCCACAATCCATAAGTGTAATAAACATCAAGGACAGTACAAGAGAAGGAACAGTGGTCTTAGATTCAGTTATGGCTTTTTCAGTGCAGAACCCATTAGGCCTGATAGGTACCTAAATAAATTCCATAATCGGTCCCCCTATAGCAAATGTCTAATGACCAAGTAGAGCTGAATTAGGCGCCATTTTGATACAGTAGCTCTGGTTCCATGTTAGTTTGAATGTCTGAACACCAGGAGTTTCATTTCTAGCTGAAAAGCAAAGTGGACAAAACAAGGTCAGTGGCTGCCATTTATAAAAATTCCGTCACTAAACTAATGTTTGTCCATCATCTAGACCAGAAGTGCAAGGCTGGGGACTGCCATGGGAAATAAGTGTTCATGGTCTGAACCCTAGTCACAATGCTACCTGAGTACATAAATCACATAATCTTTTAACGCTGCAGCATGTCTGACAGAGCAACAGAGGCAACAGCCCAGTGACCAGGCAGTGGGTAGATGTGTATGCTGTACACAGGAAGGTGTAGTGTCCATTGTCATCTTTCACATTGTGTGGGTTGTATACAACCTCACTGTTTGGATCAGTTAGGTAGATCTGCTAATGCTAGCATTATTATACAATGAAATGCCTGTCTTCATCTCACTCATTTTCCTGATAACCTTAAGGTCACTTTTATGGATACATACTTTTGGAGACATTTGCAGTTTCATTCACAGATGGATGGTGTGATAAGCATACTTAAAGAATGTGGCAAAACCTATCAACTTTGAGCATACTGTATAATATAATATGGCATAACCGACTTCCATTATGATTGTCGATGAATGATAACGTAAAGATAGCACTCCAAGCTGGGAGACTTATAAAAGGATTAAAAAACTGGTAATTTTGCATAAACCAGGGCTAAGCAGATTCAGCAGAGATACATGTGACTTCCAGGAAACTCATTAAGAAGGCAAACTAAAACAAGGAGAAAAATAGAAAAAAACTCTACTCTATGCAAGGAAGAACATGATGACTACAGGGAGGTATGGCGAGTAAAACAACAATCCATGGCAACAACAGGAGATATTTCACCTTCCCATACATCAAGGAAAATAGATGAAATGCATCTGAAGATATTTAAAATAAGTGGATCACTGCTGGATGACATAGCTACTAATAATAAGAAAATGCAAGGAGCAGTTATCAAGCATTCTGATGGACTTTTTGAAATCCAGTCTTCAGAAAAGAGAGTTAAAGGAGAAAATAGCAGAACAAGGGATGAAATGTGAAGTGCTGACCCAGATATGAATGCAACTAGAAGATAGGTCTAACTGTGAAAATCCAAAGTTTATGGCAATACCTGAACTAGCAGAGAGAAAAGAATGCAAATAATTAGAAATTGTGTAAATATATGTACTGGACTTTCCTTCAGGACATTAAAATTCAAAGGGCACATAGAGTATAGATACCTCATGCAGGGGCTAGAGAACAACTGAGACATATCCTAACTAAACTATGGTTATTCCAGCTCAAAGAAGAAGAAATATACCCTAAATTGTGGAAAAAAAGGAACAGTGCTAAATGTTGATGAAGCAAGAGTCTTTGTGGACAATGCTTTTTCAGCACAGACTTGAACCAGGAGAAATGTATTGTCTCTCTTTGTTAAACAATACAGAGAAAAAACATCGTTTTAAGCTCTTTTATCCTGCTTCTCTGAGATTTTTTTATCCACTAGGATTGAAAAGCTATATACAGATCAGCAACTGCAGTAGGGAAAAGAAGACATAGAGAGTAATGAGAGTCAACAAAGAAGGACTTAGTACAACATGAACAACCCAGATGTGCTGAATAACCACAGTGAGCATGAAAATCAGCAAGATGATTATAGGTCTGTTGAGCATTAAAAAGGTAGCTACAGCTTAAGCATGCACAAGTTCAGTATGCAGCACATATATGTATAAATGTTAATTATCAATTATGTGAAATGATTGTCTAGAGTACACTAGCTGGAAATGTCTCAGTAATAGAGGGTGGTAGAAAAATGTTGAAGAGTCATAATTTACACTGATTTCCATGAGACAGAGAAGATTTAATGATGGATTTAACTGTAGGAATGGAAAAATTAGATGACCCAAGTTTAATATTTTTAAATATAAGGTTGTATTTTAAATAAGTTTTAAATTAGATAGTTTGTTAATTTAAAATTTGTAGTATGCAATCTTAGACATGGTTACTGCACTCAAAAGCATGGTTGGAAACCATTTTAGTCTTCTGATATACCCAGAAGTGACGTTTTGGCGGTAGATGGATGGTATTTAGGGGTATATGCAAATTTGATAGGCTAATAGCGGGAATCCTAATTTAGGGCAACTGTGATGAGTTGTCCAAGCATTAAACAAGCCTTTCCTTTTCAGTAATTGGTAAAAAAATGAAATATTCAAAGCTCTTAAAAGATTCTGGGCAATAATAATGCCTGCAATTAATCTGGGCAGTAATAATTTCTGCAAAGGAAGCCAAAACAAAAAGAATGGAAGTCAAGAGGCCCACAGAGAACTTAGACAAGGTTGTGAACCTAGTGGAGGAAATCCGTGATGAATAAGAGAGGAGGTTGCACAAAAGGAAACAGAACATGTTGAGAAATGTCTGTCTTGGCTAGTATATTTAAAACAAAACAGTGTTTAAGAGAAAGGGTTAAAGGAGTGTTTTATTTTTCTGTCCAGTGCAGGGGAAGGGGGAGGATTGATGGCTATTGACAGGGAAGTTGCATATATGTTTAAACAATTATTTTGATAATGTTTAGGGAGTATATGCTCAGATAATGTACAAAAATGGTATATAGAAAGAATGGTGTGCAGCTTCATTGGTATTAGCATATAAGAGTTTAAGGTCAAGATCACTTTGATAAATAAGTCAAACAGCAGAGTAACAGAGTAAAGTCAGCTAGTCGCTGATAGAATCATAGGCACCATACACAATGATTGTCTAGTCTTTGGACTTAGTATGTTGTTGGAAGAAAATAAATGATGTGATGCTGGAAAAAATGTTCTTAAAGATGAAACAGAGAAATATGATGACATAATATGAAGAGAAAGTTATGCCAAAAAACAGTGGTTAGGCACATATTGCTACAGATGTTCGTAAGTATTAAAGTTTAAAAATTAAGGTGTGGGTCAAGTGAATTAAAAACAATATTGTTAATAATATATTTTTTCTCATTCTTTTTTGACAGTCTTATAATAACAGACAAATAAGCAAGATTCTCCTAGTCTAGAGCCTGAAAGAATCCTGATAGCTGTTTCCCAAAGTAAATAGAATAAGGATTGATTCTACTAATAGTAGAGGCTGTTAGCTTCAGAAATGGAAAATAAGGTAATTGTGTTTTTGTATACATTTAAAGTTTTGTTACTATGGGGAGGGAAGTGAGAAAAAAAATTGTTTTTCAAGTTATAAAGACCAGAATAAGTATTTTACTTAGGACTTGTTGCAAAAGAATATGGAAACTAACAGTGCAGGGCAGAAAAAAGGAAACACTGAAGGGATATACAAAAGGATCAAAATAATTGGAAGAAGAATCATACAGGTTATGTCTGAACACAAATTATGGATGAGGTGAACATACTAGTATGGAATAAAAACAGGTTAGTGGAAAGGAAAAGAGAAAGAATATGATATATATTGTGAAAGTTAAAGCACAAGTAGCAAAACTGCAGTAAATACTTGTCATTGAAACTTTAATAAAAGAAATGGAGAATGACTGATTTTTTTTTTTTTTTTTCAGGAGTGGAAGAGGAAAGAAAGATAAGGGTGTTGATTTTATGAAAGAAAGGTATGCGAGTAAAGGTTTAGAAGAAAGATGGACAAGGAAGCTGTATAATGATAACAGACATCTGGATATGCATTTGAATGCCAGAATATATGCCTCTCCTTTTTTAGCAGATAATGGGAGAGGTCATAGCCTTCTAATGCTGGCTAACATTAGTAGCAGGAGACTAGAATGCAATTTTTAATAAGGGAGATATATCCAGAGAGACAAGGGAATTCACAATTCTAAAATAAGGCAGACACTTGGGAAAATATATCCACACATTTGGATTACTATGTGTCTTGAATTTAGGAGGAATGAAAAGAATGTATTCATTTTTCTGGGAAATGTGTCAGCTGGGAAACACTTGATAGCTATTATATCTCAAAATAAGATAGCAATTTGAAGCAAGGAATATAATTTGATAGGTATTGTATCTCAATTAGCATATAAAGTTGGGGAAGGAATGAAAACCCATGCAGTAATCATTTCTGATTATGTACCTATAGAAATGTCATTAGTGGGACTGGGAAAATAATATTTTTTTCCAAGAATTGACATTTTCCAACACATTGCATGAAAAAGGCAGCATTTGGTGAATGAGCTGATCAAACTTTATTACAGTTTTTCAAAGAATCTTGATATCATGATAAAAATGTAACAGTGAACTGGGCTAAGAAATAGTAATCTGGTTAATATAAAGACAGAGGAGATTTGGAAAAGAAACCCCAGGGCAAATATCTATAAGGTAGTAGAAACGGAAAGGAATTACAAAGCTAGAAATGTGTGGATGGAAAGATCAAAATGAAAAGAAACTTAAAACATTAAAAAAGACATTCACTCAACATTCTTAAATACATACAGCTAAAAACCATCTTCCAATAAAAATCTGTGAAAAATAGATGTGTATTTACAGAATACATGTCCAGCTAACTTGTTAATGAGGCTACACATTCTGTATTAGTAGATCAGAAACTGCATAGATTGCTTAAAGAATGCTCGTGATACCACAATAAAGTCTCATAGTGGCGATGTTGTTCTTCAGTCTATTAGATATTATAGAGCACACTCGTCACAGCCGGGGTTACTGATTATTTTATTTGTATATTGTGCGTGTATATATGTTTGTGAACTAATATAAAGTGGCCATTGTGGCATATAGTTCATTATATTAAACACAAGCATGAAACTGCAGATGGAATCTGTTATTCTCATTTTTAATTATTATTATGACAGTCTCACATGTTCTACAGTTTATAATTGTATTTGTTTATTTGTTGTGTTGACGGTTTGTTTTGTTTGAATTATGTGGGCTGTAATGCCTATTTAGAATAGGTGTGGAATCAGTGTTTATTCTTACTTGATTCTAAATGGCGAATACAAGCATATATGCAAGTTGATTTGATGAATCAGTTGCATTGAGTATTTAGGATTGGTGCTTTTTATCCTATTGTGGTGAGCATAATTTAATGCTCATGAATGGTTTATATTGCAAGTGTTTGATAGGTTAGATGCAGTAAAGTATACATTTGATTGGCTGCTATGAGTTTAGAAACATTGATATTCATTGTTAATTATTTAATGTATTTAATTGTATTTAGATTTTTATTGGAAGATGTTTTTTAGCTGTATGTATTTAAGAATATTGAGTGAATGTCTTTTTTAATGGTCTGAAGAAGCAATGTTTGTCGCAAAAGCACTTACCATTTTTATATTTCTCATTAATTTTGTAATAAATAAGTGTACTGTATCCTTGCTCAGTGGTGGTTTATGTTTTACATGTTTTTACTGCTAATACACCACTGGGTTGCCGCTGGAGTGTTACTCGTTGTTTGTTGGTAAACTTTAAAACAGCCAAAGACTCTGGGGGTAATTCAGTAAACACTACACATAGCAATTCTTCATGTAAGAATAGTGTTGTGGCCCAAACATGAAATACGGCTGCTGAGAGATCCAGGAAATGGGGCTGGGTGTGCACGAGCGTGCAGGCACGGTGCTAACATGGAAGCAATCGTGGAATGCAAATCACTTCATCTGCTGGTGAAAACCATGCAAATTAGGTGATTTTGTGATCCAGGAAGCAGAAAGGCATCTGTGTAGGTGCCGTGTCTGCAGGAAAAATATATAAGATTACTAACCGTATACTGGAATTTAAAAATAAAACAGGGGCTGTGACAACTCAAATAAAAGCATGTATTAGGTATAGTAGGCATGCAAATGGCCAAAACTATGGCCATTGACATTTAAAAGCGATGCAATTAATGAAAAATTTAACTTTTTTATCACATATGCCACGTTTAAGCAGCGTGCAGTGACATGCAAACATGCTAGTTCCCTCCCCCAAAAATTACAATTGTAAAATGTAATATTTAAAGCTATAGGGAATTTTCCCATTATACTGGCTAGCATGCAGAGATATACAATGGCAGGCTATAGTGGTTGCTCTGGTGTAGTGCAGTATCTAGGGTGTATGCAGTTAGGTGTATGTAAATGAGCTAAGTTTATTGAATAGCAAAATGGGCCACCATGTCCACAGGTACTAACTGTGTAAGGGCTAGAACTGTGGTAGTGTAGGCAGAAGAGACAGCTGACATGAAGGGGGGGGTGTCACGGTTTGTGTAAGTACATTGGAGCCCAGTGGCTCCTGTTTGCGCTCAGCTGAGCACAGCTAAGCATGTGGCATGTGTCTGAGGCTGCTAAGCTGTGCTTAGTTGGTTAAAGAAAAGCTAAGCTTGCTTGTGTACAGGGGAGGGTCAAATCTGCTGAGCAATGTTTACACTTGAGCCAAGGGTTTGCACGGCACGGCGCAGGGCTTAAAAGTGGAGGAAATTGGAAAAAAAAATAAAAGGAAATAGCTTAGAAAAGCCGATAAACTATACATGACTAATAAGCCCTCTGCCACTCACAGTGGCCCATTCAATCCCCTCAATAATTTATCTGGTAGGGTGGAATGTATCATAGTCAGCCAACAACACAGGCTGCATCTGCAGCACACCAGTATAAAGTATGCAGACACCCTTCAATCTGATTTTTCCCACATACTCTGCACCATTGGAGTACACCCTTGGGAATTTTAACTGACAAAATGATAGGGGCTGCTGTTGCTTTGGTGCATCTCTCCATGCTACAGGCTGAGGTCAGTGATGATGGTGATAACTGGCCCAGACTGAGGAGGAGAAGACTGTTCAGACCCAGGGTAACCTTTCAGGGGCTACATGAGCTGGAGATAGTAGAGCGCTACAGGTTGGACAGGGACATACTACAGCAACTCAACAAGCTCTGCTGCCCTAATAGACCCAGAGCCAACAGAGGGGGAACTCATCCAGGTGGAAACAAAGGTATGTATAGCCTTAAAAATACTAGCTACAAGTACTTTCCAAAGACATACTGGGGACATCATGGGAATCTCACAGGCATCTGAATCTAGGCTATACCACCAGTTCCTAGATGTAATGCTAACACATGCCAGTGAGCATATCTATTTCCCTAACACCCCTGAGGAGAAGACTGCCAATATTAATCTCTTCCACCATGTAGCACACTACCCAGAGGTACTGGGTGCCATAGACTGCACTCATGTACACATCAAAGCACCACCCGGTGAGGAGGGTAGAGTCTATGTCAACCGCAAGGGGTATCACTCCAACTGCCAGGTCATGTGCAGTACCCAGGGCATTGCCATCAATGTGTGTGCTGGCAGCCCTGGCAGTTATCATGACTCCCACATCTGGCACACATCACAGCTGTACCAGGCATTTGCCTCAGTTATCATAACTCCCACATCTGGCACACATCACAGCTGTACCAGGCATTTGCCACGGGGACATCCCATATGTCCAGCTAGTGGGGGGATGCTGGCTACGTACTGGAACCGTGGGTGATTACACCCATCAGAAATGCACACACACCGACTGAAGAATGCCATAATGAGGCACACGCACAAACTAGGAACATCATAGAGCATGTGTGTGGGTTGCAGAAGTCACAGTTTCGCTGCCTTGACATATCTGGTGGAGCCCTGCAGTACTCGCCAGACATATGTGTACACATGTTCATAGTATCTACCATACTACACAATTTAATCCTGCAGAAACAGCTGTGGAAGGAACATCACAGGGAAGGGACACAGCCCTCCACCATTGCCAAGGTCTTCACAGGCACAGGGGGACCTGGAGGAGGAACCCTGTTCCTGTCCCTGTAGGCAGATGTAGGCATGCCCAGTATACCGTGGCCTGGGCAAAGTGCCAATGCATAGCTCATACACTGACACTGTAGGGACTGACACCTCACTCCAACTTGCACACACAGTAAAAAGGATGTCACACACATCACACTGCCTGTAACTTACCATGTATAACCTGTGTACTGCGTTCATCCGACAGAGTCAGCCCTGAAACACTGTGCTAACCACTGCTGTAGGCACAAGGTAAGTCACTCTTCGTAACAACAAATGAATGGAGTAGTAGACTGCGGTAGCATATCTGTGATATTGCTGCATGTATGCAAGGGAATGGGGTGGGCTACCGGGATAGCAGCAGACAATTGACAGCTATGTGGGGCAACAGGAAATGTCCGCCAAATACCGGATACCCCAGAATATGCAGTAGTCCCCAAGGTGCCAAAACTCACTGTAGTATATGTGGGAGACTAAGAAACTGTGGGGTCATAAGTCAGATGCATGGATGCCACTATTGGAGTCCAATACATACCTCTCAGCCACTCACACCAAGTCATCTGTACAAAGCCATAAAGAAATGTGTGGCAAAGGCCCACAAATAGGGACAGTTATGAAATATTGCTCTTACAAACTTAGACAGTGATATTCGAATAGATCTTGCAGTTGCATTAAGTCTCATAGGTTCATACTAGGCTATCTGCCCTAGGGCATTTATAAGCCTAGCCAGAGTGTGTTTGGCTTTCGCCACCCATTTTAAATGAATTTTGCTATGCCCTTTTTCGAGGTTAGTATACTGTGCCTCTGTCTAACAGTGACACAGAAGTGATACCCGGGGTAAACCTACTATCTCCCATCCACTCATCAAGATTCCTCTTGAAGAGAGTCAATGAGGGACTCTGCCTAACCTGGACTGGGATTTTATTCCAGAGTGAAGGGAGCCACTGGGTTATGAATCTGTCCCTCCAGCATGTCCTATTTATTTCAGTGCTGAGGTTCAAGTGTCTCGAGAGGGTAGCTCGATGGGATTTGGATTTTCTGAGGTGCAGCATGTCCATTAATTCCGGGTTGGACATAGCTTTATATGTCAGGCACAGATTGCCTCTGAGCAGGCGGTATGCCACTGAGTAGAGCTGGAGTTTCTTTAACCAGGCAGCATATGGCATCTGTTTGAGCCCTTTGATCCTCTTGGTGAGGTACTTTTGGAGTCTTTCCAGTTGCTGCAGGTGTCTGGTAAGGTACATCCCAAAAGGGGCATTGTACTCAATTATGGGCCTGATGAGGGATGAGTAAAGAGGCACGATGACCTCCCCTGATCTAGATGTGAATCCCTTCATGATTACGTGGGCTATATAAAATGTTTTTCTAACCACTTTGGCCACATGGTTGTCAATTGAGAGATTGCTATCAACTTGGGTCCCCAGGTCCCTAATTACTTCTTCCATACTTAATGGATTACCACCTATGTGGTAATTTGTGGGCACTTTGTTTTTGCCAAAGGGGATGACTATACACTTTTTGGCATTTAGCTTGAGGCCATGGCTCTGACACCAGTTGTCTGTTTCTATGAGGCCCTTTTGCAGGATGCTTGTTTCGGCTGGAGAGTCGATTATGGCGCCCAGTTTGCAGTCATCTGCGAACTTGGTCAGCCACAGTCCTTCCCTGTTGGCCTGTACCTCTGAGAAATATATACCGAACAAGAGAGGTCCCAGGACTGAGCCTTGTGGGATGCCACTTGTAACTGGTTTGGAGTCTGACATGGCTCCAGCAATTCTAACCATGTGGGTTCTGTCCTTGTGCCAGTTTGCAACCCATCTAGTGACATAGGGGTTTATATTTAAGCTGGTGAGCTTATCTATAATGCCCGAGTGGGGTATTATATCGAAGGCTTTTGCAAGATCCAGGTAGGCTGTGTGGACCACCTTCCCCTCGTCAATGGCATTGGTGACTGTTTCAAAGAAATCAACCAGGTTTAAGAGGCAGGATCTGCCCTTAACAAAGCCGAACTGGGTAGGATCTAGTGTCTGTAGGTCCCCAATATCTTTATTTATGAGGTCCATGATGATCCTTTCCATAGCTTTGCAGACCAAGCTAGTCAGGCTTATGGGGCGATAGTTTCCAGGATCCGTTGAGGCACCACCTTTGTGGAGAGGGACCACTGTTGCTGTATGCCACTCTTTGGGTACATATCCTGTAGTAAGGCTGAGATTGAACAGTAGTTTTATGTTTGGGTTTAGTTCTTCTTGGAGTTCATGTAGGGCGCAGCCTGGGACACCGTCTGGTCCCATTGATGCTGTGTTTTTTGCTTTGGAGAGGGCGGCTCTTATCTGAGCATCTGAGATGTCAGGGGGGGGGCAGCACTCTGCTGGGATAGATATTTGCCCTTTTGGTGGGGAAAGGGGGAAGAAGTTTGTGCTGAACCTGTCAGCTAGGATGTTGGCAATGTCTGTGGGTTCGGTGTATTTTTTGTCATTTTGGACTAATTCTGAGCATATCTGGGAATTCCCACCCAGGTTCCTAACATAACTAAAGAAAGTCTTGTGATTATCCTTAGTGTCCTGTGCAATTTTTCTCTTGAAGCTGGCCTTAGACGATTTTATGACTGCCCGTAGTTTTTTGCTAATACTGATCAGAGATGTCTTCCCTTTTTGGGATTTTGCTCTATCATGTAGTAGTTTCCTCCTTCTATTGTATAGTTTGTTTATGGCTGGGGTCCACCAGACAGGACGCCTAACTGTGGAGGACTGGGTCTTGGTTTTATTTGGGATTGCATGATCCATGCATTCCTGAAGGTGTTCATAGAATGCGTTTATAAAGGATTCTGCGGTCTGGGCCGTATTTTCCACAGGCCCGGGGGCTTTGAAGGATTCCACCTAGGTTTTGAGGAATGTGAAATTTGCTTTAGAGAAGTTTTTCACTGTGGTTTTCTGGGCAGGGGCTGGGGTCGGGATGTGAATATCTAGTGAGATTAGTTTATGGTCTGATCTTACCAGTGAGGGATACACTTCTGGTCTGGAGCATAGAGTCCCCATGTTGGTGATGATCAGGTCCAGTATGTTTTCCCCTCTTGTGGGAGTGGCAGTAAGTTGTTCCATAGCATTTGAGTTTATAAATTCTAGGAACCTTCGGGCTAGGGTGTTGGAGCTAGAGTAATGCTCCCAGTCTATGTTAGGGTAGATGAAGTCGCCCAATATAATGGTGTTTGGAGAGACCTTCATATTTTCTGAAACTTAAATGTCTGTCATTACTTTCTAACTTTGGTCTGTAATACTATGACAGTATTTTCCAAGACAACCACAACTAAATGGACCCAAAATATGAAGCAAACATCTGGACAGTCAGTGGAAATTTGTACAGTTGAGAAGTATGCCCCCTCCACCCAACACACCCATGTTCCCATAGAAATGCAGTAACTTTTATGTTTGTAAGGTAATAGCAGCAGACCACACATTCCCATGGCTGTCCCAATCAACTTGCTAACTTTTTCCATGTCCACAATATGCAGGAGTCAATTTGCTATGTACATGCATGGTTAATACTGTCAGGAAGTAAACAGCACTTATTGTTGGCTTTTGTGGCTTAAGTGGTATAAGTGCAGTACTGTGGTTGACAGGGTCCATGGTTCGAGACTGGCCATGTCAACTATTTTGCATGTCAGCTACACCTACAGTAGGGGTTGTACACACTGTCCAGAAGTCAATATTTGTTACTGCAGGAAAGCTGGACAATGGAGGGACAGGGAGCCATACATATGGACAGAACACAGCTTGGAGTAACCTAGACAGTGCCTAGTAGAACAGCAGGTTGTGACAGGTCAGTGTAGTGCAAGGTTATAATGGCTGCCATGTTACTGTGTCAGTACTGACAAGTCAGTGGGCACCATCCATACCCCTGGAATGACAGGGTGTCACAGAATGTCCACACGTATGCCTCATATATCTGTTCTGCTTGTCATAACATTGCATTTGCCTGCCAAACTATGTGCAAAACAATAAAGGTTGATCTGAAAACATCAATGACAGACAGTTGAGAAGTAGATGTCATACCCATAAGAAAATGCAAGCTAATACAAAACAGTTCTACCAACTGTCTATGATTGGAAGAGCAATATTAACACCCTGTCCCCATGCCTGGGTCTGTGTCTGAATGTTATATATGGGCCTGTCCAGATATCAGTTTGTAAGAGTTTGACAGCTATGGCCAACATGTAGCCTTATAATAACATTGCAACACAAACAGTCTGAGGATCACAGCAGATGTAGGGGTGTAATGATGGACAACCTACTAAACAGGTACAGTCAGAGGTGTGAAGTCCGTAACCCTGTGTGTGATGTTACAACTTCTACCCCACTCACACCATAACTACAAATGCATAACAGCAGCAACTGTGGACAAAGCCTGTGACTGGACTACAGAAGGACAGAGAGACACATATAAGGGGAAGGGGAACCACTGGCCAGACAAACAAAGAATGTGCACACCAGAACAATTTGTGCAGTAACATAGGTTCCCTGCAGTGTATGGAGTCAGTAAACAAATGTCTGTCAGCAGTTCATTACATTACTCTATACTGCTCTGCCCCTGTAGACTATATCACACATAGGTTCATAGGATCATAGGTTGGTATTAGGCTGTCGGCCCAAGTGTCTAAGTAAGCCTAGCCAATAAGGTTCTCTGGCTTACGCCACCCAAAAAAGTTATTTTCCTGTGCCACTGTCGAGCAGAATCACAAAAGTGATCCCTGGGGTATATATCCTATTTCCCATCCACTCATCAAGATTTTTCTTGAAGAGTGCTAATGAGGAACTTTGCTTGACATAGATGGGTAGCTTGTTCCAGAGCATGGGAAGTCTCTGGGACAGGAATCTATCCCTCCAGCATGTCCTGTTTATTGTAGGTCCCTAGAGTGTGTGGCTCGGAGGGATTGGGATTTCTTTAGGTGTAGCATGTCCAGCAGCTCTGGGTTTGACATAGCTTTATATGTTATGCAGAGATCACCTCGGGGTAGGTGATATGCTATGGAGTAAAGCTGGAGTTTTTTAAGATGGTCAGTGTAGGGCATCTGTTTGAGGCCAGTAATCCTCTTTGTGAGGTACGTCTGTGGCCTTTCCAGCTGCTGCAGATGTCTTGTGAGGTACATTCCAAAAGGAGCGTTGTACTCTATAATGGGTCTAATGAGTGTCGAGTAGAGGGGAACAATGACCTCTTTTTTCCTGGATGAGAACCCTTTTGTGATGAGGTGTGCCACATAGAAGGATTTCCTGACTACTGTGGCAATGTGATTATCGAAGGAAAGACTACTGTCCACCTGGGTCCCAAACTCTCTTATCACACATTCGGCGTTAAGTAGACTGCCGCCTATGTTGTAGTTCATGGGTACAGAGTTTTTACTAAAGGGGATGACAATGCACTTTTTGGCATTGAGCTTGAGGCCATGGCTCTGACACCGGGCATGTGTCTCAGTGAGGCCCTTTTGTAGGATGTTCACATCATTTGGGGACTCGACTATGGCTCCTAGTTTGTAGTCATCTGCAAACTTCATTAGCCAAAGGCTTTCTGTGTTAGCCTGTACTTCAGAGAAGTAGATACCAAACAGGAGAGGTCCCAGGACTGAACCCTGTGGTACTCCACTTGTCACTGGTTTGAAGTCATATTTGAAGTCTGCAACTTTTACAGTGTGGGTTCTGTCAATGAGCCATTTGGCAACCCATCTTGTGAATTAGGGATTTATACCCAGTTTAGTGAGTTTAGCTATAATTCCAGAATGGTTGATGGTGTCAAAAGCCTTGGCGAGGTCAAGATAGGCTGTGTGAACCACCTTACCCTCGTCTACAGCTTTGGTGACTGCCTCAAAGAAGTCGATCAGGTTCAGGAGGCATGATCTGCCTTTCACAAACCCGAACTGGGTGAGGTCCAGTGTTTGGAGGTTACCAATGTCTTTGTTTATGAATTCCATGATGATACGTTCCATGGCCTTACAGACGAGGCTCGTCCGGCTAATATGGCGACAGTTCCCGGGATCAGTGGTGGCTCCTCCTTTGTGGAGTGGGATAACTGTTGCTGTGCGCCATTCAGTGGGTACAAAGCCTGATGTGAGGCTATGATTGAACATGGTGCTTAGGTGGGGAGCCAGTTCATTCTGAAGTTTGTATAAAACACAGCCTGGGATATTGTCCATTCCCATGGATGCTGTGTTTTTGGCTTTAGAGAGTGCAGCTTTTACCTGTGCAGTTGTGATTACAGGGACTCTGCATTCTTCCTGTATAGATATGGGCCATTTAGGGGGTGAGAAGGGGGTAAAGTTAGCACTGAACCTAGCTGCCAGGATGTTGGCAATATCAGTTGGTTCTGTAATTTTCATGCCGTTATGCTGTAACTCAGAGCAGATCTGGGTGTTGCCATTGATATTCTTGACATAGCTATAGAATACTTTGTGGTTGTCCCTAGAATCAGTGGCGATTTTGTTTTCATAGCTAGCTTTGGAGGATCTTATAAGGAATCCCAGCTTCTTACTGAGGCTTACCAGGGAGCTCCATCACTCATGGGATTTTACTCTCTTTTGCAACAGTTTCCTCCTTCTGTTGTAGAGTTTGTTTATGGCAGGGGACCACCAGATTGGCTTCCTTCTTTTGGAGGGTAGCATCTTGTTTCTGTTTGGGATAGCACGATCCATGCACTCGTGTAAGTGCTTATAGAGTGCATTTGTGTAGGATTCAGCAGTCGTAACTGTATTGTCCATCTGCATGGGTGTCCTGAAGTTCACCACTTCTGTCTTAAGAAGCATGAAGTTGGCTTTGGAGAAATGTTTTACTGTGGTTTCCTTAATGGGGGGTGGGGGCGGGATGTGGGTATGTAGGGTGATTACCTTATGGTCGGATCTGACCAACGAGGAGTTGACTTCAGGTGTGGAACACCGGTCACTCATGTTGGTAATGACTAGGTCTAGGATACTGTTGCCCCTGGTGGGGGTATGGATAGGTTGATCCAGGGCATTGGAATTTATGAATTCCAGAAAGAGTTGAGCGAAGGAGTTGGTACATGAGTAGCTTTCTCAGTTAATGGTGGGATAGTTAAAATTGCCCATTATTAGAATGTTTGGTTGAACACTAATATTTTCCAGTATATCAAGAAAAGAGGAGTGGGAATCCTGGGGCATGGTGGTGGATCTGTAGCAAATTATGTAGCAAGCTACACTTTGGGTTGCAGTTTTGTCCTGAGTTAGTTGCACTTGGATAACTTCGGATGCATTATGCTGAGCAACTAGCCTGGAGGTGTGGATATCCTTAATGAATATGGACACACCTCCGCCTTTGGTGTTCCTGTTCAGGTTAGATGGCCGAAAAGTGTGATATGAGTTATAGCCTGGTAATGCAGGGGTGCTGTCTGGAGCCTTGAACCAGGTCTCAGTCACTGCACAGATATCGAAGTTCTCTATTTTAAGGAGTGCCTCGAGTGAGTGCATTTTGAGATTTAGACTTGTAGTATTGAGTAGCATTACCCTCAGTTTTTGCTTGCCTGTTCCTGTTACAGTGGTGAATTTCTCATTTGAACCTTGCCTAAAAAGGCACTATAGGTGTGGCAAGAGCCTTAGCCAGTATCCAGAATCCTAGGGGTGACAGGTGCAGGCCATCTCTGGCAAAGCATCGTGGTCTGTCGACCATGTCGTCCCAGGCAGACAGATACAGGATCCCCTTAGAATGACACCAGAAGCTTAGCCAATTGTTGAAGTCCTTGTACTGCGGTATCATTCTGGGTGATGGCAGGATGCTACTCAGGGCTAGGGTCATACCTGCCTGAGCTGCAAGATCAGATAGCTTTTCCATGTCTCTTTTGATGTTGTCCAGGGAGGTATGTTTCAGGTCATTCACACCAACATGAACAATGACAGAGTCATATCTGTACTTGTTGTGGAGTGACCTGAGTGCATGGGTTATGTGGTGGATCCTGGCACCTGACAGGCAGCTGACAGTAACCTTCTCCTTGTTTAGCCTGGTGAGTGGGACATCAGTGTTCCTGACAATAGAGTCACCTGTGACTAGTGAGTTGGGTACATTGTTTGCCTTATGGGCTGTGGTTGAGTGACACACTGAGTCTGTGGGCTATCATTTGGGTTGTGTTGGGGGTAGAAGTTGCTTGTGTTTCTGCTTTGGAGGTCTGTGTTGCTTGAGCAGATTATTATTAAGAGCCTCCGTGAATGTTTTTGTGTTTCTGTGTGTGGATTGTGGTGGTGTAAGTTTAGTGAAACTATGTGATGAGTGTGGTGTGGTACAAGTGTTTACCCTCTCTTCTTGACTGGCAAGTTCATTCTTGGTTGGAGAGAGCTTTACCTCCAGTTTGGCTAGATAACTGCATCTCTTACAGGTTATAGTGTTGGGTGGTAGGAGGAGAGGGTTGTCTGTGTACATGAGGCAATTGCTACATTGCCCCAAGATGCCTAGATTCATCAGATAGACAGGAGGGAACACTGGGAGCTGACCCTTGGACATGCCTGAATAAAAAACTATTTTCCTCTAGACAAGTGAGGAAAATGAGTACAAGATCTGTTTTTCTCTAAGCAAGTGAGGAAAGTAAGTACAAAAACTGTTTTCCTCTAGGTAATGAGGAAGGTTGAGTGCTGTAGTAATTTGTAGCTTATTTAGTGCTTACAACAAGTTCTGAACAAGTGCTGAGCACGAATAAGCAAATTCAAGTGCTAAAACTAAGAATCTGTATCTGAACTAGACTAGTTACAGGAAAGAAACAAGTGCAAATGTGGGCTTTTAAAACAGAAAGTTGAGAGAGATGGAAAAATTGTCCAAACGACCAATAACTACAATTTCTGGGCCAGAAACCACTCCTTATGTGGTAGATAGGTTACCTGGTGCTTACCAGTCCCACTTATAAGGTAGCAGGCTTCCCTCCAATACAGCAAGGCTTGGGGGCCTCAGGAGCTTTCACACAGTCCTGTTTACAGCAAATCTCTGTCTGGACTAGACTAGTTACAGGAATGGGGGAAACAAGTGCAAATGTGGGCTTTTAAATCAGAAAGTTGAGAGAGATGGAAAAACTGCCCAAACGGCCAGTAACTACAATTTCTGGGCCAGAACCACTCCTTATGTGGTAGATAGGTTACTTAGTGCTTACCACTCCCACTGATAAGCTAGAAGGCTTCCCTCCAACACAGAAAGGCGTGGGGGCCTCAGGAGCTTACAAGTAGTCCTGGATACAGCAAATCTGTATCTGTACTAGTCTAGTTACATGAATGTGGGGGGGGGGGGGCGAACAAGTGCAAATGCGGGCTTTTAAATCAGGAAGTTGAGAGAGATGGAAAAACTGCCCAAACGGCCAATAACTACAATTTCTGGGCCAGAAATCACTCTTTATGTGGAAGATCGGTTACCTAGTGCTTACCACTCCCACTGATAAGCTAGCAGGCTTCCCTCCAACACAGACAGGCTTGGCGAGGCTCAGAAGCTTACAAACAGTCCTGGATATAGCAAATCTGTATCTGGACTAGACTAGTTACAGGAAAGGCAGGTAACAAGCGTACATTTTTTTTGTTACAGTTAAGCAGAACACAGGGAGATTTTATCAAAGTTTGTTTTTTGTTTTTTCTTGTAAAGGAAATGGAGAGAGGAGAAGCAGAAGATAATTCAAGGCTAGGAAACTAAGTGGGTTGGCCTTCTCAAATGTTCTCTCTGTATTAGGTAGAATGAGCTAATGACACTAGACTGGGAGGAGTGTCCCAGTCCAAATTTACAGTAGGGGTGGGCAACTGCAAAGCCACCAAGTATAACAGCAAGACACCAACAGGGAGGAAAGCTGTGGAACAATACTGCAGCTACTAGCCTACACTCTTTTAGACAGTAAACATATTATGGAAAACTCTTCTCAGCCCAATACACTCTGTACCCACACCAGGATACAACTCAGTTAATAGGGATAGCACACAGCCAGTTGATCCCCAGCCAGTATATCACTGAGGTGCTGGACTGTTTAGACAGGTTCATCAGCCAATCGGCTGTAGCACACAAAATCCTGGACTAGAGTACAGCTAGCTCAGGAATGGATTCCAACTCTTACTATCGAAGGTCATACTGGGCATGCTCCTACACTTAAAGAATTACAGCCCATGTCTAAACCCACAGCTGACTATGCAACTGTGTTGTCCATATATGTCTTTGCATACAGACAGCTATGTACACTTTAACTGTCTCTCCCCATCCCATCAGACAGGATTACCCTCAGCTATCTGTAGGTGGCACATATGTGATATATCTGCATCTTTTGGATGTGATAGACATACATATATATAAGTAACTTATACAAATATATCAATTATAGACAGGCAGATACAGGGGGAGAGAGAGAGAGAGAGACAGATTGAGAGGGAGACATAGAGAGAGAGAGAGAGAGATAGAGAGAGAGAGAGAGAGAGAGAGAGACACCCTGAAAGGCATAGAGTGATCTCCTGATGCAGACGTTTGCACACCAGTTGTAACCAGTGACATGTGCCAGTATGAAGGCGAGCTCCATTGTGTAATAGTAGTGAGGTAGCGGTTGTAATTGCACATCTTCCACCTTGTGTGTGTGTGTGTGTGTGTTTGTAGGTTAAAGCATTTTCAGGCCCTTTGTAACCAGTAAACCCCCCATTGCCCTACTTTACAAGGCCTGCTGATGCCATTCACCGTAGAAGTGCCTTTGGACACTCTTCAGTCATGTAAGCTCTGTGGCACATACAGTAAGTGTGTAGCACTATAGTACATGCAACTATATAGGCAGGGGTTCTAATCTCAGCACTGGCAACTGTGTGTTTCTAGGTAAAAGCATTTTGAGGCCGTTTCCACCCAGTAAACCTCACATTGCCCTACGTTACAAGGCCTGCTGATGTCATTCACCATAGAAGCACCTTTGGACACCCTTCAGCCATATAAGCTCCGTGGCACATGTGATAAGTACATACAACTAGATAGGTAGGGATTCCATTCTCAGCACTGGCAACTGTGTTTGTGTGTGCTTCTAGGTTAAAGCATTTTGAGACCTTTTCAACTCAGTAAACTTCCCATTGCCCTACTTTACAATGCCAGCTGGTGTCATTCACCTTAGAAGTACTGTTGCGCAATTTGTAGGTATATAATCTTCGTGGTGCATGCAATAATGATGTAGCACTGTAATACAGAAAACTAGATAAGTAGAGGTTCTAATCTCAATACTAGCAGCTGTGATACTGTATATGTGTGCGTGTGGGAAGCATATCCCCTGTGTGTGTTTGTTTGTGTGTGAGAAGCATATCCACTGTGTGTGTGTGTGTGTGTGTGTGTGTGTGTGTGTGTGTGTGTGTGTGTGTGTGTGTGTGTGTGTGGTGGTTATACCATTGTGTGGCCTATTCCACCCTGGTGCCCCCCATTGCATTATTTTATAGGGCCTATTCATGTCATCCACCTTAGATCCACGGTTGGACACTTTCTAGGCATGTAAGCTTACTGGCACATGCAATAAGTAGGTAGTCCTACAGTACATGCAACTAGGTAGGCAGGGGTTTGAATCTCAATACAGCCAACTGTAGTATTGTGTTTGTGTGTGAAGCATATCCCCTGTGGCTGTCATGTATGTTGGTTATACCATTTTAAGGCCTGTTGATCCCCTCCCCATAGCATTACTTTAAAGGGCCTGTTGATATCCACCTTAGATGCACCATTTTAAACTCTACAGGCCATACCACTCATCTATACAGATGTATGCAGAATGTCCAGATGTTTGCAACATATATGTGGTCCGTGTCTCATAACAGTGGGGTTTTATGTCATCATTGGCAAATCCGTGAGAGTTGATGTCAGAAATAGTGACAGACATGTCATCTATAGACGTCATACCCTTCTAAAACATCATGCTGATGCAGAACCTGTTACCCTATCACTTGTCTAGGTTTGTAAGAACAATATGTGAGAAGTGTCCCTATTTTATAAGTTCATTGGTAGGTACTAGGCTATCTGCCCAAAGGCATTTATAAGCCTAGCCAGGCATTTATAAGCCTAGCCAGAATGTGTTTGCTTTCGCCACCCCCTTAGATTAGTTCCCTGTGCCTTTGTCCAGCAGAGCCACTGAAGTGATCCCTGGGGTAAACTTCCTGTTTCCCATCCACTCGTCAAGGTTTCTCTTGAAGAGTGTTAGTGAGGAGCTCTGCCTAATGTAGATTGGAATCTTGTTCCAGAGCATGGGAATCTCTGAGACAGGAAACTATCCCTCCAGCATGTCCTATTTATTGTTGTGGTGAGGTTTAGATCCATAGAGCATGTGGCTCGAGGGGATATGGTTTTCTTTAGGTGGAGCATGTCCATCAATTCTGGGTTGGACATGGCCTTGTATGTCAGGCAGAGATCACCTGAGTAGGCGGTATGCAACCGAATACAGCTGGAGTTTCTTCAGTCGAGCTGCATAGGGCACCTGTTTGAGGCCAGTGATCCTCTTGGTGAGGTATTTCTGTGGTATTTCCAGTTGTTGCAGGTTTCTTGTAAGGTACATCCCAAATGGGTCATTGTACTGTATGATGGGTGTGATGAGTGATGCGTAGAGGGGCACAATGACCTCTTTTGATCTGGATGCAAACTCTTTTGTGATTAGGTAGGCCACATAGAAGGATTTTCTAATCACTTTGGCAATGTAATTATCAAAGGAGAGATTACTATCTACTTGGGTCCCCAGATCCCTTATTTTATCTTTCATATTTAGGGGCTACCACCTATGTAGTAATTTGTGGGTACTTTGTTTTTTCAAAGGGGATGACTATGCACTTTTTGGCATTTAGCTTGAGGCCATGGTTTTGACACCCGGTATCTGGCTCAATGAGACCCTTTTGGAAGATGTCTGTGTCAGCTGGAGAGTCAATTATAGCCCCTAGTTTGCAGTCATCTGCGAACTTGGTCAGCCATAGGGTCAGCCAACTTAAAACACAAACATTTTAAAAAATCTATATATATAAACATGTTTGTATAAAAGTAGTAAAATAAAAATGAATAAATAAAAAATAAAAAATAATAATATAATGCTTAACATTCTTCAAACAAATGTAGATTTGTACTTTAAAATGCTAGAGACTGAAATGTGATCATTAATGCCTGGAGGTCTAGATGCATCCATCCTCAACTGCCAGATGCACTCCCTCATCTCAAGTAAAACTTTTAAATCACCTCCTTTGTCATTAAATGGAATTCTGTCTGTTACAAAAAACAGAAATCTCTTAAAGTTAGGGCAACTCAGACTATGCATATACAAGGCATTGTTAGTTCTTTTGTTCCTGATGTCTCTTAGGTGTTCCAGGATTCTGAGCCTTAACTTTCTTGTTGTTTTCTCAACATAGAAAGTAGAACAGCTCAAACATGTGGCAATGTACACTACCATCTTAGTATTGCAGGACACCTGATAGTTTTGTAGAAGCCTTGAACCGCCACATAATGGCCGTTATTAATAAACTTGCATATACTACAAACTCCGCATTTACTCATTTTGGAGCTCTTATATGTCTCAATAGTAGGTTCAGCTTCCATCAATGCTTTGAGGTTCCTACCCCTACTATATGTAAAAGTTGGAGTATTACCTATAATTATAGTATCACTATCAAAAGAACTTTGCCAAGTGTCCTTGATAATTCTAATAATTTGTCCTGCCTGCCCATTATATGGCAAAATCATAGCCCGTTTTTTGTGTTGTGCATGGGACTCTGAATCTACATTTGTTTGAAGAATGTTAAGCATTGTATTATTATTTTTTATTTTTTATTTATTCATTTTTATTTTACTACTTTTATACAAACATGTTTATATATAGATTTTTTAAAATGTTTGTGTTTTAAGTTGAACAATATTTTTTCTAGTTATAAGTAACTGTGCTTTCCAACAAGCATAGGAGTGATGTTTTACTGTGACTTTAATTTATAAATTGCTTTTTGGTTGAGGTTAGTTGCCTAGAGTGGTGTGTCTGTAACTAATAGCTTTAAATGCAACAAAGATGAAGGGCTCTTTTACTCTGATGATGCCTGACTATGTATGTGGGTGAAAGCGCTAAGTTATTTTTTCATATGTATGGAATTATGATGTGTTTTTTCACTCTTTTGGTCTATTAAAGTTTGCAGTGTCTGGGGAGCTGAGCCAGTTTATAGATGCAGATTGACTTGACATATGTATACAGGTATACAGAGGCTGCCACTGTGAATATTACAGTATTAACATGATGACCACTGGAGGCTTATCTGGACGCTCCTCGGCTGTGGACTGTGTGCAACCCACCTCCACAGCATATGTACTTATGCTCTCCAGTGAGCTGGTGGCTGATGCCAGGAACTCCTCTGTGTCTGAGAGTAATGGTTGTGTAGCAGGCCCTCCACCTGTGCCAGCACGGTCCCTGGCCACAGCTGAAGTCCTTTGCCATGCATGGTGTATGAGATCAGTGGCATGGTGTCAGACCTGTTCGTAGCTCCTGTCCTGGTGGCCCACATTATTGACTATTGCTACCAGTTCTGTCCACAGGTTTTGGCGGCTCCTTCCCAACAGTACCCGGTGATGGAGTCTCAAGGCATCAGTGATTGTGGTGGTCCCGGCTTCTGAGAAGGGGGGGTGCGTCTTCTGTTCATCCCACCTGAAAGACATGGACAGTGGAACACATCACAGAACCACATACATTGCTCATCATTATGTACAGACCCTGCACATACACTGTTGCCAGCACTATCCACCTTTAACCCCAACATCACCCCCTCCATCTACCAGCACAGTATGTCTGTGGGAATCAACAACATACTGGCATTACAGCATGCATTGTCCACCTGATCCTGATGTTTCATGCTACTTGTTGCATGTGCTATGAGATGTTGCACTGCATGTAGCTGTTGCATCTGTTACTGCTTGGTCATAGGCTGTCTACATGGCCTGCTGTGGTGTCAGCCTCCTACTGTATTAGTAATCACCTGGTCTGTAAGCCCACCCCTCAGGTTTCTCCAGCCATTGTGGTTGATATTGGTGTCCTGGCACCATGTAGCACCTGCCTCATGTACACAGATGGACAGCCACCTACAAACACTGCAAAGGAACACACTGTGTGATAGTTGGAATGACTGTAGGAACCTGAAGTCCATGCTCTTTGCCTGTCAGTGCCGCATATCTGTCCCCAAACAGGTTGTCAACACAATCAGTACACCTCACACACTTACATAACACACACAAACATCTGCAGTGGTCCTCAACATACACATCCACAAACAAAGGGGATCTTTGGCCAAAGACACACATGGACGCCAGAGCTGCAAGCAGCACATAACCCACATGGCCACACACCTGTCTCCAACAGTCACACAGGCATCAGCCCTTGTCAAACATGTTACACATAGGGGACTCCAGTGGAGACACACTGGTGCGCCTCTGACCTGGCTGTGTATGTGGATGGTCACAGTTACTTTTGTGACAGGTGACAGACTCCACCATATTGCATACACACTGCTGTCTCTCATCAACAGGTACTGTTGTGGGTCTGTCACAGTACATGTTGGTTTACCTGACCTGACACATATCTCCCTGCACTGTATGCAGTGAGACATGTGTGTGCACACAGGTTGTGTATCCCAGGCAGGTATGTCTGTAGCCTTATGCAGCATTATGCTGTCACCCATACAGATGCCACAATACAATCAGGAAATGATTGCCCTTAACATGTCCACATTTCTCCTGTGATATTCCAGGGGGTCCATTACGTGTGAGTTGGGGATGATATGGTACACAGACCACGATTCTCTGTGAGAGATGGCCTCCATCTGTCTACCAGTTCTGTCCACAGGTTTTGGCGGCTCCTACCCAACAGTACCCGGTGATGGAGTCTCAGGGCATCGGTGATTGTGGTGGTCTCGGCTTCTGAGGGGGGGTGCATCTTCTGTACATCCAAACTGAAAGACATGAACAGTGGAACACATCACAGAACTGCATACATTGCTCATCATTATGTACAGACCCTGCACATACACTATTGCCAGCTCTATCCACCGTTAACCGCAACATCACCCCCTCCATTTACCAGCACAGTATGTCTGTGGGTATCAACAACATACTGGAATTATAGCATGCATTGTCCACCTGATCCTGATGTTTCATGCTACTTGTTGCATGTGCTATGAGTGTTGCACTGCATGTAGCTGTTGCACCTGTTATTGCTTGGTCATAGGCTGTCTACATGGCCTGCTGTGGTGTCAGCCTCCTACTGTATTAGTAATCACCTGGTCTGTAAGCCCACCTCTCTGGTCTGTCCAGCCTTCCACCCTCAGATTCTGGAGTATATAGAACAATGTCCTACAGTTTCTCCAGCCAGTGTGGTTGATATTGGTGTCCTGGCACCATGTAGCACCTGCCTCATGTACACAGATGGACAGCCACCTACAAACACTGCAAAGGAACACACTGTGTGAGAGTTGGAATGACTGTAGGAACCTGCAGCCCATGCTCTTTGCCTGTCAGTGACGCATATCTGTCCCCAAACAGGTTGTCAACATAATCAGTACACCTCACACACTTACATAACACACACAAACATCTGCAGTGGTCCTCAACATGCACATCCACAAACAAAGGGGATCTGTCTCACAAAGACACACATGAAAGCCAGAGTTGCAAGCAGCACATAACCCACATGGCCACACACCTGTGTCTCACAGCCACACAGACATCAGCCCCTGTCAAACCTGTTACACATAGGGGACTCCAGTGGAGACACACTGGTGTGCCTCTGACCTGGCTGTGTATGTGGATGGTCACAGTTACTTTTGTGTCAGGTGACAGACTCCATCATATTTCATACACACTGCTGTCTCTCATCACAGGTACTGTTGTGGGTCTGTCACAGTACATGTTGGTTTACCTGACCTGACACATGTCCCAGCGCTGTATGCAGTGAGACATGTGTGTGCACACAAGTTGTGTCCCAAGCAGGTATGTCCATAGCCTTATGCAGCATTATGCTGTCGCCCATACAGATGCCACAATACAACCAGGAAATGATTGCCCTTAACATGTCCACATTTCTCCTGTGATATTCCAGGGGTTCCAGTACCTGTGAGTCGGGGGTGATATGGTACACAGACCACGATTCTCTGTGAGAGATGGCCTCCATCTTTCTTCACAGGTCTTCGTGCATCTGGCAGTGGTTCCTGCCAGCCCCATAGTGACTCCATTAGTAACATTGGTGAAGTTATCACTACCAACATACAAGTGTCAGTGCAGCACACATTGAAGGCCATGCTGCTAAACGTTAGAGGTGTAGACATGACTTTGCCCTCATTGCAAGCATTCCTAACCCTGGGAACTGCAGGTGTCTCTGCAGTCACACAGACCATGGTTTAAAGGTGCAGAAAGCACTCAGAGTTGGGCCTGTATCCTGATCCTGGCTCATTTGAACAACCCTAACATACATTGTAAGACGTACCCATGCCAACACACAAATGGCCAGTAAGCCATCATCAGTGGATATAGGAACACCTTGGTGCGGCCAGAGGCTACCCCCACATGAGGTGAAGGTGTATTGCAGTTGACATTACACAACGCAAATAACTTCTGCCGCATCCCTACAGTGTCATCCTCCATGGCAAAGCAACCGTCATGCAGTCACGTTTGCAGTCACCATCTCCTACAATACCCATCCACCTAGGGCAGCCATACATACACCTCCAACATGAAATACATCCTCCTGGGGGGGTATACACACCCTCACAGGCCCCAAACCATCATCAATCACTGGCACCAATTTCCACACATACACACAAGTACTATATGTGCATTTGTACAGATGCATGTAGTCAGGTATACCCAACAGGCCTACATCATCCTCTGCTAGAATATATACACCTGTCTGGTGGACATGTACAATACATACTGTCCATAACAGGGATGACATACCGCTGTCCGATACAAAGTAGGGGCAGGTACCCATTTTGGAGCAATGTCTCCTTGGCTTGTACATGAGAATGGGATCCATCCTGAAAATCTGCAAAACAAACACAGAACCTACATTGTCTGCATCCAGTATACACAGTCATCTCCCCTACTCCACATATGTCTGTGACAACACAGGAAGCAGCTGCAGCTGCTCACTTGTGGTGCTCAGGGACATCAGCTCTACCACTGCTATTGGTATAGCATACCGGATGTCTGACAGAGTCGGTGTAGGCTGCAGCCCCTGCATTCCCCATGAGTACATCAGGATATCTGCAGTACATCCCCCATCTCTTGTATGTGGGGAACAGGTCACCACTGCCATGTGATAGTCATGGTATGCATCTGGCATGGGCGCATATCACTTCATAGGATGCATCCTACATGACCCCAAGCATAACCTTGCAACACCATAAGGAACCGTATTCAAAGTAGGACTGACTACCGACTTTGTCCCATCTGTTTCATGGATGACCACTGTCACCCCTTTAGACTAAGGTGGGCCATCTCTCACTCAGTCATATGATAGACACAGCAGCCTAACTAGGCTATTCTGCAAGGCCATAGCACAGTTTTAACTGAACCCCATTCACAAGGACATGTGTGACCTGGACACACTGCATTGCGCACACTTAGGCTTTGTCAAGGAAGGATTCATGTCTGCTATACTCGGGTGACCTTGATGACACAGTCACCAAAGCCGTGGATGGGGGATGACACTGCAAAATGCCTGCCTTGAGCTGGACAAACTATGTGACAGTATAGCCCACATGGCCGTCAAAGATATAACACTTCTTCTCCAATCCAAACTAGTAACCAGGAAACGGAGTCGAAAGCCGATAAAAAAGCTTTAAAAATAAAAAAGACACAAATGCACTTTATAGACATATTGAGAAATATCCTTGACATAGATTTGGTGACTTTGTGATTGACCAACTCAAAAAGGACGATAGGGGTCTAATCACTGAGGAACATTTATTACTTAGAGAATTGAAATGGCAGCTTAGGCTTGATGCATTTGAACCTGGGCTAAATGATATGTGTTCCATTTCATCTATTCTGTTTTTAAAGAATTTAGAATGTTAATGTATTTTGTAATACAAGGACAGCTTATAGTTTTAGTTTAAAACACATTAGTATTGAATTAATTGTGTAGTTGTCATGTGACTTTTTAATTGATTTTAATTGGAATTTAACTGTTCTGGTTGGGTTGTTTTTTAGTTCTGAAGAAGTCCTGATGGGTGAAAGTGCTAAACTCCTCTTAGTGTGTGTTTTTATAGTGTTGCTGCTGTTGTGAATATTAAAGATTTTTTATCGGCTTTCGACTCTGTTTCCTGGTTACTAGTTTGGATTGGAGAAGAATTGTCTATGGCTGCAGGGGTCGGAAATGCTGGTGAACTTCCTGAATTAATTGGAGGTCTCAGTGCCTCTATTAGGAACTTAACTAATTTACTGTCACAGCTCAAGCAGAAGTTAAGTGTACCGAATGGTAATTTAAGGGAAGTGAATAACTCTATTCAGCCTGTAATGAGTCCGAGCACTTCTGAAGAGAATGCTGACAGTTTGGGGCTTCCATTCACTCAACAAATTCTGATTGTTTCAAATGGTAACAATCTGACTGTTCTTTCAAATGTTAATACTTCTTCTAATGTACATACTGAATTTAGTTTTCAAGCCTGGAAGGCTAATAACTTTGACATTATAAGTGGGGTTGTATTAAATAATGTGAACCCAAGAGCCAGTTTCAGCACTTTACAACAGCAACTAAGGTCCATTGAGACTAAAATGGGCCAGTTCAAGAAATTACAACTTGATAATGTGTTTTTACGTGAATGTTTAGGGAACAGATGGGTCCCCAAGGGCCTGCGGGTTTGGCATTTTCCCAATGGAGTGATAAAGGGCTCTGATTTTCACAAAACTCTGATTGGGATTTTTGATAGAGCAGGCTGTGAATTGATGGAACAGCTGATCAGGTTTAATGACCAGCGTATTGAAACACTTTCTAGTGAACTGGACAATTTAGACACAAGTATTAAGTCTGATCTACTATTTCCCCAATATTCTTACAATTACAATGATGTTTTTGGAAAAATAGATACAGAATGCAAAAAGAACATGTTAAGGAAGAAGAAAAAATTGCAAAGAGATGCTGAGGCATACTCCAGTGGGTGTGTTTACCCTGACCCTATTGGTTCTAGTGATGGGCTTGTTGACGAGCCCCCTTTTCAACCAATGGTAACCCAAGATGAGCCTTTTGACAGTAACCACGCCTCCAAGGAGGTGGATGGTAATGGAGGAACAGTTGCAGTTCGGCATTCAGAGTGTCTACAAGCTCAAAGGGCGACTAATTCGGCTTCCAAAGGGATTTATCAAGAGGATTTTTATCAGAGGCAAGGGGCGAGACCTAAGACTGGTTACAGGAAGAATGGCCCGAGATGGAAGTGATAGAACTGGCGGATGGCAGTCCAGGTTTTACTGATGCCATTTTTGATGTTAAAAACGTACTGAATTCAAACATGGATTTTACTATTTTTAATTTTTCTGGCAGAGTTTTGTGTTGAATGTGTGGATCTATTAGCTAAGGGATTTGGGTTTATCCTGCTAATAGAGTGAAAATTGATCGGACTTTAATTGACTTGAAACTCTTTATTCGTAAAGTGAATTTAGCTGTATTGTTTAATTCAAATGAAAGTAATGCAAACAGTGGATGTCCTACCAATGGTTTAAAAAGGTCTAGGAAATTTAATCCCCCAGTGCATGGGGCTTTGCTGACATATGAGCAGATTTGTAGTAATCAATTTAGGGATGTTATTTACAAACCTGGTAAGAATTACACTAACTTAACTGAAGTTGAAAAACACCTGTTGTTTGAATTTATGTATGATAAAACATTCATATCATGAAATCTGTTAAGGGGGAGGGTTGTTGTCATGGATCTAACTGATTACAATAATAAGATGAATGAGTTGTTGCGATCTGACACCTACCAAAAAATTTCTAGAAATGAATTGAATGTTGCCTATGCTAGAATTGATGTTTATCTACTTGATATGTTATTTCAGGGGCAGATAGAATTGGATAAATATCACTTTTACACAATAAATAGCTGGTGATTGCTGGCATATTCAGGATACCAAAGATCCATAAAGATCTACACGACCCCCCCCCTCCCTTAGACCTATTGTGGATGGGAACAGGTCTAAGACATATTATTTTGCTAAATTCATAGATTATTGGTTAATGTCTTCACTGGGATCAGTACCTCAGATTTGTAAAGATTCATGGGATTTTCTTAAAAAAATTGGGAGATGTCCCTTTTTAGACTGAGTACATTTTGGTCACTGTGGATGTTTGTGACTTATACTCAGTAATCCCACATGAGACTGGCCTTAGATGGTTTGAGAATGCCTTGGTTGATATCGGTATCTTGTCCCAAGACTTTATAAATACCATCTGCGCTCTTATGGAAATGGTGTTGTTAAATAATTTTTTGTATTTTGAGGGTCAACCTTTTAGACAAATGAACGGTGTAGCTATGGGGGCAGCATGTGCCCCCAGTTTTGCAAATCTAGTTATGAGTTTTTGGGAAAATCAATTTGTGTTTAATTCCTTGTATAACTCAGGATTTGCTTTCTATACTCACTTTCTGGACGATATATTTATTGCTTGGAAAGAAAGTAAGGAAAAACTTGACAGTTTTCTTCAGTATATTAATTCTACCACACCATTTCTAAGGTTTGTACATGACTATAGTGAGTTAAGAATTTCCTGTTTGGATGTTAGGATTATTAAGGGCTGTATTAGGAACTGTTTTGTATCTGACATCTTTTGGAAAAGTACCTTTTCTAATAGTTATTTACATTTTGATAGCCATCACCCTTATTGGCCGAAGACATCAGTGGTGAAAGGCCAATTGGTTAGACTGGCAAGAATGATTTCTGATGAGGTGACTTTTATTGATGAATGTTAACTATTTATATTCTAATCAACAATTTGGTTAATCTTACTGATCCTGATGTTTCATGCTACTTGTTGCATGTGCTATGAGATGTTGCACTGCATGTAGCTGTTGCATCTGTTACTGCTTGGTCATAGGCTGTCTACATGGCCTGCTGTGGTGTCAGCCTCCTACTGTATTAGTAATCACCTGGTCTGTAAGCCCACCCCTCAGGTTTTTCCAGCCATTGTGGTTGATATTGGTGTCCTGGCACCATGTAGCACCTGCCTCATGTACACAGATGGACAGCCACCTACAAACACTGCAAAGGAACACACTGTGTGATAGTTGGAATGACTGTAGAAACCTGTAGTCCATGCTCTTTGCCTGTCAGTGCCGCATATCTGTCCCCAAACAGGTTGTCAACACAATCAGTACACCTCACACACTTACATAACACACACAAACATCTGCAGTGGTCCTCAACATACACATCCACAAACAAAGGGGATCTTTGACGCAAAGACACACATGGACGCCAGAGCTGCAAGCAGCACATAACCCACATGGCCACACACCTGTCTCCAACAGTCACACAGGCATCAGCCCTTGTCAAACATGTTACACATAGGGGACTCCAGTGGAGACACACTGGTGCGCCTCTGACCTGGCTGTGTATGTGGATGGTCACAGTTACTTTTGTGACAGGTGACAGACTCCACCATATTGCATACACACTGCTGTCTCTCATCAACAGGTACTGTTGTGGGTCTGTCACAGTACATGTTGGTTTACCTGACCTGACACATATCTCCCTGCACTGTATGCAGTGAGACATGTGTGTGCACACAGGTTGTGTATCCCAGGCAGGTATGTCTGTAGCCTTATGCAGCATTATGCTGTCACCCATACAGATGCCACAATACAATCAGGAAATGATTGCCCTTAACATGTCCACATTTCTCCTGTGATATTCCAGGGGGTCCATTACGTGTGAGTTGGGGATGATATGGTACACAGACCACGATTCTCTGTGAGAGATGGCCTCCATCTGTCTACCAGTTCTGTCCACAGGTTTTGGCGGCTCCTACCCAACAGTACCCGGTGATGGAGTCTCAGGGCATCGGTGATTGTGGTGGTCTCGGCTTCTGAGGGGGGGTGCATCTTCTGTACATCCAAACTGAAAGACATGAACAGTGGAACACATCACAGAACTGCATACATTGCTCATCATTATGTACAGACCCTGCACATACACTATTGCCAGCTCTATCCACCGTTAACCGCAACATCACCCCCTCCATTTACCAGCACAGTATGTCTGTGGGTATCAACAACATACTGGAATTATAGCATGCATTGTCCACCTGATCCTGATGTTTCATGCTACTTGTTGCATGTGCTATGAGGTGTTGCACTGCATGTAGCTGTTGCACCTGTTATTGCTTGGTCATAGGCTGTCTACATGGCCTGCTGTGGTGTCAGCCTCCTACTGTATTAGTAATCACCTGGTCTGTAAGCCCACCTCTCTGGTCTGTCCAGCCTTCCACCCTCAGATTCTGGAGTATATAGAACAATGTCCTACAGTTTCTCCAGCCAGTGTGGTTGATATTGGTGTCCTGGCACCATGTAGCACCTGCCTCATGTACACAGATGGACAGCCACCTACAAACACTGCAAAGGAACACACTGTGTGAGAGTTGGAATGACTGTAGGAACCTGCAGCCCATGCTCTTTGCCTGTCAGTGACACATATCTGTCCCCAAACAGGTTGTCAACATAATCAGTACACCTCACACACTTACATAACACACACAAACATCTGCAGTGGCCCTCAACATGCACATCCACAAACAAAGGGGATCTGTCTCACAAAGACACACATGAAAGCCAGAGTTGCAAGCAGCACATAACCCACATGGCCACACACCTGTGTCTCACAGCCACACAGACATCAGCCCCTGTCAAACCTGTTACACATAGGGGACTCCAGTGGAGACACACTGGTGTGCCTCTGACCTGGCTGTGTATGTGGATGGTCACAGTTACTTTTGTGTCAGGTGACAGACTCCATCATATTGCATACACACTGCTGTCTCTCATCACAGGTACTGTTGTGGGTCTGTCACAGTACATGTTGGTTTACCTGACCTGACACATGTCCCAGCGCTGTATGCAGTGAGACATGTGTGTGCACATAGGTTGTGTCCCAAGCAGGTATGTCCATAGCCTTATGCAGCATTATGCTGTCGCCCATACAGATGCCACAATACAACCAGGAAATGATTGCCCTTAACATGTCCACATTTCTCCTGTGATATTCCAGGGGTTCCAGTACCTGTGAGACGGGGGTGATATGGTACACAGACCACGATTCTCTGTGAGAGATGGCCTCCATCTTTCTTCACAGGTCTTCGTGCATCTGGCAGTGGTTCCTGCCAGCCCCGTAGTGACTCCATTAGTAACATTGGTGAAGTTATCACTACCAACATACAAGTGTCAGTGCAGCACACATTGAAGGCCATGCTGCTAAACGTTAGAGGTGTAGACATGACTTTGCCCTCATTGCAAGCATTCCTAACCCTGGGAACTGCAGGTGTCTCTGCAGTCACACAGACCATGGTTTAAAGGTGCAGAAAGCACTCAGAGTTGGGCCTGTATCCTGATCCTGGCTCATTTGAACAACCCTAACATACATTGTAAGACGTACCCATGCCAACACACAAATGGCCAGTAAGCCATCATCAGTGGATATAGGAACACCTTGGTGCGGCCAGAGGCTACCCCCACATGAGGTGAAGGTGTATTGCAGTTGACATTACACAACGCAAATAACTTCTGCCGCATCCCTACAGTGTCATCCTCCATGGCAAAGCAACCGTCATGCAGTCACGTTTGCAGTCACCATCTCCTACAATACCCATCCACCTAGGGCAGCCATACATACACCTCCAACATGAAATACATCCTCCTGGGGGGGTATACACACCCTCACAGGCCCCAAACCATCATCAATCACTGGCACCAATTTCCACACATACACACAAGTACTATATGTGCATTTGTACAGATGCATGTAGTCAGGTATACCCAACAGGCCTACATCATCCTCTGCTAGAATATATACACCTGTCTGGTGGACATGTACAATACATACTGTCCATAACAGGGATGACATACCGCTGTCCGATACAAAGTAGGGGCAGGTACCCATTTTGGAGCAATGTCTCCTTGGCTTGTACATGAGAATGGGATCCATCCTGCAAATCTGCAAAACAAACACAGAACCTACACTGTCTGCATCCAGTATACACAGTCATCTCCCCTACTCCACATATGTCTGTGACAACACAGGAAGCAGCTGCAGCTGCTCACTTGTGGTGCTCAGGGACATCAGCTCTACCACTGCTATTGGTATAGCATACCGGATGTCTGACAGAGTCGGTGTAGGCTGCAGCCTCTGCATTCCCCATGAGTACATCAGGATATCTGCAGTACATCCCCCATCTCTTGTATGTGGGGAACAGGTCACCACTGCCATGTGATAGTCATGGTATGCATCTGGCATGGGCGCATATCACTTCATAGGATGCATCCTACATGACCCCAAGCATAACCTTGCAACACCATAAGGAACCGTATTCAAAGTAGGACTGACTACCGACTTTGTCCCATCTGTTTCATGGATGACCACTGTCACCCCTTTAGACTAAGGTGGGCCATCTCTCACTCAGTCACATGATAGACACAGCAGCCTAACTAGGCTATTCTGCAAGGCCATAGCACAGTTTTAACTGAACCCCATTCACAAGGACATGTGTGACCTGGACACACTGCATTGCGCACACTTAGGCTTTGTCAAGGAAGGATTCATGTCTGCTATACTCGGGTGACCTTGATGACACAGTCACCAAAGCCGTGGATGGGGGATGACACTGCAAAATGCCTGCCTTGAGCTGGACAAACTATGTGACAGTATAGCCCACATGGCCGTCAAAGATATAACACTTCTTCTCCAATCCAAACTAGTAACCAGGAAACGGAGTCGAAAGCCGATAAAAAAGCTTTAAAAATAAAAAAGACACAAATGCACTTTATAGACATATTGAGAAATATCCTTGACATAGATATGGTGAGTTTGTGATTGACCAGCTCAAAAAGGACGATAGGGGTCTAATCATTGAGGAACATTTATTACTTAGAGAATTGAAATGGCAGCTTAGGCTTGATGCATTTGAACCTGGGCTAAATGATATGTGTTCCATTTCATCTATTCTGTTTTTAAAGAATTTAGAATGTTAATGTATTTTGTAATACAAGGACAGCTTATAGTTTTAGTTTAAAACACATTAGTATTGAATTAATTGTGTAGTTGTCATGTGACTTTTTAATTGATTTTAATTGGAATTTAACTGTTCTGGTTGGGTTGTTTTTTAGTTCTGAAGAAGTCCTGATGGGTGAAAGTGCGAAACTCCTCTTAGTGTGTGTTTTTATAGTGTTGCTGCTGTTGTGAATATTAAAGATTTTTTATCGGCTTTCGACTCTGTTTCCTGGTTACTAGTTTGGATTGGAGAAGAATTGTCTATGGCTGCAGGGGTCGGAAATGCTGGTGAACTTCCTGAATTAATTGGAGGTCTCAGTGCCTCTATTAGGAACTTAACTAATTTACTGTCACAGCTCAAGCAGAAGTTAAGTGTACCGAATGGTAATTTAAGGGAAGTGAATAACTCTATTCAGCCTGTAACGAGTCCGAGCACTTCTGAAGAGAATGCTGACAGTTTGGGGCTTCCACTCACTCAACAAATGCTGATTGTTTCAAATGGTAACAATCTGACTGTTCTTTCAAATGTTAATACTTCTTCTAATGTACATACTGAATTTAGTTTTCAAGCCTGGAAGGCTAATAACTTTGACATTATAAGTGGGGTTGTATTAAATAATGTGAACCCAAGAGCCAGTTTCAGCACTTTACAACAGCAACTAAGGTCCATTGAGACTAAAATGGGCCAGTTCAAGAAATTACAACTTGATAATGTGTTTTTACGTGAATGTTTAGGGAACAGATGGGTCCCCAAGGGCCTGCGGGTTTGGCATTTTCCCAATGGAGTGATAAAGGGCTCTGATTTTCACAAAACTCTGATTGGGATTTTTGATAGAGCAGGCTGTGAATTGATGGAACAGCTGATCAGGTTTAATGACCAGCGTATTGAAACACTTTCTAGTGAACTGGACAATTTAGACACAAGTATTAAGTCTGATCTACTATTTCCCCAATATTCTTACAATTACAATGATGTTTTTGGAAAAATAGATACAGAATGCAAAAAGAACATGTTAAGGAAGAAGAAAAAATTGCAAAGAGATGCTGAGGCATACTCCAGTGGGTGTGTTTACCCTGACCCTATTGGTTCTAGTGATGGGCTTGTTGACGAGCCCCCTTTTCAACCAATGGTAACCCAAGATGAGCCTTTTGACAGTAACCACGCCTCCAAGGAGGTGGATGGTAATGGAGGAACAGTTGCAGTTCGGCATTCAGAGTGTCTACAAGCTCAAAGGGCGACTAATTCGGCTTCCAAAGGGATTTATCAAGAGGATTTTTATCAGAGGCAAGTGGCGAGACCTAAGACTGGTTACAGGAAGAATGGCCCGAGATGGAAGTGATAGAACTGGCGGATGGCAGTCCAGGTTTTACTGATGCCATTTTTGATGTTAAAAACGTACTGAATTCAAACATGGATTTTACTATTTTTAATTTTTCTGGCAGAGTTTTGTGTTGAATGTGTGGATCTATTAGCTAAGGGATTTGGGTTTATCCCTGCTAATAGAATGAAAATTGATCGGACTTTAATTGACTTGAAACTCTTTATTCGTAAAGTGAATTTAGCTGTATTGTTTAATTCAAATGAAAGTAATGCAAACAGTGGATGTCCTACCAATGGTTTAAAAAGGTCTAGGAAATTTAATCCCCCAGTGCATGGGGCTTTGCTGACATATGAGCAGATTTGTAGTAATCAATTTAGGGATGTTATTTACAAACCTGGTAAGAATTACACTAACTTAACTGAAGTTGAAAAACACCTGTTGTTTGAATTTATGTATGATAAAAACATTCATATCATGAAATCTGTTAAGGGGGGAGGGGTTGTTGTCATGGATCTAACTGATTACAATAATAAGATGAATGAGTTGTTGCGATCTGACACCTACCAAAAAATTTCTAGAAATGAATTGAATGTTGCCTATGCTAGAATTGATGTTTATCTACTTGATATGTTATTTCAAGGGCAGATAGAATTGGATAAATATCACTTTTACACAATAAATAGCTGGTGATTGCTGGCATATTCAGGATACCAAAGATCCATAAAGATCTACACGACCCCCCCCCCTCCCTTAGACCTATTGTGGATGGGAACAGGTGTAAGACATATTATTTTGCTAAATTCATAGATTATTGGTTAATGTCTTCACTGGGATCAGTACCTCAGATTTGTAAAGATTCATGGGATTTTCTTAAAAAAATTGGGAGATGTCCCTTTTTAGACTGAGTATATTTTGGTCACTGTGGATGTTTGTGACTTATACTCAGTAATCCCACATGAGACTGGCCTTAGATGGTTTGAGAATGCCTTGGTTGATATCGGTATCTTGTCCCAAGACTTTATAAATACCATCTGCGCTCTTATGGAAATGGTGTTGTTAAATAATTTTTTGTATTTTGAGGGTCAACCTTTTAGACAAATGAACGGTGTAGCTATGGGGGCAGCATGTGCCCCCAGTTTTGCAAATCTAGTTATGAGTTTTTGGGAAAATCAATTTGTGTTTAATTCCTTGTATAACTCAGGATTTGCTTTCTACACTCACTTTCTGGACGATATATTTATTGCTTGGAAAGAAAGTAAGGAAAAACTTGACAGTTTTCTTCAGTATATTAATTCTACCACACCATTTCTAAGGTTTGTACATGACTATAGTGAGTTAAGAATTTCCTGTTTGGATGTTAGGATTATTAAGGGCTGTATTAGGAACTGTTTTGTATCTGACATCTTTTGGAAAAGTACCTTTTCTAATAGTTATTTACATTTTGATAGCCATCACCCTTATTGGCCGAAGAAATCAGTGGTGAAAGGCCAATTGGTTAGATTGGCAAGAATGATTTCTGATGAGGTGACTTTTATTGATGAATGTTAACTATTACTGGATATGTTTACTAAACGAGGGTACCCCAAAGAATTTTTAAAACCCATACTTGATGAGGTAACCCATAAAAGGCAAAGTGGAGTATATCTACTTCTGTTATGTTATAATAATGGGGGTGTACTGAATAGTGATACTACGAACAGTAGGCCTGTTCCTGAGGGTAATTTTGGTGACTTTCATGGGCACAAAAGTATTAATTTTAACAGAGCCTTTATACATACTTTTTCTGTAGATAGTTACAAATTGGTTTCCATCTTTAGATATAATTGGTAGTTGATAACCACCAACCCTCAAATGAGTAAAATATTGGGGGACAAACCAGCAGTGATTTACAGGAAAGATCTTTGTTTTAAACAACTGTTGGAGAATAAACAGAAAAAATAGTACTTGTAGTGCTGCTTTGGTTGGAATGCAAGTTATGTTTAAGGGTGGTTGTTGTAGGATGTGTTCCTGTATTTTAGTGGGGGACCATTTCATTCTTAATGGCTTTAAGGTCATATTAAAAGAAAAATATAATTGTAATGCAAAATGGGCCATATATGCTGCCAGTTGTTTAGACTGTTCAGCATATTATATAGGTAAAACCATTAGAAAAGTGAAAGAAAGGTTATACGAACACGAGAAAGACATTAAAAATAAAAAAGACACAAATGCACTTTATAGACATATTGAGAAATATCCTGGACATACATTTGGTTACTTTTTGATTGACCAACTCAAAAAGGATGATAGGGGGCTAATCATTGAGGAGCATTTATTACTTAGGGAATTGAAATGGCAGCTTAGGCTCGATGCATTAAATGAACCTTGGCTAAATGATATGTGTTCCATTTCATCTATTCTGTTTTTAAAGAATTTAGAATGTTAATGTATTTTGTAATACAAGGAAGGCTTATGGTTTTAGTTTAAAACACATTAATATTGAATTAATTGTGTAGTTGTCATGTGGCTTTTTAATTGATATTAATTAGTATTTAACTGTTCTGGTTGGGTTGTTTTTTAGTTCTGAAGAAGTCCTGATGGACGAAAGCGCTAAACTCCTCTTAGTGTGTGTTTTTACAGTGTTGCTGCTGTTGTGAATATTAAAGCTTTTTTATCGGCTTTTGACTCTGTTTCATAGATATAACACTGCCAAGTATGCATCACACCGTATGTTACCATAGGGATAGCACACCAGAGCCCTGACACAACCCACCTATTTCACATAGGGAAATGCACCTCATGCGGTTCACCCATAAGTAGGTGTGTAGCCTGTTGTTCCATGTTTGGGCCTCTGTTATATGTGATGTACACATCTGAGATGCATGTAACAGCCATTAGCCTATGTCCAACCATGTCTGTGGATGACTGTATGCTGTGTGCCATCACCGGATTCCCAAATGGTGTGGACATCTGCCTAGGAGGGTCTTACAGATACATGACCATTGCCAGACACATGGCCTCAGGCCGCATACCAGGATATGCAGTGTGAACCCCTATGGGGAGACTGATATCCCCACATATTATGAGAGTACAAACAACATCCTAGGCATTCAGTCAGTCGTGAGTGTGCTGTGGACACAAGTCTTTGGCAACATGACATGTCAACACAATGTTGCTTCCATTGTAAGATAAACCTTCTACATGGCCCATGTTATACATAAGGGTATGTCATCACAGGTCATGGTGTATAAACATCCCCGCACCCCCCCAATGAGGACCATTAATGTCTATAATTCCCTGTTCGTCATTCACATCACACAGCACATGCAGCAGCTGGGAACATCACAGAGGTTCCCCAACAGGGAATACCAGGCCATTGAACATGTACCAAACAGTGATAGGCCATAAGGCCAACCCTCTACCCGGTTTCATACATAATCTTCATGGGTGACCTCAGTTTGGCACTCACAGACTCCACATTGCTGGGACTGCTGCACAAGTGCAAGTCATACTCCACTCTGTTAAAACACACACACACACACACACACACACACACACACACACACAGACACACTCAACCTGGTGTGTGACGTGAAGTGGCCTTGTTGGCAGCTCAGATATGTGTTTCGGGCAATCAGCCTGCGGTGGAATGGGCACCCTGTCCAGATCAGGCAGTGTAGCTATTTATACCATTGCAGGCATAGCCTGGATAACTAGGTGGTTAACTGCACATACACCCTTGGGATACAGCCTATGTCCCTGTAGGATGGGGGCATTGGGTGCTGCCTTGTATACACAGGCCGCACACACAACATGGGCTAACATATGGGCTAGCCATATGGCTGCTCAGGGCCCATAGCCTAGTAACATGATATGGCATCAGGACTAGCAGTTATGGCCTGACTGCGGTGGTGGTGCTGCGGTAGCAGTGTCACCACACAGTTAGACGTTGCCCATTCGATTCTCAGTTAGAGCGTCTTCTGTGTAGCGACATGCGTGAATGGCCGTTCCTTCGTTGAAGGTTGTGCGTTAGGCCCAGCAAGCCAGTACGTAAAAAGCTACTGCCAATCATTAGCGGACCGGAGTTCTGCTGTGGCGACCCCTAACCGGGAAAAGCTGAAAGACACAAACAAACAAACAAACTAGCAGATATGGCCTGAGTGGTGTGACAGACTGTGTTATGTGTCCACACTCATCACTGTCATCTACTGCTGGGTGTCCCCTGTGGGCAGCATTACTGTACTGTGTCATGCAGCCTACATACAAAAAATAGATGAGTGGTACTACAAGTGCATGTGGACATTCCAGCAACATCTGTGCTACATGATAATTGACAGCAGTGCATATGTGGTGTAGGATGTCCTCCTCGTAGCTGTCTGACATCTGTAGTACCCGGATGTTTGCAGAATCTGTACATGTACATCATAGATGTAGACCCCCCCCTGCCAGACTAATGTGTATTTCCAGACACCAGTTGGACAATACGTGGTGGTTGTCCTCAGAGTTTGGGGAATGTGTCTGTGACATGGCAGACCCCTGGGAACACAGTAATGGTACATGAATATCTGGTACTGTATGCATTCCCTTACATTGTATGCTCAATATGTATGCACTGCCTCTGAGCCAGAGCCAGTGTCCCCCACTACTAGTACCTATAACCTGCTGTCCTGCTGCAGGGGGTCATGAGGTATGCTAGTCATAGGTGTCAGACAATGAGATGCAGGTGTGGTGTACACAGTGACCTAGCCAGAGTACCTCATTAATGGTGAGGGACACCTGTACAATCTTTGAGCTAAGCCTGTATAACATTCATAGACTGAGAGGGGCTCACTGACAATACATGATATCATATGCCGGCTGTATCCACCAGTTCTCACTGTCAGTATTATAGAACAGACAATAAATGTAGCAGATGTTCTTCATCTCACATTGCTGCAGTCCTTACACTTGGGTAGTCCGTTGTCCTCGGTCGGCCCGAATATCAAAGTATTAGGCTGACGCCGGTCAAGGCGCTTAAGACTGACATCAGGACGTCAGGGTACAAATGCGCATGACCGACGTCATATCCTCAGTCTTTTTTGCCGCATGGTCCGATGCAGAAGCAGCGTTGCAAGTGCCGTTCGGCGTTCTGAAATTTTTCGTATTCGGAGTTTCAGACCGAGTCAAAGTTGGCTAAGTACCCGTTGGGAATATTTTAGTTTTTCTTGCCTCAGTGGTTTACCGGATGTCGGAAAAAGTGAATAACTGTATTTCTTGTGGGAAACAGATACCGCATAGAGATTATCATACTTTGTGTATTCCTTGTTTGGGGCCTGAGCACGACGTTGTTGGGTGTCGCTTTTGTGCTAGGGTCAATAAGCGCACTATTGCGAAGGTTAGATTGTGCCAGGTTGGTCTTGAAGCGGTGCAATTATAATATGCCGCCGGATGCTCCGGCGCTTCTTCGAAGAAGCGCAAAGACAAAGCAGCTAAACCCAGGCAAGAAGAGTCGTCCGCATCGGACGCCGGTTCTTTAGAGGCGTCAGTGGAACTGGTGGTTCCGCCGGAGGCCTCTCTGGAGTCCCAGGGGGAGACTTTGATATTGCAGGATGTGGCCTCTCAGGAGGCAGGTCAGGCTGAAGGGGCTTCTCAGGTTACTGTACTCCCCTCCCTTCCTAGGGTGGTTAGGCCCTCTCCTTCTGTTTCCAAGGCTTCTCCCAGAGGCAGGCCAGGTTTAGCTTCTGTGGGTGTCACTCCTAGTTCGTCAGGATCTGTGCCCAAGAAGGACATGCTTAAAATGGCAGAAGATTTAATTACTTTGATTAGAGGTTCTTTGCCCCCTCCTGATAAGAGGCCTAGGGTGGAACCAGAGTTGGGGAGTTTTGAGCAGGCTTCGGATGTTTCAGAGTCTTCGGCTGAAGACTTGCAGGAGTATTCTCCTTATTCTGATTCTGATGTGGATGATTCTACTCCTTCTGCTTCTCCTCCAGAGGATTTTTCTTTTTCAGAGACTCTTCATTCCATGAGGGAACATTTTAAGTGGGAAGGTCAGGACTTCTCTGATTCCAGGAAAAGGCTTAGGGAATTTTGCTTTTACCCCAGCATAGGCCTTTGGCTATACCACCTGTTCTGGATGTTGTGGAAGATGTGTTTGCAGAGGCTTCACTTAATCCTGATTCTTTGCCTCCTGCTCCTGTTAAACCGGACAGGTATTACAGGGTGCCTGAAGCTCATAAATATCTTTATAAGAGTCCTAGGGCGGACCCAGAAACTGTTAGTCAGGGACCTAAGGGTGTCAAGGCCTCTGTTGTAAAAATCCGGTTCCTCCAGATAAAGAGGCCAGGGCTTTGGATAGATGGGGAAAGAAAGTCTATACTTCTTCCACCTTAGCTATGAGGGCTTTGAATTGCCAGTTTCACATGTTGAAATATCAAAACTATCTTCTTTCTCAATTGAAGTCTAAGGTAGATGCTCTGGCGGAAGGTATTGAGTGTAAAGAATTACAAGATTTGGTACATGTTTCTGAACAGGTGGGTAAGCATTCTTTACAATGTGGTTTTGATGCTGTACAGGCCTCGTCTAGGGTGGCTGCCACTGGGTCAGTGCTTCGCAGGCACGCCTGGCTGAGGGATCAGAATTTATCTGACCATGTTAAAACAAGGATTTTAGATGCTCCTTTACAGTCTGATGTGTTGTTTGGTTCACCTGTGGAGGCAGTCTTAAAGAAAATGGAAGACAAGGCTAAGTCTATGCAGACTGTTAAAGATTTTTTGCAAGTTCAGCCTCCGAAGTTTAGTAGGAATTGGCCTGCTAAGGGGTGGACGTACCCTTCTTATGATTCACAGTCTAGGGGTAGATCTAGGCGTGGTAGGGGCAGAGCTCAGGGCTCTTTCAGGCCTAGAACAGGGAGTTCACCTGCACAGTCTTCGGGTGAGGGCAGGGGCCAGTCCTTTCGTAAACAGGCCCAATGACCTACCTTTTCAGCTGCCAGAGCCTTCTTGTCTGGCAGCACCTTTGGGAGGAAGGTTGGCACTCTTCAAGGAAAATTGGAGTTTAATTACCCACGACAGATGGGTATTGGATATCATACACCAAGGTTACACGTTTTATTTCCATACCTTGCCTCCTTTCAAAGGCATGCCAGACGTTCCTCCTCAGCAAAGAATAGAGGCTCACAAACAAATTTCTCTGCTGCTTCAAATAGGGGCCATACAGCCGGTCCCTCTGCCAGAAGTGGGCCTAGGATTTTATTCTCGCCTGTTCCTAGTACCAAAGAAGGGGAACACGTGGAGACCAATTTTGGATTTATCTATCCTCAACACTTATCTGGACATTCCCAAGTTCAAAATGTTGACGTTACAACAGCTTTTACCTCTGCTGGGCAAAGATCACTGGATGGTGACTCTGGATCTCAAGGAGGCTTACCTTCATGTTCCTATCAGGCTAAGTTGCAGGAAGTATCTGCGTTGGGCTGGGACTTCTCATTATCAGTTCTCTGCATTGCCCTTTGGCTTATCTACTGCGCCCAGAGTGTTCACGAAGGTTCTGGCTCCAGTGATAGCTTTCTTCAGGCTAAAAGGAATACAGATCTATCCTTATTTGGACGATTGCCTGATTCTGGCTCAAGGAAGGGACGAACTTCTTCATCATTTGCAATATGTGATAGCAGTGCTAAGATGCCTGGGGTATTCTGTGAACGAAATAAAGTCCAGTCTAGTACCCTCTCAGGGCATGTGCTTTCTGGGTGTGAGACTGAATACAGCATCCCAGATGGCCTTTTGACCCCGGACAAACAAAAGAATCTTTCCCTTTACTTCCATCAATTGTCTCATCAGTCCAGGCTGACTGCAAGGACAGTCCTTCAAGCCTTGGGGTTCATGGCATCTTGTATTCTGGTGCTTCCCAATGCCAAACTGCATATGAGGAAGCTACAATGGTATCTCAAAATGTATGGACACAGCACTGCCAAGATATGGACACTGTCATTCAGATAATACCTTGCATTCAAAAGGAATTTTGTGGTGGGCTCAGGAATGTCACCTAAACAAGGGACTCTCTGTGACCCGGCCAGAGGCGAGTCAGATTCTAACGACAGATGCCTCAGACAAAGCTTGGGGAGCTCATCTAAATGGAAAGTGGATACAAGACACGTGGCCTGCCAGACTACAACATCTACATATCAACTTGAAGGAGATGTTAGCAGTCCAATTTGCATTAATAGCTTTCAAGGATTTACTTCTTCCAGGGCAGGTGTTGGTTCTAACAGACAACACAACTGTTATGTGGTACATCAACAAGCAAGGGGGAACACATTCTTATCCTCTATGCAGACAAGCAATGATTTTGTGGGAGACTGCTCTCAGTTTACAGCTAAATCTTCAGGCAAGGTTTCTGCCGGGAGCACAGAACTCCTTAGCAGATGTGTTGAGCAGACAATTATGGATCCCCACGAGTGGAAATTGGATCCTCATGTATTTCAGAAATTGACAGTGTCATGGGGAACTCCAGACATAGATCTGTTCGCTTCTCCAATAAACTACCAGCTGCCAAAGTTTTGCACAAAAGGTTTCATCCCACAGCTTGGAAAGTGGATGCTCTTTCTTTCAATTGGAGCAATCTTCATGTGTATGCCTTTCCACCTCTGCCTCTCCTCCCAAAGGTACTCCTAAAGGTCAGACAGGACAAGCCAAAGATGATTTTAATAGCTCCAGATTGGCCTCGACAGCACTGGTACCCATTACTGAGAAGTCTGGTATGGGAGCCTCCATGGCCTTTGCCTTCGATTCCACACCTGCTGTCTCAGGAGAACAGTCATTTACTCAATGTCAAACTTCACTCTCTTCACCTAACAGCCTGGCATATTCTGTTTTAAACCATGGAGGGTCTCAGCTTCCACAGCAAGTTTTGAATGTTATTTTGGAGGCCAGAAGGCCTAGTACAAGGAAAGTGTACGCAGATAAATGGAAGAGATTTTTATTTTGGAGTGCAGCAAAGGAATTTGATGTTTCTAAGCCTAATTTAAGTGTGGCTCTTCAATATCTTGCTGAGTTACTGGACAAAGGTTTGTCCTTCTCTTCTATTAAGGTCCATGCTGCAGCAATTTCTGCTCACTATGACTGTGACCCACCATTGTTTTCTCATCCTTTGTTTAAGCAATTCCTTAGAGGGCAAAGAATATAAGACCCCATGAGAGCTCCTACTCCTGCTTGGGATCTCAATTTTGTGTTGGAGAAACTCACTCTACAACCTTTTGAGCCTGCAGCTACTGCCGAGTTGAAATATTTATCATGGAAGACTGCTTTTTTGTTGGCCATTACCTCTGCGAGAAGGGTTTCTGAATTACAGGCTCTTATGGCAGTTGAGCCTTTCTTAATTTTCCATAAGGACAGAGTATCTTTGCGTACTAATCCTTCCTTTATGCCTAAAGTGGTTTCTAGTGTGGCTTTAAACCAAACTATTCATTTACCTACTTTTTATGCAAACCCCCAAAATAATGGGGAGAAGATTTTGCACACTTTGGATATACACAGGCAGTTGCGATATTATTTGAGCAGAACTAAATTGTTCAGGCAGTCTCAGCAGTTATTTGTTTCATTTGCTTTAGGTTCTCAGGGCAAGCCTGTTTCAAAACAAACTATTTCTAAGTGGATTGGGTTTTGTATTGCTTTCTGTTATTCCCATCATGGTAAGGAGATTCCAGCTGGGATTAGGCCTCATTCCACTAGGGCTACTGCCACTTCTACAGCTTTTTTAAGGGGGGTGGCAACTAAAGATATTTTGGAGGCAGCCACTTGGAGTTCAGTGCATACTTTCTCTAAGCATTACCACCTTCCTCTTTACTCTAAATCTAGGGCTGGTTTTGCCACTGCAATTTTACAGGGCATTTTGGCAGCGCCTAATGCTTTATAGTTTTGCCATCCTCCCTTACCTCTGCTTTGGGATTCTACCCAAGTGTAAGGACTGCAGCAATGTGAGATGAAGAACATAGTACAGTTTTGTACCTACCATAAATGTCGATGTTCGAAGATCTATATTGCTGCAGTCCAATTTACCCTCCCTCCTTCCCCTCTGTAGTTAGAGGCGGTGGTGTTGTTTGGGTTGTAAATATTGTGGATATTGTATATATTGTACATATGATTAGTGCAAGGGTGGTTGGTTGTTTTTTGCTGTCTTTTGGTTTTGGCCTTTCTTTTTAGGGTCTTCTGACATCTGGGGCAAGAAAAGACTGAGGATATGACGTCGGTCATGCGCATTTGTACCCTGACGTCCCGATGTCAGTCTTAAGCGCCTTGACCGACGTCAGCCTAATACTTTGATATTCGGGCCGACCGAGGACAGCGGACTACCCAAGTGTAAGGACTGCAGCAATGTAGATCTTCGAACATCTACATTTATGGTAGGTACAAAACTGTACTTTAGATATATATAACCTGGAAGTTGACTGGAGAGAAAGTACAGCAGTTCAAGGAATTACTCAGGGCTCTAGCACCCCAAGAAGAGGAGGAAATAGGTGGAGTTGAAGAAGAATGGCAGTGCCTAAAACAGCATGTGTTAGGACTACAGAAAAGATATGTGGCCGAGCCAGGTATGGAAATAAGGTGCATAAGGAAAGCTGGTAGTGGAATGCAGAAGTGCAGGAAGTAATCAAAAGAAAGAAGGAGTGCAGGAAGAAGTGTGAGATTGAAAAGACTGACCAAGCAAGGAAGGACTACTGGTTGGCTAACAAAGAAACTAGGAAAGAAGTTGCAATAGCAAAGAATAGGGCATCAGAGGCACTCTGTCAGCTTCTGGAAAGTGACTCAGTAAGGGGCACAAAGAAACTATACCAGGTTGCAAGGCAAAGACAGGAAGATAAAGAAGATAGTCAGACATCCTTCATAAGGTATTCCAGCAACAACCTGCTTACCAGCCCACAGGACATCAAAGGCAGATGGAAGGAGTATTTCCAGCAGCTTCTGAATGAAGAAAACCCCACAGAAGCGGTACTGCCCCAGAAACAGCCTACAATCAGAGTAGAAGAGGAGCCCAGCTTAGAAGAAGTAAGAGCAGCACCAAGGAAAATGAAGTCAGGGAAAGCAGCAGGCTCAGATGAGGTCACAGCAGATATGATAAAGATGCTGGGTGAGCTAGGGGAGAAATGGCTCCTGAGGGTACTAATTGCAGTGTGGAGAGAAAGGCGTATTCCAGATGACTGGAGAATAAGCATACTCATGCCAGTGTACAAGAACAAAGGGGACATCCACAACTGTGGACAGTACAGAGGCATCAAACTCCTACCACATTGCATGAAAGTTCTGGAGAGGGTGATTGATAAACGGATACGCAGAATAGTAGAATGTAAGATGGGAGATGAACAGTTCGGATTCAGATCAGGATGCAGCACAATTGACCCGATGTTTGCATTGAGACAGATACTTGAGAAGAAACTAGAGAAGAGGAGAGAGTCAAACTGGGCTTTCCGAGACTTGGAGAAAGCATATGACAAGGTCCCAAGAAAGCTGATCTGGGCAGTACTGCGGTGGTTTGAAGTCCCAGAAACATTGGTAGAATGACTCAAGTACGAACAGTGTTTGGCCTCACTGAGGGGTTCCCAGTGGGAGTGGGTGTACACCAGGGTTCAGCTCTGAGCCCACTGCTGTTCATACTGGTAATGGACTACATCAGCAAACAGGTTGGAGGGGTCAGAGCAACAAAGCTGCTGTATGCAGACGATGTGGCAGTACAGGCAGACTCTGATCTAGAACTTCAGCAAAGGATAGGAGAATGGAATGCAAATCTGAAGGCACATGGGATGAAACTAAGCACAGATAAGACAGTGGTAATGGCAGCAGATTGGGGAAATCAGAAGAAGCTGAGAATAGAGATAGATGGGAAGATAGTGGAACAGGTAAAGAGCTTCAAGTATCTGGGAGGGGTGGTTGAGGAGAAGGGTAGTCTGAATGAAGAGGTCAAAGCTAGAATCAGAGGGGCTGCAGCCAACTGGCATAGAGTATCAGGTGTAGTATATGACAGAAGAATGCCAAAGAAGCTGAAAAGTAAGGTGTACAAGACAGTGGTGCGACCAGTACTACTGTATGGTACAGAAACCTGGGCAGTAAACGCAGAACAGTTGAAGAAGCTAGAGGTGATGAAAATGAAGTGCCTGAGAAAGGTGGTAGGATGCACACTGCGGGACAGGTGAAGAAATGAGGACATAAGAGCAGAAGCCATAGTACTCCAATTGCCGAAAAGTTCAAAGAAAACAGATTACGATGGTATGGGCACATGTGTAGAAAAGCAGAAGACAATCTGGTGAGGGAGATTTGGGACAGACAGGAAGAAGGTAAGAGGAAGTGAGGGCGTCCAGCAAAGACGTGGATGGATTGTGTGAAAGAAGATCTGCGACAGTCAGGCATGAGTGTTGAAGAAGGCAGGAGAGTGGCACTGAATCGAGAGTTGGCGACAGTTAGTACGATACCCCGACCCCATGTAAATGGGAAAAAGGGGATGATGATGATGATGATTATGAATAAATGTAGCAGTTATATGTGAGTTGACCATTGCTGGGGTGATTCAGGGTCCACAGCTGTGATCTGTGTCACTGCAGACAGAGCCATAAGGGATGGCCATAGCTGCTGGACAGCAAACTAACAGCAATATGACAGTCCAGGCAATGTTGTTGAGACCTACAGTTTAAACTCTTATTTACCATGACCGCATCACCCCATCTGCATTCCATTACATACTTCATTCAGTGACATGCTTTGTATAGTGCTGTACTCCTTTGAGTGAAGAAATCCAGTTGTATTATCGTAGTGAATCAGTCTGTCTTCATGAATAACGGTTCAGACCTGTTTACTGTAGGCAGCAGCTTGCCTTTTGTAGGTAATGCTCATGAACAGGTGATTGCCTGTGCACCAAACTGTGACTCCCACTTGCTAATTGAATCCAGAACAGTTGGGTTGCCTTTCCATTAGTCAATGGCATGGCTACACAGTGCTGTAATTAAGGCCTTCATGTAGTCCTTGCCCCTTTTCCTGGCCTGTGAGGAGGACATTATCAAGGTGTTGGAACTACAGCTTTACAGAGGGTAGGTAGAAATACTGTCCACTGTTTGGATTGATGTGGTATGTCGACAGTTTTGCAAGCTATGTCTGGCCATCATACCTCTCAACCTGGAAAGATCAAAAATCTGGACAATGGCCCTTGAAAAATAGGTACAAATCTGTATGCTTATTAACATAAAATCTGCATACATAATTATGTAACCCCGCCCACTGTAATGGAATTGTGAGATACCAACTTTCAACTATAAACTGAAGAGTAGACAACCAAAATATGTCCCCAGGCCCAGACCCTGTAGTAAATGGTAACCATTTTTTTCTAAATATGTAGCAATGATGTTCACTGGGAAGGGAGAAGATGATGAACCTTACGATTTTGTTTTTGGTGACTTACACTATGTGGGTTTTGTGGGAAAGTAGGGCATTTAATGGTAGAGAATATTCCAATCTTAGTAACAGAATATTATAGTTTGCTGCTAGGACCTCCAAAAGTCATCCTCCATGGCCTACTGATCAGTGGCGTAGCTTGAGTTTGTGCCACCCAGGGCTGTCTTTGAGTTTACCACCCTTCCCCCCTCACAAAATCATGGCCAAGTGGGGCCCCCCATACACAGCCCTCTCCCTTGCAGCCATTGTAATGTCCTATTACTTCGCTACTTCTCCCCATTTACCCTAAACACTGTAATGTGCTTATTGCTTTACTTCTATACTCGCAAACCTGCAGTCTGCACACAAAAATAACCAAATGGAGAGAGACAATAGTACATTAAAATGTAGCAAAAAAAGCATGTAATATGTAAACAGACATACATCAGACAAAACTAGAAACAGCATGCAATGCGTAAACAGAAGCACCTCAGACAAAACTAGTAATATCATATGACAGAAATGTCTACCAAAATGTAAATATTACAGCATTACAGAGTAAAGGAGGGTTCACATAATAACTAACCCTATTTAAAAAGAAAAATAAAGCTAAGTATTGTAGGTAATAGAGATGTAAAATGTGTAAACAGATAAGTATATTGCCAGGAAACTAAACCGCTCGGATGGCTTAGTGGTACATTACAGTTAATGAAATATTATTATCAGTAAGATACCTTTTGTCACGTTATAGAGATCTAGATGCATATGTATACATGCACTCAAATCATTAAATCTGCCAAAACATTTAATCAATTAAGATATAAATCACATGACAAAAATCCAGTCTTCTCTGTTCTTTTTAGCTTGAGACAATTTACAAGAAAGTCAGATGAAGAGTTACTTGAAACATGATGAGTAACAGTTAAAACGTTAGTGAGATTGACACTCCCATTTCCTAAGTGCTGCTCTGTTCCAATACCACGGCCACGTCTGAAGCAAAGCAAACTTGCACACCAAAAAAGTAAACAAGCAACCAAGGGCATAAATCATTAACTGACAGTTTTCCTACTGTAGCAAGACAGGCCCTATCAGCTGCTATGTTCCATAAACATCACCCACTTTAATACACACATGAGATTAGGTGGTTAAGCGGACTAAAGGCACCAATGAATGCTTTGCTTCAAAGAACTACTAAACACCGAATGAAAATGTTAACTCGAGATGTGTTAAAAATTCTACTTTTCAGATAGTTATCATCAAGCAGGTCCCACACGGATCAGTTGTGTACCAGCAAGAAATAGGAGGAGGATTCTCTTGAAACCCTATCCAAACAAGCAACAAACTGAACTTTATTACAAAATACATGTATGACTTAAGTGCACCTCTCTATCAAGAGATGGTTCCCAGCAAGGATGCCCCCCACCTAAAAATACAGATATATGGACACCTGACTTTGTGCAGTGAAGAACAGAAAGCCCTCCTCCCTAGTTCAGAACCACCACCTCCGGCCTGCCACCGCCATCTCATTCAGCCTGCGATACAAGTCCTCTGTCTGGTAATCCTCAAGATAAACCACAAGTCCACCAGTACCGCACCTCTGCTTAAAGTTACAGGTGATCCAAGTACCACACAAGCAACAAGCAAGCCTCCAAGGTAGCAGTAACCGTTCTTTGGGAAATAACACACTCCAAACCAGCCTGTTAACCCAAAGCAACAACTCCTGCAGTTGTTACATATTAAAAGAAGTTAGCACAGTTTCTCCTACCCTAAGTAATTAAAAAGTTTTGCCTGCAGCCGTTACATTAGTAAAGCCTTACGTAAGTAAACGACGCTGCCGCTGTTTCTCGTGCAGCCATTATGTTTAAATAAGTAAAGTTTCTCCTGCACTTAACTAATGACATTGCACATAAAAAGTTTCTACTGCAGTAAGTAAAAGAAGCCAATAAGTACATCAATTAAGTAAAAGAAGCTTAGCTAGCAAAGTAAAAGAAGCTATGACTGCCATTTGCACATATAGGTTTACATTTGCAATTGCATTTTCTTACCTTGCCCTAAATAAGTAAAATGTTGTGTGTGCAGCCGTTACATAAGTAAAAGATTCTGCTGCCTGCTGCAAACCCTTACATAAGTAAAAGATGATGCCACTGTTTCTCCTGCAGCCATTATGTTTAAATAAGTAAAGTTTCTCCTGCACTTAATGACACTGTATGTAAAAAGGTTCTCTTGCGGACTAGTATGTAAAAGAAGCCAATAAATACATCAGTTAAGTACAAGAAGCTTAGCTGGCAAAGTAAAAGACGACTGGTGACTGCCATTTGCACATATAGGTTTACATGTACATTTTCTTACTCTGCCCTAAATAAGTAAAAAGTTTTGCCTGCAGCCATTACATAAGTAAAATATTATCCTGCCTGCTGCATGCCCTTACATAAGTAAAAGACACTCCTGCCAATAAGTACATCAGTTAAATAAAAGAAGCTGCTACTGTCATTTGCACATATAGGTTTACATTTTACATTTATAATTACAATTTCTTACCCCTGAGGAGTAGGAGCTGAACCGGGGAAGAAAGATACGCTCGCCATTGACAGACCAGTCTGCAGAAGCTGACGTCATCGCACCCCACCTTGCACATGATGGCATCAGGAGTTTAAAGAAAAAAACAAACAGGAAATTCAGAAATTAAAGGGGCCACATGGGAATTCTTGGCACCTCAATATTTTGCCCTCAAAACTGGTATTTACCAAGGAATTCTGTACAGTTGAGATGTATGCTGGCCATTGTTAACAGACTTTCAGAATCTGTAGCAATGTACTGTTGAACAGTGTGTGTTGGGGTCAGTAAGGTGACAGCCAGGTGTGAGTGTCATAGATCCTTTTTATCTGAATGTGCATGCTGCTGCAGTTGATGCTGTTCTGTCAGCTGTGTATGTTTGTTGGGAGAGAATGTGACACATGTCCCTTTCACATGAGCACCCCCCCCAACCCTTGATGTAAGGGTGTCATGTGGATACTCTGTTCTAGGTGTTTGGGAGGTATGACAGGTCTGTAGAAAGTAGCTGGACATACTGCTGTATGTGTAGCAGGCCCACAGCTGTTGCATTCTTGCCAGGAGACAGACTACAGATTGTGAAGACATAGGGGGGACAGCAAGCTGTTACTGTCAGTGAGGGAGCGGTGTCAGCTGTTGTATCACAGCATGGCCTGGCTGAGGGTACCAGTACCAGTCTAGGTGAAGCATGTGCCTCTGGTACATATGTCATGTAATACTGCCATCCAGAGAGTGGTAGGCAACATTTAGAACACATATTCATAATTGTGAAATGTGTCCTACACTGCATGCCTTTAATGTGCTACTGTGGGTGGCAGTGAGTGCGGTGGGAGCAACCAGTTTTGCTGGACATTGCATGGCTCAGTTATTCCCATTTTGTATTGACATGCATGTAGTTGTTGTGCCACAGAGTGGTCTGTGGGCCAGGACTGTGGGTGTCCAGATGTGACACATGCTAGGAATGTAACAGATGATATATAATATATCAATAATACATATATATATATATATATATATATATATATATATATATATATATATATATATATATAGCATGATAATATATTATCATATATTATTATATATATTACTAATAATGTATTATAGTATGGCATGTATATTTGTAAGACATATGTGCATGCATACAGTGTGTTACACTGTGTGCATGTATACAGTGTGTTACACATGATTGGAATGAACATGTGTGTTCAGATGGGTATGATGTTTGTAACCCCAATCTGCACTGCATTGCCAGTATGTCAGCACACAGAATAGATTTTTTTGGCAACCCTGCCAAAGTAGGGGGCACAACTGTGTTCATTCAGCAACAGTCTGTGCATTTGTCAGCTTAAACTGATATTGTAGGCCTCCCATGCATCCAGCAGCATTTATTTGGCTGTGTACTGGTTTGTTGTCTGCGTCAGAGGCCCAAGTTAGGGTTGCCACCTTTTTAAATGGCCAAAGTGGGCCATTTTTGGCAAAAAGTCAGATTTTACAGGGCAAAACATACCCACAGCCAGTACAAAGGACAGCACTTCAGTTTTTTGCCTAAATAAAAGCTTATTCTTATAGCATTTTAGTTGCTTATTCTGTTTCTTATAACATTTAAATGTTTCAGATACAGAATAACTGTTTTATGCAACTATTACATCAAATGTCAGAAATGTTTGTCTTAACATTTCAGGACATTTGCCAATGTTTCGATTTCTTTGCAGGACACAACTGCCTAAAGACGGTCTGTCCCTCGCAAAGTGGGAAGTAAAAACACTACTTAATCTCCAGAGCTCTGTTGGCCTACTGCAAAGTGGGATGTAAAAACACTACTTCATCTCCAGAGCACTGTTGGCCTACTGGTGTAATGCACTATATTGTAATTGACAAGGCCTGAGGTGCAATACTTAGCAGTGGTGTCTTTTTTTCCCTAATGTTACATCACTGTACTATATGATATATTTAGCCAAGATGCATTAATTCCCCAGAGCTGAGTTGATATAGTGGTGCGTTTCTCTGACAATAGTTCAGATGGCCCTGGATTCAATACTTGGCAGTGGTGTCTTTTTTCCCTAATGTTACATGACTGTACTGCATGATATATTTACGAAAGCATTACTAATTCCCCAGACCTGATCTGGCCTAGTGGTGCATTGCTCTGACTCTAGGGCACAGGGTCCTGGGTTTGAGAGTTGGCAGGGCTGGTTATTTTATTGCTGGGCAGAACACTGTCTGAATGAGATGGGGTAATTAAAGCAATTTTAAGTGGGTTTGCATGACGCTATGCAATGCCAAGCGGTGCTTAGGTCCGCATTGCTTCGCTTAGCGCCGCTTATCCCTGCTTAAACCCACGCTATTTCCAAAAAAAGAAAAGAGAAAAGGGATGATAGGAAAATGGTGAAATGGGGGCAAGCAGGAGGGAAATCATTATGAAAGGTAGGTAGGGATGTGCAGGATGGGTGTAGGGAAGGACCATAGCTCTCCATTTCTTGTGCAACAACAGCTGTGCATGATGTGGTCAATTTGGAATTTAAAGCCTCACACCCCACAGGGAGGAGTGGAGGCAACATAAATTTGTTGATTAATTCATGGGAACATTGAGTAATGTCAGTGTACATGGGGGTGAAATGGAGAGCTATGTATGGGACGACATTTTTTGGGGGGGACAAATGCTCATTTCTTTTTGTTTTTTAAGGAGAGAGTGGGATGTTGGCGAAGAGTTGTAGGCACATTTGTGGAGGTAAGTTAGGTAGGAGAGGTTGCTTTTGCAGACAGACGACAGTGGGCAAGAGCAGTGAATGACACATGAGGGGGTAAACACCTTTGATGGGGAGGGTGGTTGAGAATCAGAGGACCACGTGCCCCCAGATGGAAACAGTGAGACTGAGGTCCCCACCCATGGGCAGTCACCACTGCCCCTTCAAGGCTCTGAAAGTAGCTGGGCTGTGGGCTGGCTGCTGGGGCCAGCCTGCCCCTTGAGGTGCGCCAGTCTGCCCTCTATCTGGCACAGGCAGTCATCCAACTCCTGCTGGATGACCCTGCGCACCATACATCAGAAATGTTGTCAGGTGACAAAGTCTTCTCCACGCCCATGCCCGGGGGGGTAGGCCCTATCCCCTGAGGCAGTTCCACCTGAGGGTGGTGCAGGACCAGTGGAGTGGGCAGCTCGAAGTTGTGTCCCAGATGTGCTTGGACCTGGTGCCGTGGCCAGATAAGATGGGATAGGCGGATCCTGTGGAATCGGCCTACCCAAATGTGCTATGGTGTTGAGGTTTGTCAAAATGTATTGGTTAGTCTTGAACAAAACATTTCAACATTAGTTATAACAGCATGCATGGGTGTTCCAATTGACCCAGAACAATAGAAATGAAAAATTTGCATAGCAAATGGAACACATGCATAAATGGAATAACTGTCATTATTGTAACAGCATGCTAGTAATAGTTATAGCAACAGGCCGTCAACAGTGGAATTTAAACAAGGTATGGTAGTATGCAACCATTGAAATATATGAACAATAATAAAACACAAGTCCCAGCATTAGGTTTTGAGAACAACATACCCATACTATATGAATAATAATTAGTGATGCAGATAAGGTGTGGAGGGAGAGAAAAACAGTCCATTACCAACTGTATAGGCTATATTTTTCACAACAGTACTGCTCAGTACTTTACAGGTCTGCTCTTACTTTACATCTAACTGTGCCCTTTAGCTTCTGTAGCACATACATACATGTTAAGCTGTCGACTTGGAATGGTATGGGGCAAGCTGTGAGAACTCTAGGTGCATAAATAGAGGGGACCCGTACATGTCAGGGTTACATATATGACTAACATGGTATACCCTGCACTGATGTTGTGTGTGTGTGCTACTGTACTTCAACTGGATTTATATCTGTGTCCAAGGTTATTGGCACAGTGATCACTAGCCATGACAACATGACACTTAAGAAACATGTATCAGGATGAGTGCATGGTGTATGTACATATCCTGCTGTCATTTGTAGGCATGGAGTTGGACACTAGTACATTTGCACACAGTTTATTAGTATACCTTTCATACAGCTAATACAAACATTTCTTTACCTGTAAGCCCTGTGGAGAAAATATCTGTTAACACTACCTAACTGTTTCTACAAATAGTCAGGATTACTTGTGTGTAACTATAAACACATCTTAGTACCTGTCCCTGGGTTCAAACCATGGTCTGCGTGTGCAAAAATGAACAACATATCTGTTTCTTATTACACTGAGCTGGGCCACTGCTGTTGTTTGCTTGACTGATTTCTGCCTAAAACTCACTTGGTTACAAAGTCTGAATTTGCAATATATGTAGAGTGTCACAGAAGACTGTAGTGACAGTTGAACATGCGTGCATGAGATTCATGCATGATAGATAGTGAACTGTGTATTAATATTTAAAAAAATAAAAATAATTGCTAGTAAACGGCCTTAAACTTCAGAATTAGGATTTAATTGTGACAAAGACATAAATAAAAACATGTATTTAGCTCTTTCATCTCTCCAGTGAGACTTCTTCAGAATACAAAAGAACAATACATTTCTTGCAACTTTTTATAATGAAGTCATTAGTTAAAACACCAATCAACACTAGATCCAATATAATTAATACAAAGTATTTAAAGAAACAGCATGTTAAAAATCCTTATTATATTACCTTTCCATCATGAAAATACGTGAATATTTACAAATAAATAATCTAAAATATTCAAAAAACCTCTTTATTATTAGCCTTTTCCTCTAGAAGGGGTGTGATGGAAATGCTCTCATTTAAACCCGGTGGTAGCATTGCTGCTAACCTTAATTGCCATTTCATCTCCTTCCTTTTCAGGACATTTTCCAACCCCCAGGACTAATAGTGATTTTTTTCTAGGATTCCAAACAAAAATCTTTTGGAATCACAGGTTAATGTGTGTTTATAAAGAGCATTACTTAATTTCTTGTTCTTTATATTGTTCAGGTGCTCGTATACTCTAGATTTTTCCCACATAGAAAGATGTAAAGGAATCACATAAAGCTATATATACCATCCTAGCAATACAGCAGTTATCTTTTTTGAGAAATAAACTTTACATATAATTATTTAACCTTGGGCTAGCTTCCTTAAAAATAAATGGGCATTGGCTACATCTGACACAGGCTGAAGTTCCTTGAACTCATTTAGATTCCAGTAATTTCTTGAAATTTGGTGCTGTCTTCATGACAGATCTAGGCTTGGTCCCAACCTTCCCCAATACCTCCTTATTAATCCTGAATATATTCCAATTTTGTATGAATGCTTTCTGTATGCTATCAGTTAGATTGAATTGTAAAACACAAGCTTTACAATATGTATTATTCCCTGAAGTATTATGTTCTTTAACCAAGCCCACTCCCAAAAGTGGCTTGTAGTAGCTACCCCATTTACTACAGACATCCTCCATAATTTCCTCTATCAAAAACCTAGGATACCCCCTCCCTAAAAACATTTCCGTGATGCTATCCAATTCAAACCTTACATCCTCAACATGTGATGTCATATGGGCTGCTGTTATTGCCTGCCCCCTTATAATGCTCTTTTTGTGCTGAAGGGGGTGATTACTATCGAAGTGTAAGTAACCATTACAAAAAAATAAAAAAATGTCTTTTCTAAAAATTCTTGATTTAAAACCCTTAATATCATGCGAAATGGAGGTATCCAAATAATTAATACTATGTTTATTGTTATTATAAGTAAATTCAAGAAATGTGGTTGTCCCGTTTAAATAACTAATAAAATCTTCAATCTCTAAAACTGTGCCCTACCACAAAATAAAAATATCATCCAGAAAATGTGAGTATGATTTTATTAGTTTCCAGAATGGACAGTCTATTACATATTTACTTTCCCAACCAAGAAGTACCAAGTTTGCATAAACCGGGGTGCAAGCCACACCCATTGCTACCCCTTTGCTGAAAATATTCCCATTCAAACCATATGTAATTATTCTCCAAGATCAACCTCATCATTTCACAAATCAAGATTACTTTGTCATTAGGCAAGTCTGAGTGTTGAAATAATGTTTCCTTAAAAAATCTAAACCTTCCTCCTTGGGAGTAATGGTAAATAGGTCCTTGATATCTATAGTTAAAAATATCAAATCTTGGGACCATAATTCTTGTTTTAAAGTACCTAGAAAATCCCAAAAATCTTTGACCAAATGGGGTATTTTTTCTACCACATGCTGTACACTCTGGTCAACAAATACCGCTAAGGGGTGTGTTTTAGAACCCCTTGCGGCTACAATGGGTCTAAAAGGAGGTTTTGAGACACTTTTGTGTATTTTTGGTATTCCAAAGAATACCGGAACCGTATGATGTTTTCTACACAAAAACTTGTAAAGATCCACATCTATCTTACTATCCAGTACAAACTCTTCAAGATATGAGTCTATCCTGGAATAAGAGACATTAATTTGATTCCTGGACACAAATATGTTTCGTCCTCAAAAAGCAACTCTTGCATCTCATTAATGTAATCATCTTGTTTAAATAAATCCACCCCACCCCCTTTGTCTGGGTTCATAATACATAATGTTTTATCCTCCCTCAATTCTACCAGTAACCCATGTTCTTCCCTGGTCAAATTCCAAGGGATCTGTCTGTTAGACCTATGAATGGTGTATATATCCTCCATTACTAATTTTTCAAAGATATCCAAAAGGGGGTGAAGGGGTGGGTTATATGTACTCCTCTTTTTCACCTATTTTGCTCCTGAAATGGTATATCTAATGCTCTTGTTGCTGGCTCCTGAAAATTAAGTTCTAAATTTAATTTCCTAGTATATAATGAGGGCCGCAATATCATCCACCAAATTACCTTTACCTTCTGGTATGAATTTAAAACCTTTTGCCAATAGGTTAAAATAATTGGTAGTAATCTCTCTGTCTCTATAATTATACATTGTAAATCCATTGTAAGTATTTATAATATGCTTAATTAATTCCTGTATCTGGTCTTGTTCTGGTAATAATATTTTTTCTGTGTCTGTGGGTAATTGTCGGGCCTGTAATCCCCTCTTTGTGCATTTCTCTGAGCTAATCTTTCCGAGCGCCTGACCATTTGAAAACCCTCACTCTCATGCATAATACATTCACTAGTGCTTCCATTCTTTTGTTTGTCCCTCAAAAGTTCACTATAACTTCTAAAATCCCCATCCTGTTGTCCTTTTACATTATCATTATTATCATTGGGAATATATGGTGTAAAATACACCTGTTTGCTTTGGTATTGTTTTAAGTCACGCTCAAGTTTACGTTTTTTCTTCAGAAAAATGTTATTACACCTCCTATCAAATTTATCCAACACCTTATAATACAGACTGGTGGTGTACTGTGAAAAAAGTAAATCCTCCCTAATTTTTAAATCCAGGCCTTCAACTTCCTGTGATAAAGCGGCCTTCTGTTTTTCATAATAGAAAACAGTTTTGTTCATTAAATTCATTCCAACTTCATAAAAAAATTGTGTGAAGTCTTGAATAGCTTCACTTTCGTAAAAAACACCAAAAGGAAATTTATACATTCTAAGTCCCTGTGGGACAACACTCAAAGCTAAACATTCATTAAAGTAGGCAATGTCCATTTGAATTGTTTTAAATTTAAATAGTCTCTTCTCCAAATAGAAAATCAAATCTTTTAGAGATACTAACTCTTTGCCATTGTCAATCTCTGTCAATGTCTCATCACTTTTAATGGAATTCATGAAAGTAAATTGCTTTTTTAACAGTCTTTTAAACTTCACATTTTCATTCATAAACACAGTGTCAGTGTTCTCGGCTGCCGTTGGTAACTGGAAACCCCGCATTCGTTTATCTACACTACCGGTAGCATTTTGCATTAGTACAGTACCTTTATTTTGTTTTTGATTTCCTCGTATGTCATCCATTGATGCTTTCTGATGTTGTGGAATAACTGTTGAAGCATAACCTGCATTTAAACCTGCAGTTGAGACAGAACTCTGCCTCGTAGCACTGCTCCTCCTGTGTGCTGTTGTTCCTGCCTCCCGGTAATCTGACTCAACAAACCAATTGGGCTCAAATCACCCTTCCTTTGATGGTTAGACTCATGCATATTCATGCTTGGCTGTGCGATCTTGTCACTGTCTCCATCTCCTTGCAAGGAAATAACTTCCCTTTGAGTTAAAAGTTCAATCAGGTGAGTCAAATCACCCTTCAGCTGGTGAACTTCTTACCTCAGCTCTAAAAGCTTGGTTGGAGAGCTAGCATCAACCACGGCAGCCCCTGATAAGTTAAAAGTGTCCAGGGTATCCATGAAGTAAAATGAAGCCATAAACTGTAAAGAACTATATCCAACTACACCAAACCAAAATAATAAAAACTGTATAACTATTAAAAAATAAAAATAATTGCCAGTAAATGGCTATAAACTTCAGAATTAGGATTTAATTGTGACAAAGACATAAATAAAAACACATATTTAGCGGTTTCATCTCTCCAGTGAGACTTCTTCAGAATACAAAAGAACAATACATTGCCTACAACTTTTTATAATGAAGTCATTAGTTGAAACACCAATCAACACTAGATCCAATATAATTAATACAAAGTATTTAAAGAAACAGCACATTAAAATTCCTTGCTATTATATTACCTTTCCATCATGAAAATACATGAGTAATATTCACAAATAAATAATCTAAACGATATAAAGAACAAGAAATTAAGTAATGCTCTTTATAAACATACATTAACCTGTGATTCCAAAAGATTTTTGTTTGGAATCCTTGAAAAAATCACTATTAGCCCTTGGGGGGGGGGGATTGGAAAAATGTCCTGAAAAGGAAGGAGATGGAATGGCAGTTAAGGTTAGCAGCAATGCTACCACCAGGTTTAAATGAGAGCGTTTCCATCACACCCCTTCTAGTGGAAAAGGCCAATGCTGTTTAAAGGCATTCAAAGAGGTTTTTTTTGAATATTTTAGATTATTGATTTGTGAATATTATTCATGTATTTTCATGATGGAAAGGTAATATAATAACAAGGATTTTTAACATGCTGTTTCTTTAAATACTTTGTATTAATTTTATTGGATCTAGTGTTTATTGGTCATTCAACTAATGACTTCATTATAAAAAAATTGTAGGCAATGTATTGTTCTTTTGTATTCTGAAGAAGTCTCACTGGAGAAATGAAAGCACTAAATATGTGTTTTATTTATGTCTTTGTCACAATTAAATCCTAATTCTGAAGTTTACGGTCATTTACTGGCAATTATTTTTATTTTTTAATAGTTATACAGTTTTTATTATTTTGGTTTGGAACTATGTATTAATACTTTGAAAGCAGGTGTACACATTTAACCCCTAGTGAATGTTAATATGTGTGATCTGTACAGATCATAGCAGGGTGCTGGGTTGCATACCCAGCCCATATACATTTGCACATCATACATTTGCAGTCTGCACCTATTACAGTCTCATACTTGCCTGCATCAGTGTACCTACATTCAGGACTACATATAGCTGAAATGCAAAGGTTAACACAAGACAATGCTGCAGGGAACACACTATAATACATTACACATTACTATTCAAGGTTCATATCTTAGTACAGAACATATATCAGATTTCATTGTATCTTGTTTTACAGCTCCACATCTACAGTTTAACATAACAGTTTATCAGCCAAACCTCACTCAATTCATGGTCTCTGTGTAGCTGTGTAGCACCTGTACAATTGTATTTCTTCAACAACAGACCAGAATAAACACAACAGCTTGTGGAAGTAAGTTTTATTGAGGGTGACATGACACAGTGATTTATTACATTCAAAATTCTAAATTCAGTTGTACTGCATATTCTGTAGATGATGAATGAATGCCATTTATTACCTTCACAGTAGCAATCACAGTGTACTTTATTACCAGATATTTAGTATTCATATTGTGTATACTTATGTCATTCCTACACAGTATTACTACAGTAATGACTTTCTTTCATCAATACTAGCTTGTTTGATGCATTCATCTGTATTGTACAGTACCTGGCATTAGTCACATATATCAATGTGGGATTAACAACACATTTATTCAGTACACTGAGAACACACTTTACCTTATGGCAGTAGACAATTACTCTTTCTTATTTATTGTACTGTATATTACAAGATAAATCTGTACTCACCACACTGTCAGCACAGCCTCACCAGACACCCAGCATGGGCCTCAATGTTATGAGCCCTCTCCTCTGCAGCTGTGGGGGAAAACACACTATTATGCATACCTGTCTATGAGATATTCATACTACAATTTCTTAAATCACCAGTTGATATACTTACAAACTTCTGGGGCATTCCAGCCCCATGCATCTTGGATCTATTGGGCCAAGAGTGCCCCCTTCCTCCAATTCAGGTCGTCATAATGATGATGGACCTGCTTACCAGTGCGAGGGATTCCAGTGGCATTGGTGAGCTCACGTGCCAGACGGTCCCAGGCCTCAGACTTGTATTCTGAGCCCTGGTACTGGCCCTGCAGCAGTCTGTTTTCATGGTTCTTAACAAGGAGTCCAGCCATGACTCTGGACTCCAACATGCCCTAGCTTTGCGCCCAAAAGCACGCTCCCTCTCCAACACCTGCCATAGTTCCTGCATGAATCAAACTGTAACAGGTTCTGCCGGTATTCCCACCTGTGCTGTTTAAAAAGGGTATTTTCTCACCCTTTGCCACCATTGGACCATTTTTAAAAATGCTGAGCAAAGCTCAGCAGTGCACAAACCCTCTAAGCTGAGTTGAGCAGTGCTTAAAGTGGCAAATGCTTAGCAGTGCTTAGCAGTGCACAAATCAGCTTAGCTGAGCTGAGGAGTGCTAAGAATGGGACCACTTAGCACTGCTTAAACCAGCTAAGCAGAGCTAAACGTTGCTAAGTATTGCTCAGACAGGTCCTGTTTAAGCATTGCTTAGCTTGGCAAAATTTAGCTAAGGGCAAATGTCAGTTCTACATGATAACATAAATATATATTCTCATTAATTACTCATTATTGATACTTTATTATTATGTGTTTCTATTTTATTTAGTACAGTACCTTGGTATGTGACTGAACTGTATTGGACACTTGTGTTTAAATGGAGCTTTTCACCTCATATCTCCACTGACCCTGGGATTCTGGACCAACTGCACTAACTTGATTGACAAATATCAATAACTAGAACAACAAAAAATAAATAGACATGCTTTCCAATGTAAAACTTAAATGTCCTGTCTTGGTATTCAAGCCATACACCTACTGCACACGAAGCCGTGACCCTAACCATTCAGCTAACTCGCCTGTGTAGGTTTCAGCTATACATTTCTATATAGCTTTTCGTTAAGTTTAAGTACTGCTGAGCAAAGCGCCATGCTGAGCAAACATGCTCAGCTATGCTTAAATTGAAAAAAAAATTCATAAAAGAAAAAATGACATTGGGACATTTAATTTCCGTGCCATACAACACTTTAACAGTGCAGGGTTTGTGTTACAGACACTGTAACACACACCCTTTGTGAAATAACTGACATGAATATATAACTAAGTGTCCGAGGACACTTTCCTTCTTGTTTTAGTGCCATACAGCACTTTCACAGTGCAGGGGGTGTGTTACATATCTGTGAACACTGTAACACACACCCCCAGCATTGATTCAGTAACCATGTACATGGCTCTCCCTCAGTAGCGCTCCTTCATTGATATGCAAGGCGCGCTGCTGAGAGGGAGCTGCAGACATGGACACCATACACTCCATGTAGGAATTTACCATATTCCTATACTGAGTTTATTAAATCCAGGGGTCTGTGTTAGAATGCCTAAAGAACTTAAATGAATACAGCGCTAAAGCAGTGAGACAGTTATTCTTTGGCAGTAATGTTACAGCAATAAAACTGTTGGCTGAAAGATTAAGGCAGCAAAGGGCAGAAGGGATGATGACAAAATGTAGAAACCCAAGTAATGAGAGGCTTGAAACAAACCTAGAGGAAACAATAAAGATAGTAACATTACAGTAATTTATATAGCCAGGACCTGGAGGTGGAAAGTAGGGCACAAAACCTGAAGCTTTATGTAGGGGATCTTAACTTGCCTAGAGTAATAGAGGAAGATAGAGGTAGTTTAAAAAGTACAGGAGAATGAAATTAAAGAGGCAGTAACAAGTCAGAAAAAGGGGAAGTTCCTGGCTTAGATAGCATCCTAGTAGAGATGTGGAAAAGCAGATGAAATTAAATAATTAAGATCTGGAAAGAATTACTTTTCAGTAAGGGAAGTGCCAGCATCTTGGCATGAAGCAGTGACAGTAGTTTTACCAAAGGAAAGGAAGAACCTTGCTGACCCTGACTCTTATATACCCGTTTCAATCTTGAATCATGATTATAATTTTTTATGACAATTTGGACAAAATAATTAGTGAAGGTTTTGCTTATGACAATAGAACTGGATCAAAGTGGTTTAATTAAAGGTAGGCAAACATTTGACCATATTAACTGAACGTTAATGATATAAAAGGATGCTGAGAACAAAAGAAAAACATTAATCTTAGTAGGGCTAGATGATGAAAAATTGTTTGATAGGGTCGGCTGGGAATTCATTAACTAAGCATTAGAAGCATTTGGTGTGGCATTTACATGGGAGCCTGATCCAAAATAAGCTGGAGAGGGAGATTGTCAGAAATAGTCAATTTAACAATAGGTACCAGACAGGGGTGTTTGTGTTCACCTTTGCTGTTTGCTTTGTACCTAGAGTTTCAGGTTAGAGAAATTAGACAGTCTAATACTACAATTTTCAAACGAATAACACATAAAAACAGTGTTGTTTGCAAATGATATAATACTCTGTATTACAAATCCAGGATACGACATAAGAATTATGCTTGAAGGGTTAAAACGTTGTAATAAAATAGCTTCATATAAAATACAGAAATCTAAAACAAAAGCAGTCGTTTGAATTGCATGCCACTATATGATCTAGTATAGGAGTATCCTTACCTCTGGTATGATGACAAAATAAGGTATTTGGGAATCTGGTTAAAACAGAATTTTGAACACACTGCTAGGGAAATGTAAGAGACAACCTCAAAGATTATCAGAAAAATAAGGCAATGGAGGTTATTTATTGCTACAGAATATAATATGTAACAATACATTGTCTTGGGTTCCCATAGTGCTTTATATAGGGCAGGCATATTTCTATCAACCAAGAGAAGAGAGAGAGATATTTTTAAAAGGGAATTAAAAAATATTTTGAGAAAATGAGAAAGAAGGAAAGAATATAATGGGAAAAACTGGTACTGCCTAGAGAACAGGGAGAGTCAGTTACTTGATTTCTAGGAATGTTATAAGGCAACACAGTTAAGATATAAGGCAAAACCATTCCTGTACCTAAATGGAAGATGATTGTGAAGCAAGGAAAAAATGTGTTCATAAGAGAACAAGTGGGCGGGGGGTCTATGTACATAAGGAAAAAAAAAAAAACAGTAATGACCAATATGCACAACTCTGTTTGACCAGAGCACGAAACAAGTGCTATGTCAAAAAGAAGTGACTGAACATTAATACTAATGTTGAAGCACCACACTGTAGAACAAACCATACCTCACACCACAAGTTCCAGGCCAGATGAATTCACTCAGTTTTGTACACAGACTGATTTATTAAAATAAAAAAAATAACTTCTGCAGTAAAAGTTAACAGCAGAACTTCCAACTCTTATACCATTAAGAGCAAGTAACACTTCTCTGGTGCCTCAGCTTTCAGAAAAGCCTTTTCAGAGTACATCTTTCTGCTGGTAAGCATACACTTAAATAGATGCATTCAATCAATTAAATCATCATCATCTTCTTTCGGCTGTTCCTGTTAGGGGTCACCACAGCGGATTATCTGTTTCCATTTCTTCCTGTCCTCTCCATCTTGCTCTGTCACACCAACCACCTGCATGTCCTCTCTCACCACATCCATGAACCTTATCTTAGGCCTTCCTCTTTTCCTGTTACCTGGAAGCTTCATCCTTAGCATCTTTTTCCCAATATACTCAGCATTCTTCCTCAGCACATGTCCAAACCAACGTAATCTTGCCTCTCTGGCTTTGTCTCCAAACCTTTCAACCTGGGCTGACCCTCTAATATACTTATTCCTAATTCTGTCCAGCCTTGTCACACCCACTGCAAATCTTAACATCTTTAACTCTGCCACATCCAGCTCTAACTCCTGCCTTTTTCTCAATGCCACTGTCTCCAACCCATATAACATAGCTGGTCTCACTACCCTCTTGTAGACCTTCCCTTTCACTCTTACTGGTACTCGTCTGTCACAAATCACTCCTGACACTCTTCTCCACCCACTCCATCCTACCTGTACTCTCTTCTTTACCTCTCTTCCACATTCACCATTACTCTGAACTATTGATCCCAAGTATTTAAACTGATCCACCTTCGCCACCTCTACTCCTTGCATCCTCACCATTCCTCTATCCTCCCTCACTTTCACACACATATATTCTGTCGTAGTCCTGCTGACCTTCATTCTTCTTCTCTCTAGAGCATATCTCCATCTCTCCAGGGTCTCCTCCACCTGTTTCCTACTCTCACTACAGATCACAGTGTCATCTGCAAACATAGTCCATGGGGACACCTGTCTGATCTCGTCTGTCAACCTGTCCATCACCACTGCAAATATAATCATCCAATTAAGAATTCACTAAAAAGCCAACTAAAAAGGTTAACTTTTAATATTCTTTTTAACCTTCTTACATTAAATGCTTCCAAGAGAATTACCTTTTCAAACCTCTTGGAAACATTGTATCCTATTTTAAAATAAATATTGCTTCCTTCTTAAATGTTCCTTATTTTCTTTCATCAGTACTAAAGCTAGTATTTACTTGCTCCAAAACAGTTGTCTGTTACCCCTGTGGGTCTCCATTATGGTGTCCCTTAAAGTGCATAGCTACAGGACTCTGAAATCTTTGCTTCTTGATGTCCCTTATGTATTTTTTTAATCGTGCAGAAACACTTCTCTTGCTCTCTCCAACCTAAAATAATCCACAAGGACATTTTAAACTATATGTAATCTTTTCACTGTTGCAAGTGAAGCTGCATCTTCTATCAATTTTTTCCATTAATGCTTTCAAAACTATCAACTATGTGTTTGCATACTGTGCAATTGTCACAAGGAAAAGTTCCATATCTCACTATGTTATTTTCTATATTTTTTGGTCTCTCAAATTTTCCATGTACTAACATGTCCTTGAGACTCCTGCCTCTTTTATATGAAAAACAAAGTTTAACATTTTTAGGCAGACTTTTTCTTTCTGTACATAGGACCAGTAATACCTAACTATTTTCTCTAAAATGTTAGAAAAATGAGTATACTTAGACACAAAATATAACTCACTTTCTTTTTCCTCTACATTCTTTTTCTGCATCATTATGTTCTGTGCTTTATTTTTGTTCATTACTTTATTATACCCCAACCATACTTTCTCTGGTTCATAGCCCCTTTCTATAAACATGTTAGCTGTATTTTGAACTTCCTTCTCACATTCCTTCCTATCACTGCATAAAGGTTTAACTCTGACCATTTCCCCATAAGGAATGGAAGAAATAGTGTGGGGGGATAACAACTAGTTCCATGGAGCATAAAGCTTGGTTGTCCCATTTTTCTAAATATTTTAGTTTTAAGTTTACCATCTTCTTGCCCTTCTATTCTAATATCCAGGTAATTTACTGTCTTTCCTTTTTGTAACCCATCAAATTTGATCTCAAACCTGTTCACTTGCAGTTCTTGAACAAACGTTTCCACCTCTCCGTAGCCCCCCTTGCAAACAAAAATCAAATCATCAATATATCTTTAAAAATGAACAACATATTTTCTAAAAAGTCATTCCTATACACATATAGATTTTCATAGAGACCCATAAATAAATTAGCATATGTGGGGGCAAAAGCTGACCCCATAGCTATCCCACACTTCTGATGATACAGAGTTCCATCAAATTCAAATATATTATTTTCCAAACAGAACAATGGTCAGTTCTATAATATACTGTGTACTGTGACTTTTCCCCAGAAAACATTCTATAGCTTCTATGCCATCACTATGTTTTATACTAGTGTATAGGCTGACTACATCTATCACTATAAAAAAGATGTTCTTCTGACATACTATTTTCTTTACTTTATCCAGAAAATCAAAACTGTCTTTAATATATGAAGGTAATTGTATCACCTTTTTAACAAAAATTTATTTAAAAAACATACCAAATTATGAGTTATATAATTGCTGGCAGATACAATGGAACAACCCGACCTGGAGGATTAACCTTGCTTTTATGTATTTTAGGCACACAGAAAAATTTTGCCAACTCACTGCTTTTATTTAAAACCTTTTTTTAGCATCTTCATGACTAAAATAATGTAGTCTAACCCTTTCATGTATTAATTCTTCATAGTTCTTAACCATCTCCTGATAAGTTAAGAAACCTACTTTATCATAGATTTTGTCATTTTCTAGATGCTGTAAATACATATTTACATACTGTGTGTAATGCATTATTACTAGTTGCCCCCCTTATCTGCAGGCTTAAATATGAGTTCTTAATTTCCCTTAAATTTTTTAAAGTGACCCATTCTTTTTGTGTCATATTATATTGAATTTCACTTCTAAAAAACTTATAGCACTCTTGCTCTATTGCATAATTTAACATATGATGAAACATTTCAATTTTATTACACTTGAAAGGAGGCATAAATTTGCTTTTATAAGAAACACCACTCGTATCAAAATTCCTATAAGCACTGCATTCTAAGTCAGAATTACAAGAAAAGAAACTCTGTTCATTACTTGCAGCATCTGCAAAACTTACATTGTTCACATCTGCTTCTAAACGTTTTGTTTGATTTCCATAGAAATCTATTAAATGTAACTTGCGAACAAAATTAAATACTTATTTAACCCTTTAACTCATACATTCTGGGAAGAGACGTTGGGATAAATTCCAAACCCCTATGTAAAACATTTTAACTCATACATTCTGGGAAGAGACGTTGGGATAAAGTCCAAACCCCTATGTAAAACATTTTAACTCATACATTCTGGGAAGAGACATTGGAATAAAGTCCAAACCCCTATGTAAAACATTTTAACTCATACATTCTGGGAAGAGACATTGGGATAAATTCCAAACCCCCCATGTAAAACATTTTTCTCTTCATTACTAATAATGCATTCAGACAAATTTACAATATATTCAAAACCATTCATATTTATATTATTAGAAAGTCCCATTTTATTATGTCCATTTTTCCCAGTTTGTTGGTTCTGGAATTATATCCGGCCACCACGCTGTTGATCCTGCCAACTTCTCTTCTTATTCCCTTGTTATATCCCATCTTGGTCATGAAAATTTCTGTTTAGATACCCTGAATTCTGTCCATTTGTGAGCCGTGGGTAGTCTTCCCATTCTTCCCCTTCACCTTCCACTGATGAGGCTCCACTTTCAGCCGATGTATAAAAGAGGCAGGAGTCTCAAGGACATGTTAGTACATGCAAAATTTGAGAGACCAAAAAATATAGAAAATAATATAGTGAGATATGGAACTTTTCCATGTGACAGTTGCACAGTATGCAAACACATAGTTGATAGTTTTGAAAGTATTAATGGAAAAAATTTTGATAGAAGAGGCAGCTTCACTTGCAATTGTGAAAAGATTATATATAGGTTAAAATGTCCTTGTGGATTATTTTATCTTGGAAAGAGCAAGAGGGGTTTTGCTGCAAGATTAAGAGAGCACATATAAGGGACATCAAGAAGCAAAGATTTCAGAGTCCTGTAGCTATGCACTTTAAGGAACACCATGATGGAGACCCAAATGTTACAGACAACTGTTTTGGAACAAGTAAATACTAGGTTTAGTACTGATGAAAAAATTAAGGAACATTTAAGAAAGATGGAAGCAATATTTATTTTAAAATATGATAAATGTTTCCAAGAGGTTTGAATAGGGAATTCTCTTGGAAGCATTTAATGTAAGAAGGTTAAAAAGAATATTAAAAGTTAACCTTTTTAGTTGGCTTTTTTAGTGAATTCTTAATTGGATGATTATTTATTTGATCAAATGCATGTATTTAAGTGCATGCCTACCAGCAGAAATATGTTCTCTGAAAAGGCTTTTCTGAAAGACGAGGCCCCAGAGAAGTGTTACTTCCTCTTAACGGTATAAGAGTTTGAAGTTTTGCTGTTAACTTTTACTGCAGAAGTTATTTTTTTATTTTAATAAATCAGTCTGTGTACTAAACTGAGTGAATTCATCTGGCTTGAAACCTGTGGTGTGAGGAGAGATAAATGATAATGTTGATAGTTTATTCACTAAATAAAAGTACAAAAAATGAGGATGAAGTGGTGACCCCAAGGTTTGGAGATCAGAGAATAAAAGGTGATGATATTTTGAGTTAGGAGTAGATTACACTGATCCTTGGACTACAAGAAACAGACCACTTATCATATTTAGGGCTAAGCACTAAATTAAAGAAAATCTTAAGGAGAAAGAGACAAGTTTAGGTAATAATAAAATCAAGATCAAAAACTACAGTTAGGAAGGAGTTAGTATGAGTTAATATGCAAGGCATAATAAGGCTTTGATGATTCGGTTATGTTGACTAATGTCGCCAAAATGGACATGGGTAGTTACCAGTGATAAGTAGGTTGAGGATCCGGTGTACTCTGACTTACAACAGGGAACCTTGTTAATGATGGGAGGGGTATATGTTCCCCTATTGGCCAGTGCGTGCCCACCATAAAGCCCAGCAGCCCTGGGTCAATAAGCTACTGGCTATCCCGTGTCTAGTTGCCCAGCCTGGGTTACCTGGGATAGCTCTGTTGAGCAAAAGCTGGATGTAAAACCAACCAACCTGGCAAACATGAACTGAGAATTGCTACTCTTAATGTAGGTTCACTGACAGGATGCGGCTTGGAAGTGGATGACATAATGATACTGAGGAGGCTGAACATCCTATGTGTCTGAGAGTTGAGATGGAAGAGCAGTGCAGCAAAGCCACTTCACTTGGGATCCAGACTGTGCTACTCAGGAGGGGGACAGGCTAGAAATGTATAGGAATTGTGGTGAGAGTGAGACTTCAGAAGGCAGTGAGGGATATCATTAGAATTAATGACAGACTAATGGCAGTCAGACTCCAGTGTAATGATAGGGCAGTATTCATAATCTCAGCCTATGCCCCAGATCAGGGTTGTGATAGTGAGGGAGAGTGTATTTAGACAGCAGTTGCTGCACCTACTAGATAAAGCAGGACAACATGAATTGGTGTTGATAATGGATGACTTGAATGCACATATCAGGACAGACAGAATAGGATATAGGACTGCCTGTGTCCACATGGGTGGGGCAACAGGAATAAAGAAGGAGAAGCCATTCTAGACTTCTGTCTGGCAACTGGCTTGATAGTAGCCAACACATGGTTCAGAAAAAGAGACAGTCACAAGATCACGTACAAGAGTAGCCAACATGCAACTCGGGTAGACTTCCTGCTAGTAAGGAAAAGGCACTGGGGTAGAATCCATGATTGCAAAGTCATCCCCAGTGGAACAGTCAGCCCACAGCATAAACCACTATTTGCCACAATCACCTGCAAGCAGTGAGTCAGAGAAGGCTCTAAGGTCAACAGAGACCAGGCTGAAGACCTGGAAATTAACTGGAGAGAAAGTACAACAGTTTAAGGAATTACTTAGGGCTCTAGCACCCCAAGAAGAAGAGAAAATAGGTGGAGTTGTACAAGAATGTCAGCACCTAAAAACACCATGTGTTAGGACTACAGAAAAGATGTGGACGAGCCAGGTATGGAAATAAGGTACATAAGGAAAGCTGGTGGTGGAATGCAGAAGTCCAGGAAGTAATTAAAAGGAAGAAGGAGTGCAGGAAGAAGTGGGAGATAGAAAAGTCTGACCAGGCTAGGAAGGACTTCTGGTTGGCTAACAAAGAACTAAGAAAGAAGTTGCAGTAGCAAAGAATAGGGCATCAGAGGCACTCTACCAACTTCTGGAAAGTGACTCAGTAAGTGGCACAAAGAAACTATATTAGGTTGCAAGGCAAAGACAGAACAATAAAGAAGATAGTCAGACACCCTTCATAAGGGATGCCAGCAACAACCTGCTCACCAGTCCACAGGACATCAAAGGCAGATGGAAGGAGTATTTCCAGCAGCTTCTGAATGAAGAAAACCCCGCAGAAGCTGTACTGCCCCACAAACAGCCTACGATGAGAGAAGAAGAGGATTCCCACCCTAGAAGAAGTAAGAACAGCACTAAGGAAAACTAAGTCAGGAAAAGCAGCAGGCCCAGATGAGGTCACAGCAGATATGATAAAGATGCTGGGTGAGATAGGGGAGAAATGGCTCCTGAGTGTACTAATTGCAATGTGGAGAGAAAGGCATATCCCATATGACTGGAGAATAAGCATACTCGTGCCAGTGTACAACAATAAAGGGGGCATTCACAGCTGTGGGCAGTACAGAGGTATCATACTCCTGTCACATTGCATGAAAGTTCTGGAGAGGGTGATTGATAAACGGACGTGAAGAGTAGTAGAATGTAAGATGGGAGATGAGCAGTTCAAATTCAGATCAGGATGCAGCACAACTGGCAGTGAGACAGATACTTGAGAAGAACCTAGAGATGAGGAGAGAGCCCAACTGGGCATTCCTAGACTTGGAGAAAGCATATGACAAGGTCCCAAGAAAGCTGATCTGGATAGTACTGCAGTGGTTTGAAGCCCCAGAGACATTTGTAAAATTAGTGCAAACTATGTACAAGGACCCAATGACTCAAGTACGAGCAGTGTTCGGCCTCACAGAGGGGTTCCCGGTGGGAGTGGGAGTACACCAGGATTCAGCTCTGAGCCCACTGCTGTTCATAATGGTGATGGACTACATTAGCAAACAGGTCGAAGGGCACAAATCAACAAAGTTGCTGTATGCAGACAGTGTGGCATTACAGTCAGTCTGTGAGCTAGAACTTCAGCAAAAGATAGGAGAATGGAATGCAAAACTGAAGGCACATGGGATGAAACTAAGCACAGATAAGACGGTGATAAAGAGAAATCAGAAGAATCTGACAATAGAGGTATAAGGGAATATAGTGGAACAGGTAGACAGCTTCAAGTATCTGGGAGGGGTGGTTGAGGAGAAGGGAAGTCTGAATGAAGAGGCCAAAGCTAGAATCAGAGGGGCTGCAGCCAACTAGCATAAAGTATCAGGGGTAGTCTATGACAGAAGAATGCCAAAGAAGCTGAAAAGTAAGGTGTGCATGGCAGTGGTGTGACCAGCACTACTCTATGGTACAGAAACTTGGGCAGTAAAGGCAGAAAAGTTAAAGAAGCTAGAGCTGATGGAAATAAAGTGCCTGAGAAGGGTGGTAGGATGCACACAGTGGAAAAGATGAAGAAATGAGGACATAACAGCAGAAGCCAAGGTAGCTCTAATTGCAGAAAAGATCAAGGAGAATAGATTACAGTGGTTTGAACACATGCAGAAAAACAGAAGACAATCTGGTGAGGAAGATTTGGGACTGACAGGAAGAAGGTAAGAGGAAGTGAGGACATCAAGCAAAGAGGTGCCCATGAAGGAAATGAAAATATACAAGAGATGTAATTGTATACCTTGTCGTGAATGTCATGTATTAAAGTCACAAATTACTGTTCTCAGGTATATTATGATAATTAACCTATATTGTAGTTATTATTGGTCTTATTTTTGAAAGTTCATGGTTCATAGGATCATAGGAGGTTACTAGGCTAATAGACCCATGGCTCTTACAAGTCTAGCCAAGTTCAACCCGTGTTCCCTAGGGTGTCTGGTTCAAGCAGACACTAAAATCAGCACCTATTGCCCCTGTCCAAGAAGAACTCAGGTGGAACCCCCAGGGTGAATTTCTGGTTACCCATCCAATCATCCAAATTGCGCTTAAATAAGGCCAGTGAGGGGCTTTGTTTAACATGAATAATGAGCTAGTTCCAAAGGTGGGGCAACCTCTGTGAGACAAATCTGTCTCTCCAGAAAGTTCTGTTGATGCCACATACCAGGTTAAGGTCCTTTGACCGAGTGACCCATGCGCCATTTGACTTGCAAATGTGCAGTATTTCCATTAACGCTGGGTCAGAGACTGCTCTTTATGCAAGGCACAGGTCGCCTCTGAACAGTCTGTATGACATAGAGTAAAGTGAGAATGATTTCAGTCTGTGCACATAACACAGATCTTGAAGACCCTGAATTTTCTTTGTAAGGAACCTCTGTGGTCTTGGCAATTGCTGCAGGTGTTTGGAAAGGAAGTTACCAAAGGGAGCATCATACTTTATTACTGACCAGATAAGGGAAGAGTAAAGGGGGCTATTACCTCTTTTTTTTCTGGAGGCAATGCCCTTACTAGTGAAATGAACAATATAAAATGCCCTTCTTACCATTATGGAGACATGGTAATCAAAGTTAAGGCTGCTGTCGACTTGTGTGCCCAGATTTCTCACAACTGACTGTGTGCTTAGGGTATTGCTATTGATGTGGTATCTTGCAGGAACATCACCCTTGCCGAAGGGGATGATAATGAGTTTTTCTGCATTAAGTTTAAGACCATGACTTTGGGAACAGTCATTATTCTATTTAAGACCTTCTTGCAGGATGTTGACATTGCTACCGGTTTCAGTGATCACTCCCAGTTTGCAGTCATCAGCAAACTTCGTCAGGCACAGTCCTTTAGTTTTGACCCGTACTTCGGAGAAGTAGATTTGAAACAGTAGGGGGTCCCAGAACCGATCCCTGTGGAACACCACTGGTTACAGGTCTGCTGGAGGAGGTGGAGTCCCCTATTTTGACTGTATGAGTTCTATCAGTGAGCCAGTATACAACCCACCTGACAATATATGGGTTGATACCCAGCTGGGTGAGTTTATAAATGATGCCTGAGTGGGGGATTGTGTCAAAGGCCTTGGCTAAGTCTAGGTAGGTTGTATGTACAGATTTGCCCTTGTCTAGGGCTTTGGTGACTGTCTCAAAGAAGTCCACCAAGTTTAACTGGCATTATCTCCCCTTGACAAAGCCAAAGTGGGTGGGGTCAAGCACTTGGAGATCTCCTATATCTTTGTTAATAAGGTCCATGATGATTCGTTCCATGGCCTTGCAGATAAGACTAGTCAATAATGGGCCTTTGGTTCCATGGGTCAGTGGACCCACCCGCTTTGTGCAAAGGAATGACAGTAGCTGTTTTCCATTCTGCTGGGACAAAGCCAGTGCTTAGGCTGTGATTGAAAAACATGGTCAATGGTGATGCTAATTCCTGTTTTAACCCTTGTAGAATACAACCAGGGATGTTGTCTGGTCCCATAGAGGCTGTGTTTTTGGCCTTGGAGAGGGCATTTAAGACCTGCTTCTCAGAGATACTAGGTGCAGGACAGGTATTAGAAATGCTTTGGGGTATATGTGGTGGGGACAAGGGAGTGAAGTTTTCACTGAACCTGTCAGCCAGCAGGTTTGCTATAGCCACAAGTTCTATATATGTAGTACCATTAACTATGAATTCAGTGCAAATCTGGGCCTTACCTTTGAGATTATGGATGTTATTAAAGAACGCTTGTGGTTATCCTTAGTAAGGGAAGCTAATTTGGATTCATAGCTAGCTCTGGGGGACTTCATTAGGAGTCTTATTTACTTGTTTAAGTTGAGGAGTGAGTGTTTCCAGTTTTGAGACCATTCCTTCCTACTCTTAGACAGCAGTTTCTTTCTCCTGTTGTATAGCCTATTAATGGCAGTTGTCCACCAGGCAGGTTTGTTTTCCTTGAAGATTTTGCTTTGGTTCTAACAGGTAAGGCAGAGCAAATACAGTTGTACAGGTGCTTGTATAAAGCATTGGTGCATAACTCAGCATAAGTGTCTGTTCCATCGGTGGGAGGAGGGGCTATGAAGCTATTTATGCTGTCACATAAGAGGTTGTAATTGCCTTGGAGAAGTTTTTTAGTATAGTTGTTGCTGGGGGGGGGTGGCTTGTGTTATAGTTACTTGTAGTGAGACTGATTTGTGGTCAGATCTTACCAGGGATGACCACACACTGAGGGTGGGGCAGCGGTCCCCCATGTTGGTGAGCACCAGCTCCATGATGTCTGCGCCCATTGTGGGTGTGTCAACCAGCTGGTCCAGGGCACTGGAATTAAGTCCAGGAAGCTTTGGGCAAGTGAGTTAGAACTCGTATAATTTACCCAGTCTATGGACAGGTAATTAAAGTCACCCAAAACCAGGGTGTTTGTTGTATCTTGATTGAATGAATTAGATCCAAGTAGGCTGAGTGGATGTACTGATTCATGGAGGGGGTCCTGTACCTGGCAATGATCTGAACAACATGGGTCTTACCTACAGTCAATTGCACCTGAAGTAATTCAAGGGAATTGTGCTGTTTAACCAATCTAGAGATGTATTTATCTTTAATGAATACTGATACACCACCTCCTTTAGTTCTTATGCCTTCAGTTTGTTGTCTGAATGTGTGGAAGGAACTGTAACCTGGTATAGCTGGCATGCTGTCTGCAGCTTTAAACCAGGTCTCAGTGACTGCACAAATCTCAGCATATTCCAGGGTGAGGACTGCTTCCAGTGAGTGCAGTTACTGGTTTAAACTCCTAGCATTTAGCAGCATAACCTTGAAGTTGTTTTTAGAGGGTATTTTGGCCAGCTAACACACCGGCAGAAAGCAATATGGCACCAAGAGAGGAAACAGAAAATTAGCCCTTTAGTCCTGTTTATTTATTTAAAGGAACTTCTTCAGAAACTGCTTCCACGTAATAAGTGAACTATTTAAATACCATACATAGAACCATACATACAACCCAACAAAACTTTAGAACTTTAAATATGTATGGTATTTAAATGGTTCATTTATTAAGTAGAAACAGTTTCTGAAGAAGTTCCTTTAAATATACATGACAAAAGCACTAATTTTCTGTTTCCCCTCTTGGTGCCTTATTGGTTTCTGTCTGTGTTTTATTTAGATGTTACATCCATTAGTCATCATTACAGATATTTTTTTTATTGTTATCCTAAGGGTTTTAACAGTTAAAGTATGTTTCATTTCTCTGAGATTTAATGCAAGATAACATTTTCTAAATCTCTATATTAAAACAATTAATCTTGAATGCCATTTAAATATAAAAAATAGACCCCTTCTCAGACATCTGTAAAATAGTCAAACTGTTTCAATATTTGTTCATAATTAACATACTGGGCCAAAACATCACATCTCTGGTCATTTACCCAAGTGGGCTTTGTGGATCCCATCCAGCAACCTTCTTCCCACCTGTGCAGGTACCACCGCTCGATTGACTTGGAAAAAAACGTCCTTGAGCATTGAGGATTTTCTCCCTGTGTACAAAGTAAGGTTGGATTGGGAGTGGCACATTTCTCTTCATTAGACCACATGCTTAACACATCTTTCTCTTAGAGTTTCATCTCTATATAATAACTTTCAGTGTGCCTCTGAGATGGACATAAAGATTATCAGTAACAACACCTCAATCTTATTGTCTAGCAGCTCTTATGAAATCTTTTTTTAGATAGGCAAGTCATTGCAGCACCACATGCATTTATGTTCCTGACTTGTGTATGACATACATCAAATCACTGCAGGCATGGTGACATCTTTTTTTGTAGTCTCAATGGTGCTTGGTATAATGGCGCAGTAAAATGCTGCATTGTGGTTTATGGCCTTTTCCCGCTGTGATTCTTCTGACACTGATGAACTGAACCATAGACTATCGCCAACAATTCTTTCTCAGTCTGAGTGTAGCGTGTCTGTTCATTGATCAGTACGCAGGAAGTATATGCTATTGTCTGGTCTTTTAGTAGGACTGCTCACAATCCTGCTTGGCTGTCATCTACTTGCATTATAAAAGACATATACACATGCACACAAATGTGTGTGTGTGTGTGTGTGTGTGTGTGTGTGTGTGTGTGTGTGTGTGTGTGTGTGTGTGTGTGTCTGTGTGTATGTGTGTGTGCACATGTGTGTGTATGTAAACAAATAAATAAAATCTTTCTCTCCCTATACACACAACCTGAGGAACTCCCAAATGAAGCAAAATTAGTCTTCCACTCTACATTCATTTTGAGCTTTCCATTCAGCTGTTTTGTTGGATTTATTAGAACTTACAGGATACTGTGCTGGCAACCTCCTAAGTGAATCAAGATTAGTACTCCACTCTGCATTCCATTTTGAGTGTGTGGCCTTGATTTAAGTGAACTAAAAAAGTAACAGAAGGGTTTACTACCTTGAGAATATAAAACAAGTAGCTAGATTAAAACCACGATTTGTTTATAAAACTGGCAAGATAAACATATTGGTGTTTAATGATGGTTTGAACAGCACAGAAGGGTTCTAAGTTCTAAAAACAATAGGGGTAAAATACGAAAGTTGTTCCCAGTACAAGTATATCCTAACAGACAACAGTAGTATTGCTTGTTAAGTGCAGTATGTGTCCAAGGTTTTACATTAGAAAAATGGAAAGGATTTTCAGGAAAGGAATTTATGAGCATAGCCATAACATTTACAGAGGCACGACAAATAATGTTTTGTATAAGTACTCTGTATGTTGTCCAAACTTCATGAATTCCAAATTCAGTACAGTGGAGTAAGATTTACAAGAACAAAAAGGAAGTTGTTGGAAAACTAGACTTGAGTACAGGGAATTATTGTGGCAGTTAAGGTTGGATGCCACTACCCCTCCAGGGTTGAATGATTCTTTCTCTCCATACCTATGTTAAAAATGCAGGCTGGAAATTTATGATTACAATAGGTTTTTCACAAGTTAGGGATGAATGTAATGTATGAAGTATAAATTACCAAGATTTTTATTGATTATTCATACTGTATTAGGATTTTATCTAAAATTCATTATTATCCTGCTCATGATATTTTATGTATTCATACATTTTAATGTAATTTGATATATATATATATATATATATATATATATATATATATATATATATATATATATATATATATATATATATATATATATATATATATATATATATATATATATATATATATATATATATATATAGATATTACACACGCAGATATATATATATATATATATATATATATATATATATATATGTATATACACACACACACAAACATATATATGTATGTATATATATATATATATATATATATATATATATATGTATATATATATATATATATATATATATATTATTTTTCTTAGTTTTATATATCAGTGATGAAAAATGATTGTGCCTTTAAGAAGCTGAGCGCTGGTTATTTGTGCTAGCATAGGGGTCAATGAAGTCAGTTCTGATGATGTCCAATGTACTGCTTTGTTGTTCAAAAGCACTTTATTTCTATTTTCTGAATTTGTTTTATTAAGGGTTCATATATTAGCAAGTGTGCACCACCTTTTTGGTTTTTAGTATCTGGCTTGGTGTAAGACAACTCTAATTGAAATGTTTGGTTTTATTGCTTTAATGCTATAATTAAGTGTTAACAATTGAAAAGTTGAATAACTATTCATTGAATGACATGTTGCAACAAAATTATCCATATAGATGCTCCTGATATTTATATTTCCATAAAATACTTGAGGATGAAGGGACTGAGAAATGGAGCATGTGTTCTAGGGTTGGAGATATGAATGAGATGTGGAAAACAAGTATATGGATGACTTGTGTAGATTTGTGCAAGAATGTGGTAATTTGAAGCAAGTACGGTATATAATAGGAGGAAAATAAGATTTTAAGGTTTTCCCAAGTACTGATGTTTTCAAAATTGATCAGTAATCTTTAGGGAGGGTTTATTCAATACCAAAATTTACAACTTCTTCAACTTAATTAGAGAATCAAAAGAGTACCAGTAGCTGTGCAGTGGATCACACTTCATTCGGGACACCATTTGCAGGGAGAAAGGAAGACATCTAAGCAGAAAGAATCAGAATCAAGTGGGAAATCAAAGAGATGCAGAAAAAGGTAGAACTGGAATTATGGTGAGGATTGAGGGTTCAGTACTTATTTTGAGGTATTGAGGGTGATGAGATCAGATAGGTTACAAAATAAAGGCAATCACCCTTAGTTGATGAAATACCTGCCGCTTTTGTAACATATATTAATATTACCCCACCAGAAACTCCTGGCAATTTAGCTAAACTAGCAAGAAAGAGAATGAATAGGCATAAGAAGATGCAATTAAATAGTAGATCTACTACTTTTAAATATGCTATTGCAAAAAAAAATAAGCAAATAACATAAAATAAAGGAATGAAGAACTTGTGAAAATTCAGATAAGGCAGGAGATAAAACCTTAATCCTGATTGAAGCAAAGCCTTGAACAGCATCACTTCAAGATTAACTTTTAATGAGATGAAACATACTTGTAATAGGAGATTTAATGTTTTTTGCACTCTTTGCCCTTGATGCCTGTTGGTCATGCCTGTCGGTCATCATCTCATTCCATAACAACCTACCTGATCATTCCCCACCAATGGTATTAGGATCAGCTAGGATGGGCCATCATTCAGACAGCCATCAAAGATAGTTTGAGATTTTTTTCTTTAGTTTATCCATCCCTGGAACATGCATCCACTGAGGTGTGTGGAAGCAGTATGCAATAGGATGATAGCTGAGAATATCCCCTCACTTTCACAATGGGTATTCCCTCCAGCCATCCCTAGCCAACCCCGTAGGTATGAGTACTGAGGTCCCCAGTCACATATGTTTGTTGAAACAATCATTTAAATAGAATTGTAATGACCCTACCTGATGCAAAGACTCGAGGTATAACTCAGGCCATTGACAAATTAGATATTTCGACAGAGGAATATGAAAAAAAATGTTATTCACATAGGGACAAATAAGATTGCTTTAAAATATTTCCTTATTCTAGTAAGAGAGCTAGTGGAACTAGTGGATTAAATATCCTCTTTGGGAATTTCATCAATTTATTCAGAAATTGCATACCATTAATGAAAATTTGTGAATGTAAACAGCGACATTATAGGTTCATAGATGGATATTAGGCTAATGACCACTGGGGCCATAATAAGCCTAGCCATGCAACCGAAATGTATCCTACAAGTTAGTGTGCCTTACAGGTAATTTTAAAGGGTGTATTTAGTTAGGGAATGATTTAATGGCTGCCTCTGTCCATTGGAAACATAGGTGTCAGACCAAGGATGAATTTCCAATTACTCATCCACGGGTCCAGGTTGCACTTGAAAAGGTTTATGGAAGGGCCATCCTTGTGCAGAGTGATAACTGTTACAGCCTTCCATTCCAGTGGTGCAAGGCTTCTATGGAGGCTGTGTTTGAATACTGATACCAGCAGCTCCGATGGGTCAGGCTGTTTAGGAGGCATCCTGGGATATTATCAGGGCCAATCAAAGTTGTATTCTTGGCCTTAGATAGTGCATTTAAGATCTGCTCCCTACTGGGAGTTGGAGGGGTTATGTTAGATGGTATTTTCTGCAGGGCACCTGTAGGTGGGAGGTGGAGTAAAACTAGATTTGAATTTGCCGGCCCAAAGACTTGCTATATCTCCCAGTTTTGTGACAGTGGCTCCATTTACCAACAGTTCGGCACACTGTTGTGTACTACCTTTGAGGTTTTGGACATAGCTTAAGAAGGCATTATGGTTGTTCCTGGCCCGGAACAATGTCTTTTCCTCAAAATGTGCTTTGTTGGACATTATTAGTCCTCTTAGTTTTCTATGCAGTGTGATGAAAGAGTTTTCATTTTTTTTTTGGTGTTGCACTTCCTAATTTTAATTATGACTTTTGTACAGCCTGTTTAATTTTGGATTCCACCAGGGTCTTTTTTTTTTTTTTTTTTTTGAGTTAGTTGCGGGCTAACTTCTGGTAGGCACAGCAGCCTCTATGCAGTCATTGATGTAGTTGTACAAAGCTTCTGTGAATAATTTCACATAGGCTGCTGTGCCAACTGCTTTTGGAGGAACTTAAAATGTTGCCAGGTTATCAATTAACAAAAGGTAGTTTGCCTTGGAGTAGTTTCTAACTGTTATTGAGTTTGATGGGGTTACAGAATTGATTATTATTTTTTAGCACCTTTATTGAATTATCATTTAAGACATAGGCAAACATACATTTATATATGAGAAAAAACATATTAACATGTTCCTAGTTACAAACATTATACATCATATATGCTTTTTTTGTATAACTATTATCAATCCATTACATAAATCGCTCAGTTCCTGCCTTCCCTTTAATCTCCCTCCTCCTCCTCCAAAACATTATTGTATTGTTCCCACAGTTTGTCTGTTTTCTATGTAACTTTTCTAAAGATCTCACTTCCACTTCTTTTATCTCTCTTAGAATATTCAATACTTCAAATACAGTTAGTTTACACTTTGCTTTTTATTTTCTAGCAGTTGCTTTTTGGAAGCCATCAGAATTAAACTTATCAAGACTTATTACGTCTTGGCAATTCAGATTATGTATCCTAGATCAAAAATAATTTTCTTAGTTACAAACACTTGCTCACCCAATATTTCTGACAGAGTACTCTGTAGGGTATTTTTGAATTCTGCCAACTCATTATAATCCAAAATATAAGTTCTCAGTTACCTTCACACCTACAACAATTACCATATACATGAGGAAAAATTCTTTGGAGTCTGTTGGGGCATAAAAATACTATACAAACACTTCCATCCAAACCCCCTAAATATTCTAAATTTTGTTGCAGACTTCTGAGCCATAACATTGTTTCCATGTGAATTGCTTATTCAATCTCTCTTCTCAATCTTTTTTAACCTCCACTGATTGATGCCTATAGTTGTCATGCAGTGTTTTATATACCCTACTTATTATCCCTTTTTAGCAGCAGCTTCTGTTGCAGATTCAACTAAATACTCTACCAGAAAAGGTCTTTCAGTTAGGATTGATGTATACATACATATATATATATATATATATATATATATATATATATATATATATATATATATATATATGTGTGTGTGTGTGTGTGTGTGTGTGTGTGTACATATATATATATATATATATATATATATATATATATATATATATATATACAAAATATATATATATATGTATATATATATATATATATAGATATATATATAGATATATATATATTTATAAGCTTTAACGGTGTAGCTGTAAAATATCCCTTTTAAATCAGGTAATTTTAAATCACCTTGTACTATTGGAAGGATCACTTTATCCCACTTGATTCATACCTTCTTCCCGTCCCAGATAAAGTCTTTCAACTCTTTATTAATTATTGTCCACACCTTCTCCTCTGACTGATAAAACTATGTGTGACCTGTATATAAAACTAAATGGACTAAAAACATTTCACTGTTTGTATCATACTATCCATATCCATAAAAAAGAGCTTCCAGTCTTTCATTTTTTTATTATCTTTTATTTAGTCTCTTCCCACATATCCTTAGCAGCCATAACTTAATCCTTTTTTATCCACACTCCTAAATGCTTCATTTTATTGTGTCCTCATGAATATAGGCATTGCTGAACCAATTCATGTATAAGTACATATTTTACAACTATAGCTTTTGTTTTATCTTTATTAATTTTATATCCTGAAAAGACTTGAAACTGTCTTAAAATGTTCCACAGCACTGAGGTGTCCATTTCTGGTTTTATCAGGTGCAAAATAATATCTTCTGCAAATAAATCCAATGTTTCTTGATTGCTGTACAGTTATGTACTTGAATTTTGGAGTCCCCTTTTTTCTTTTTCTAGGGTTATAAATATAAAGCAAATAACAAGGGGGAGATGACACTCCTGCCTAGTTCTTCTATTCAGATACAACTTGTCAGAGAGGAACTTTCTCACTTTAATTTTCACCTCTGATCCCTCATATCAAAGTAATCTTACTGTGCAAATTCTTCCATTGCCCTGTTCTTAAATTCCCTACTTACACTGTTGAATTATTTCTCTGCATCAAGAACCACAAACAACGGTGGTATTTTCTTATACTCTGCTTCCCTCTGCATCGCAATTGCTTTATTAATGTTGCTAAATGTTTGTTTCCTACTTTCCACAAAATCACATTGATCCACATCTATCAGTTTTGGCAGCACTTTTGCAATTTTCTTTAGCTATTATAAACGTAAACTCTTTACAATCATGATTTAGAATTGAAATATGTCTATGTAAAGCTGGGTGGATTTTTACAGTCTTTAGGCATTATGGTCACCACAGCTTTCTTTTAAGATATCGGTGCTTTCTCTCCTTTTAAAATACTGTTAAACAAACCTTCCAGATCTTTATCACTTTCTTCCCTCCTAGCTTCCAAACTTCCACTGGAATACCATCTGTGCCTGGAGACTTTCCTGCAGACTGTATGCCAAATTTTTTATCTCATCTCCTCCTATCTTAACTGTTAATTGTTGAGCCTCATCTACCTCTAACCTTGGCATACTTAAGTCTTCTGTAAATGTTTCCATTTCTGTTCTTTCTTCATTTCCACATTTCTCTGCTTTATACAATTTTTTTATAAAATTTCCAAAATATCCCCTCTAAATAGGTCCTGTTACTTCTTAACCATATTTCTTGTTTCTTTTATTTCTACCTTATTTTTAAACTCCACTTTCATTTTATTACATTCACTCGCTGTAATGTCTGAAGAAATGGTTATCTTCCCCAATAACTCTTGGATAATTTCCACTACCATTCCTTAAATTCCCCTATTTTTAAGAAATGGGTGAGGAAGTGTCAGTGTCTCATTTGTACTTCATTACCCTGCACTTTTTCTTAGTTGTTAGTGGTGCATGATTTGAAATAGTTATTGAACGAGTGTTGAAGCTTTAAATTAAATGCACCTGCGAAATATCATTTCTGTCTAGTCTAGTTCAGTTATTTTACCTTGGGGAATAATATGTAAATTCTTTCAGAGTTCCTACTACTGAATTTGCATCTGCCATACCAAATATTTTCATACATTTCTTCAGAAATCTAACCTTTTTTGTTAAATTTTCCCTTCTAGGCCCCAAGATGCATTCTCACTATTGCAAATCAAATTCCAGTCCCCACCCATAAGTAGTATTCCCTGATAAAAGCTGATTATTTCTCTCCAAATTTTCTTTAGCTCTATAATAGCAGTTTTAGGTGGAATATAAATATACGCCAGTATGATCCTCCTCCCTTGCCAGTAGCTCCTTACTACTACAAAGCTACCATTGTTACTTTTTTCTTTTCTGTAACTATTGGAACTCCTCTAGCAATTAGTATAAGTACTCCTCTTTTACATTATCCCTGATACTCTCCTGAATCTCCATCCATTCACACGCTCACTTCTTTCCAAATGTGTCTACTGTAACCTTGCTATTTGCATTCAACATATCTTAATATAATTTAACACTCTTTCCTGTTTGTCTATACCTGTGATGCCATTCACATTCCAAAATAATATGGATAGTGTAACTACTATGATAAGAAGCTATTATTCCCATCTATTATATGTGACAGCTTTTTAAAAATGTCTGTTTCTAGCTTTTGTCATACATGCACCCACTAATGTTTGGCAGATTGATCTTTTATGCAGTTGTTTCTAGTCATCTCCATTTTTACATGTTATGCATGTTGCAAGACTTTTTATTTTAATGAAAACCCTCAAACAAAAAAAGCAAACACACCCAAGAATACCCCTATTACCTGTAAATTAAGCACACAAAGCTATGTACAACTTCAAATAATGAATTTTAACACTTCTGACAGTTTATCCCAAATTGTGTGCTGCACCCACAGGTGTTACCCAGCCTAGCATTATCCACTCTAAGACACACTTACACTAATTTTTTTCTGTTCTTGTCTTATCTTTATTCCCTCCTCCCAGATGTGAAAAACAGTTTGTATGCTTTCAGAAAATGTTAACATTTAGCATTAAAAAGTCCTCTGGCTTTTATTGACTGCCTCTGTTATCAGCTTGTCTCCATGGAAATATAAGAGCAAAGTGTACAGCTGCCCTCAGCTGGAGACTCAACTCATACTGAACATTTATTCTCAAAGGGAAAACTTTTCATTGCATTCAATATTCTCTTATTTATTTGCTTACACAATGCAATTGTTATAAGATTAGACATCTGACTTAATCCAGATATTCAACTGTATAAAATAAGAGAATTCATATCCAATCTATATACATTATAATCTGTGCACATTTACACCCTACCCCCACCTTAAAAACCTAAGATTGTAGCCTGTTAAATTAAGCATTCCTTTTTCCAGCCTTTTTTCTCTTTTTACATTGTAATGCCTGCATTGCTTAAAACTAAAAAAGAAGAAGAAAGATACTTGTTTACTTTAGTAAATTTATCACATACAACAATAACTGAAAATGATTTACTATTTAACATGCAATTTCTATCAATAAATGTTAAGAACAAAGATTGTTTTACTTAAAGTTATTTTTTTCCTTTTCTTTAAGTGTCCTTTCAAACATAATGACATGAAGTGGGGGATATGCTTTTTAGTCCCCCAGATGTTTATCTTTCCACTTTTTTTGCAAAACCATATTTCCAAAACTGAGACTTTATAATCTCACATCAGTTCACTAATTTCAGTGCTGCTGGTCTTCTTCCTTGTTCATCTCCATCTCCCAACCCCAGACTGGTTCAAATCCAAGTACTTCTTTCTTCTAGTCACCTGTGAAAGAATTGTTTGAGACTGTACTATACTGGAATTAACTGGAAACAACTGAAATGAGACTGGAATGAAAGTCTTTATCTGTTAATTACCCAAACTCATGCTGAACAGATACCAGTCTCTCCTTTATGGGCCAAGTCTTGTGTACTCTTCTGAATGGATTCTCCAAATACTGTAGTTCATTTAATAAGGCCTTATTAGATGTTCACAATATCCGAATACTGTCTTCATTAACAGTGCTGATAAACAGTAACAGTCTGTAGAAATGCTGGAATGCTGGTTAGTAATAACAGTGCTGCTAAATATATCCAAAGTTTCTGCACGTGTCTTCTGATTGTCCTGAATAATGTTAATTGAAACAGTCTTTATTTGACCTGTCTTCTGTACTCATGCTCGAGTGTCTGTATTGTAGCTTAATCATCTTTGTAATGTCAGGTCGAATGAACAAACTGACTGACTGACTTCACAAACTGTATCTGAAGTATATTTTAGTAATACCAAAACCCTGTAATCACCTTGTACTATTGGAAGGATCAGCTTATCCCACTTGATCCATACCTTCTTCCCCTCCTGGATAAAGTCTCTCAACTCTTTATTAATTATTGTCCACAACTTCTCCTCTGGCTGATAAAAATATGTGTGACCTGTATATAAAATTAAATGGACTAAAGACATTTCCCTGTTTGTATCTTGCTATCCATATCCATAAACAAGAGCTTCCAGTCCTTCGTTTTTTTTATCTCTTATTTAGTCTCTTCCTACATATCCTTAGCAGCCATAACTTAATCCTTTTCAATCGATATTCCTAAATACTTCATTTTATTGTGTCCCCTTGAATACAGGCATTTGCTGAACCAATTCATGTATAAGTACATATTTTACAACTATAGCTTTTGTTTTATCTTTATTAATTGTATACCCTGAAAAGATTTGAAACTGTCTCAAAATGTTCCACAACACTGAGGTGTCCATTTCTGGTTTTATCAGCTACAAAATAATATCTTCTGCAAATAAATCCAATTTTTCTTGATTACATTGATCCACATCTATCGGTTTTGGCAAAAATGTTGCCATTCTTTCAGCTATTATAAACATAAACTCTTTATAATCATGATTTAAAATTGAAATATGTCTTTGTAAAGCTGGGTCTGATGGACCTTTACTGTCTTTAGGTATTACAGCCACCACATGGTGCTTCCCCTCCTTTTAAAATACTGTTAAACAAACCTACCAGTTCTTTATCACTTTCTTCCCTCCTAGCTTCCAAACCTCCACTGGAATACCATCTGTGCCTGGAGACTTTCCTGCAGATTGTATGTCACATTTTTTTATCTCGTCTCCTCCTATCTTAACTGTTAATTGTTGAGTCTCATCTACCTCTAACCTTGGCATATTTAAGTCTTCTGTAAATGTTTCCATTTGTGTTCTTTCTTCATTGCCACATTTCTCTGCTTTATATAATTGTTTATAAAATTTCATCATATTCTTTCTTCATCTCAGAAACTTTCGACTAGAAGATTTATAAGAGTAAATGGAAAAGGTTTTCTTTGTGGGCTCCTCGGAGAGAGATGGATCCTTTCACTGCTCCACTCCCTGCTGTGCTTGGCTCCATCTTTCAAAGCCAGGCAAGTTTATCCACCATCAAAGTTTAGTTAGCAGCCATTTCCAACTACCACATCAGAGATAATGCTTCTTCTTTGGCTTCATCCAAGTTATGTAAGGCCTTTCTAGAAGGTACCTTTTTACTTAGACCTCCAATTTGAGACCCCACTACACCTTGGGACCTGACTTTGGTATTACAGACTTTGGTACATTCACCTTTTGAACCTTCAGCTAAAGAAGACCTCAGGTTTCTGTCTTGGAAAACAGTCTTCCTGGGGGCCATAACTTCAGCAAAACGAGTCTCTGAACTTCAAGCACTCTGTTCAAAACCACCATATTTAATTCTTCACAAAGATAGAATTACTTTACTCACTAATCTATCCTTTCTACCAAAAGTTGCCTCCAAAACAAACATCAATCAAGTGATCAGTTTACCAGTTTTCTTTCCCAATTTGACAATAAAGGAAAATACATTTAATCTTTTACATGTACATAGGCAACTTCATTTTTATCTTCACAGGACTAAGGAATTTAGGAAAATTGACCATTTGTTTGTCTCCTTTTCTGGCAATAAGACGGGAAAACCAGTCTCCAAAACTACTTTAGCCAAATGGATAAAAGATTCTGTTTTCTCAGTTTTTTCATTGAGAGACCTAACCTTGCCAAGACAACAAAAAGCTCACTCAACTAGGTCAGTAGCCACATCAGCTGCCTTTTGGGCTAGAGCCTCCATTGATGATATTTGTGCAGCTGCCACATGGCCTAATGCTCATACTTTTATATTGCTAATTACAAATTAAACATCATTTCCAGAAACAGAGCTGCATTCAGTTCTGTGATTTTCTGGAACATCCTTCCATGAGGGCCACCCAAGGTTAACATAGCTGGGGACTCTGTACAGTTCATGGAGGAATGAATGAAAATGACAACATCAGATATAAAAGATATGTACTGTTCATAGCTATGCATCTGTGTTGTCCATTTTCATTCTTTCTTAACTTCCTCCCACCTTCCTCCTCTCCATGTCTTTGGGAGAGACCTAATGGAATTGTTGCTAGGAACCATAGTTCCTGTTTGAGCTTCTGATCTTTCAGTTATCACTTTTTCTGTCAAATCTATATTGAGATACATTGATGTGATATTGTATAATAACAGCAAATTCGATCTGAGGTAACTTAGTGGTCTGGTGCATTATGGGTAAGGGAGTAGCTCAAGAGTCAGATCCTAGAATCTAGGTAAAGTGGCTGAGTCAGATCTGAGGATCGGATCTGAAACCATTCATTGAGGAAGAATGAAAATGGACAATACAGATGCATAGTTATGGTGTGTGAATAACTTTTATCATAGAAGTCACTGCTTACGATAGCTGGTATTTGGATCAGGCATATATTTGAACTTCAGGCTATGTGATGTGAGGAACTTAAAGTTCTTGTTTGATGCTTTCTTAGTCTTCCTATCGGGTATGCTTCTTCAATGTAACAAAGTACATTCACTGTATTGCCAGGAAACTTTTCCCTAAGAGTAATGCAAACCTCTAGTGCTTCTGACCTAGTGACAAAGGAGAAGTGCTTTAGCATGTGGCAATGTATCTGGAAGTCAATGTGATATAGTCAATTGAGATGTGATGATTGTATCTTAACGCCATATATTTTGGCAATAGTGGAAGTAGAGCCCTTTACCAAGAGCTCCTGCAACATTACTCCTAATTCCTGTGATCTTTGCATGTTTGAAATCACAAATTACATACTTAGGTGAGAGAAGTAGCTCAGATTCATCTATCAGCCCATATAAATGCTGCCACATCATGTTGCATGTCTTCTGCGACTTTTTTGTAGGAAATAGTATACCAAGGGTTGATGTAATATAGTATCTCCAACACCTACAATGCTGTGTATGGTATACAACAGTCTACAGGGTGCTCCTTTACAAAGATAAATATTATCATCTATCCACATCTGACTACTGTACATGTCAGATAGATTTTTGTCTGTTGAAATGATTGTCATGGAAATTCCCACGCTCATGTCTGTGTAATTCTTACATTTCCACATGTCAGACTGCAGCGACCAGAATTTGAAGTTTATATTGTATACCTTGAATTGATCCATACAAGCTGAACTATATGCCTAATGTCTAATTCTGCCAACTTTCTCTGAAAGTGTTCATCTGGATGGCATGAAGTTTGTGACTTGGGTACTTGTGCCTTTCAAGCAGTCAACAACTATAAGGCAAGGTGGATCATTTGTTAAATCAGCCAAAATCTTCAGTTTTTCTGTCTTATCATATTTCACTGGGAGCCTGGCTTCTGGAGCATGATGATGGTGTACAGACTTACTCAGCTGCTCTTAATCAGATGTGCTTTCAATGACAAGTCCTTTAGATTTCCCCGATAGTTCCCGTTGGCAAGCCCAATACTTTTCTATACTTCTTTGCCTTTCTAACACAAAGATATAGCCCTCTTTCTTTGCCTTTCCAACACAAAGATATAGCCCTCAACACTTAGAGTTTGCTTTCCTTTCTGAGTATGTACATATTGGTAAATATAGTGACAATGCTTCCTGGTAGATATGCATCTAATTCCACAGTATCCTCATATGTTTTTACTTTGTTAGATTACATAATGTCTATAATAAGTTTAAACTGCACCACAGTGAATGTTGATAGAGTATGTGCCTTCTTTTACAGGAGCTCTAGCGATCACTTTCTATAACATCACATCCTAAGAACTTTACTTAATTGCTCTTCTTTTTGTCACTGCGCACTTCCTGTTTTATTACTTTATATGGGTCAAAACATATGCCACTGTTGTTCAAGATGATCTAGAATATTTCCCATATTTTACACATAAAAATATTGACATTGCAGCAGTTATACTAGCATTGTACATCTGGACATGGACTTTTCTTACAGACAAGAACATACACTTGTGAGTATCACTATCTATGGTCTTTCTCTGATATATCATAGAAGAGGTGTTTCAAATGTCTACTGTACTCATATGGTTCATAGCATCATAGGTAGGTACTAGGCTATTGGCCCTAAGGCCTATATAAGCCTAGCCAAAAAGGTACCCTAGCTTTCACCATCCAAGAAAATTATTTTCCTGTGCCCCTATTGAGCAGAACTACAGAAGTGAGATCCCGGGGTGAATTTTCTATCTCCCATCCAATCATCAAGATTTTTCTTGAAGTGTGCTAAAGAGGAGCTTTGTTTGATACAGATAGGTAGTTTGTTCCAGAGTATGGGAAGTCTCTGGGACAGGAATCTATCCCTCCAACATGTTCTGTTTATTGTGGTGACAAGGTTTAGGTCCCTAGAGTGTGTAGCTCGGAGGGATTGGGATTTCTTTAAGTGGAGCATGTCCAATAGCTCTGGGTTTGACATAGCTTTGTATGTTAGGCAGAAATCGCCTCTGAGTAGGTGATATGCGATGGATTAAAGCTGGAGTTTTTTGAGACGGTTTGCGCAGGACATCGGTTTCAGGCCGGTAATCCTCTTTGTGAGGTACTTCTTTGGCATTTCTAGTTGTTGTAGATGTCTTGTAAGTTACATACCAAAAAAGGCATTGTACTCTATAATACGTCTAATGAGTTATGAGTTGTGGGGAACAATGACCTCTTTTTTCCTGAATGAGAAACCTTTTGTGAGGAGATGTGCCACGTAGAAGGATTTCCTGACTACTGTGGCAATGTGATTATCAAAGGAGACACTACTGTACATCTGTGTCCCAAGGTCTCTTATCAAACTTTTGGTGTTAAGTAGACTACCGCCTATGTGGTAGTTCATGGGTACAGACTTTTTACCAAAAGGGATGACAGTGCACTTTTTGGGATTGAGCTTGAGGCCATGGCTTTGACACCAGTCATCTGTCTCAGTTAGGCCCTTTTGTAGGATGTCCACATTGTTATGAGTTTTGATTATGGCTCCTAGTTTGCAGTCATCTGCGAACTTCATTAGCCAAAGACCTTCTGTGTTAGCCTGGGCTTCTGAGAAGCAGATACCAAACAGGAGCGGACCCAGGACTGAACCCTGTGGTACTGCACTTCTCACTGGTCTGAAGTCGGATTTGAAGTCTGCTACTTTCACAGTGTGGGTTCTGTCAGTGAGCCTGCTGGCAACCTAGCTTGTGACACAGGGATTTATACCTAGTTTAGTGAGTTTATCTATAATTCCAGAGTGGGGGATGGTGCTGAAAGCCTTGGCGAGATCTAGATAGGCTGCGCGAACCACCTTACCCTCATCTACGGCTTTGGTGACTTCTTCACAGAAGTCTATCAGGTTTAGGAGACATTATCTGCCTTTTACAAACCCAAACTGGGTGGGGAGATTACCAATGTCATTGTTTATAAGTTCCATGATGATACGTTCCATAGCCTTGCAGACCAGGCTTGTCAGGCTAATGGGGTGGTAGTTCCCAGGGTCCATGGTGGCTCCCCCTTTGTGGAGTGGGATAACCGTCGCTGTGTGCCATTCAGCGGGCACAAAGCCTGAGGTGAGGCTATGATTGAACATGGTACTTAGGTGGGGTGCCAGTTCGTTCTGTAGTTCGTGTAGAATGTGGCCTGGGATGTTGTCAGGTCCCATGGATGCTGTGTTCTTGGCTTTGGAGAGTGTGGTTTTTACCTGTGCAACTATGATTACAGGACATTTGCATTCTTCCGGTATAGAGATGGGCCCTTTAGGCGGTGAGAGGGGGGTAAAGTTAGCACTGAAACTATCTGCCAGGATCTTGGCAATATCAATTGGTTCTTTATATTTAGTGCCATTGTGCTGTAACTCAGAGCAGATCTGGGTGTTGCCATTGAGGTTCTTGACATAACTATAGAATGCTTTGTGGCTGTCTTTAGAATCTTGTTTTCGTAACTAGCTTTGGAGAATTTTATGGGCTCTCAGCTTTTTACTGAGGCTGACCAGGGAGTTCCTCCAATCATGGGATTTTACTCTTTTTTGCAACAGTTTCTTTCTTCTCTAGTAGCATTTGTTTATGGCAGGGGACCACCAGATTGGTTTCATTTTTTGGAGAATAGCATCTTGGTTCTGTTAGGGATTGCATGATCCATGCACTCATGTAAGTGCTTATAAAGTGTATTTGTGTAGGATTCAGCAGTCGTACTTCCATTGTCCGTCTGCAATCTGTCGTGAAGTTTGCCACTTCTGTCTTAAGAAGTGTGAAGTTGGCTTTTGAGAATTTTTTTGTGGTGGTTTCCCTAATGGGGGGTGGGGGCGGGATGTGGATGTCTAGGGTGATTAGCTTATGGTCGGATCTAACCAACAAGGAACTGTCCTCTGGTGTGGAACACCTTTTGCCCATGTTGGTAATGACCAGGTCTAAGATATTGCAACCCCTGATGGGGGTGTGGATAAGTTGATCCAAGGCATTGGAATTTATGACTTCCAGAAAACGTTGCGCAAAAGCGTTGGTACATGAGTAGTTTTCCCAGTTAATGGTGGGGTAGTTGAAACCGCCCATTATTAGGGTGTTAGTTTGTACCCTAATATTTTCCAGTGTATCAAGAAATGAAGAGTGAGAATCCTGGGGCATGGTGGGGGATCTGTAGCAAGCTACAATTTGGATTGCAGTCTTGCCCAGAGTTAGTTACACTTAGATAATCTCAGATGCATTATGCTGAGCAACTAGCCTGGAGATGTGGATATCCTTAATGAATATGGACATGCCTCTGCCTTTAGTGTTTCAGTCCAGGTTAGGTGGCCGAAAGGTGTAGTATGAATTATAGCCTGGTAATGTAGGGGTGCTCCCTGGAGCCTTGAACCAGGTCTCTGTCACTGCACAGATGTTGATGTTCTCCATTTTAAGGAGTGCCTTGAGTGAGTGCATTTTGAGGTTTATACTTCTAGCATTGAGTAGCATTACGCTCAGATTTTGCTTTCTTGTACCTGTTACGATGGTGAGTTTGTCATTTGAACCTTGCCTAAAAAAGGCACTAGGGGTGGCAAGAGCCTTAGCCAGTATCCAGAATCCCATGGGCGACAGGTGCAGGCCATCTCTGGTAAAGCATCGCGGTCTGTCCATCATGTCATTCCAGGCAGACAGATACTGGATCCCCTTAGAATGACTCCACTAGCTTAGCCAATTGTAAAGTCAGTCATTTTGTCCTTGTACTGTGGTATCATTCTGGGTGATGGCAAGATGCTAATCAGGGCTAGGGTCATACCTGACTGGGCTAGAAGATTGGACAGCTCCTCCATGTCTCTTTTCATGTAGTCCAGGGAGGTATGTCTCAGGTCATTCACACTGTGAATATTAGGGAGAGATGGGGGAAGGCTGCCAGTCTAGTCAAATAGAATTTCATCTATAATTCTGGCATTTGTAAATAAATTTAAAATACAGGCATGTTTTCTTGAGTATAAAAGAATACCGTGAAATGTGAAACTGCAAAATATGTGCCAACATTGCATTCTACTGGCCCAGTGAAGCATGCTGTGATCCTTTCCTGTTAGAATTTGGCTCCAGTGAGTTTGGATGAAGGTTTCATGCCCGTTGTTTTAAGGCTAAAGTTTATGACCAGAATTTACATATGGATGGTGCTTTATTGCTCTGGTTTCTGCTAGAGTGTATATGTGAAATGCCTTGTATTGCTGTAGTTTTCTGAGCAGGTGTTAGATTGCTAAACAATGCAGTTTGTGGCCTGAGAACTCAGACCAGGTGTCAAGATAATGCAATATGAATACTGGGAAAACCTAAGTGTCAAAATGATGTAATTTGGGAGGGCCTCAGCAGAGCTGTTGGTTAGTGTTTAAAAACTATTGTTCAACAAGAGACGGGGAGCATTTTGATCTTGGATATCTAACTCAGCATTCTGCCTAAGCTCACATGTAAGTTTCTAGCACTGTGATTTCTTGCAGGAATAGTTAAAGCTAGTAAAGATTAATTAGGTATTTTTCTTTGAAATCAGACCTGTCCTACTGTATTATTTTAAATTTCTTTGTGATCTCTGAACTCTTAGATACCTCTGTGGTGTAGTAGTTTTGTCTTGTGTTTTAATTATTTATTATTAAATATTTTTAAAACCTTCTACCTGTGGCTTGTTTATGTAGAGTTAAATTATGCTTTATATATTATATTTATATATTATATATTTATAGAGTTTACTGTCTAAGCCCTTCCAATATGCCTAGACTGAATAGTCACATTACCACTGGATAATAATATTGCACAGTAATAATTGGACACCCTTTTAAGGGCCTTTTAGTAGCTGATATTATTAGCTGGGTGGTGGCAGTAATTACTACCGTATGGTCTGGGTAAAGGGGCACAGATGGAGAATCTGTTTCAGCCTTTCCCAGGAGTGTCTGTGAAGTTGTATAAATACTTATCTCAAAGTGTGTGTCGTGTCAGCTACTTGGCAGGGACATGAAGCACTGATTGGACAGAGAGGGTACTGGAGGTTTTAGCTTGCCCAGCTAGGCTGAGACCTGGACCCTATAGCTGTGCTAGTGGGGAGTCTTATTGGGACCTGGTGAGCAAGGGAGCAACCAGCCCCAGACTGATTGTGATCTGTGTGTGCACTTAAGGGAAATTGTACTTTACTGTGTGTATTAGTTATCCTTTCCTCTCTTCTATGAGATGACCTCCTTGGTGTTAGTGGTGAGGATTGAGGCTCCTTGATTGCTGGGCCAGGGCACGGTTATCACAAGTGGTGACAGTGGTGGGATTGAGGCTCCCTGATTGCTGGGCCAGGGCACAGTCGTCACAAGTGTTTGGCAGTGGTGGGATCTACTTCACATACTAATTGGCTTGTAGTGGTGTGGGTAAAGTGAATTCCTATAGCTTATGTACAGTGATCTCTAAAAGTGTTTTGTCCTCTAAAACAGCCACGCAGTGTATACTCAGAGTTCAGATCACAATTGTTTTATTTCTTTTGTTAGCTTACTGTTAGGGTGAGCAGGCAGCATGTCAGCAGAGGAGTATGGAAAGCTGACAAGGAGCCAGCTGGCGGAGATGTGCCAGGTTAGGGGACTGCTGCATGGAAACTTGACTAAAGCAGACCTGATTGCAGCCTTGGTTACAGCTGCATCAGAAAACTGCAGCTTGTAGGACAATCAGACTGACAATGGAGATACAATATCCTCAGAGAATGGACAGCACAACCTTTCTGCAGTGGACTTAAAAATCCAGCTGGAAATAAAGAGACTTGAGTTGGAGGCCAGGCATGTGGAACTAGAAGCAGCCGAGAAAATGAGGAGTCTACAAGCTGAGGAAAATGAATGGCAGATGAGGCATGAGAGGGAAATGCTGACTCTTCGTCAGAGTCATGGAGGTAATGGGGAATGGAGTAACTGGACCCCAGAAGCACAAAAGGTCAGTAAATTTCTTCCACAGTTTAAAGAGGGGGATAATTTTGATAGCTTCATTCATATGTTTGAGCGGGTATGTAAACAGTATGAAGTTGACCAAAGGCTCTGGGTACAGTTCCTGACCACCTTATTCCATGGTAAAGCTGTAACTTCTTTAGCAAAAATGCATGACACTGACTGTTTTGATTATATTGCTGTAAAAATACATTTATTAGAATGTTTTAAGCTAATAACTGAAATGTATAGGAAAAGGTTTCATGAGCATAGATGCAAGGCAGATGAAAATGTATGTGAATATGTTGCTGAACTGAGCACTTATTTTCATAGCTGGGTGAGTGGATGTCAGGTCACCACCTTTGAAGGGCTGGCAGACATTTTGGTGAGGGAACAAGCCATTAGCACTTTGCCTGAGGACATGAGGATCTGGTTATCTGATAGACAGTGTGCTACTTCAGAGGAGTTGGGAAAGAAGGGAGACCTATACCTAGAAAGCAGGGAAGCCCTGCACAGGAAAGAGACCCCCAGTACTGCTCATGGGACTAAAGAAACCCATGGTGGGCAGCACAGGCTGCCCCAACAGAATCTGCCAGTAGCAGGGGAAGCCACTAGTCCAGGTACACATCCAGGAGCTAGGGTTAAATGTTTTGAATGCAAACAGTGGGGCCATGTGGCATACAGATATCCACAGAGGCAAGGGGGGGAACCAAAGGTGAGGGAGCCAGTAAGTGGGAAAGACAAAATGCCAACAGTGGGTTGTCTTGAGACAACAGGAGTATGGAATTACCATCCTGCAGATGTCCTGAGAGGGAAGGATTTGGATGAGGCAGTACTGTGTACTTATGCAGTTGCATGCAGTGAGGCTAGGAGACAAGCATGTGGCTCTGGTATCCTGGGGGAGACCCAGACAGACTGCATACTTGCAGGCAGGACTGCTGAGGTGGTTACTTCAGGGAGTGAGTTACGCTATAGCAGTGAGACTGAATGTGAGCCACAGCTGCTTGTGGGTACTGATGTTCCCTTGGACAGGGTAACTGCAAAGGTAGAGGTGAGTAGTAGTACCCAGGTTGACAGTGAGGCACCACTGTCAGAGGATGCCAGACTTCCTGTGGAAGGGGAGCTGGGAAGGGTTACAAGGAGAGACTTGAGACAGGCTCGGCTCTCAGACCCTACATTGCAAGGCCTGAGGCAGTTAGTTAGGGAGGCACCTGATTCTCAAGGGAAGGGGGAATCTGGAACAAAGGGTTACTGTGCAGAGAGTGGACCCCTGAGGGAGGGCTAGAAGGTGAGAGGGTACAGCAGTTGGTAGTGCCTAGAGCTTACTGTCTGGCGCTTCTAGCCATAGCCCATGATATTCCCTTTGCAGGTCATGTGGTCATAAAACATGCAAAGAGGTGTATTATGCAAACCTTCTATTGGCCTGGAATTTCCAGAGATGTAACAGGGTACTGCAGGACCTGTGAGCAGTTCCAAAAGGTAGGCAAGGCAGGAGACAAGGTGAGAGCTCCTTTGATGCCTTTGCCTGTGATTGAGGAGCCATTTCAGAAGGTAGCTATGGATATTGTGGGTCCCCTGAGTACCCCAAGTTCCACAGGGAAAAGTATATCCTAGTGATTGTAGAGTATGCTACACAATACCCTGAGGCAGTGGCATTGTCCTCCATTGAGGCCGAGAAGGTGGCAAATGCTTTGCTAGAGATTTTCAGCAGGGTAGGTTTCCCAAAGGAAATACTGTCTGACAGAGTTGCCAATTTTATGTCAGACCTGCTGGCTTGTCTGTGGAAGTCCTGAGGGGTGAAACACATGAAGACCACCCCTACCATCCCCAGACTAATAGTCTTGTTGAGAGGTTAAACTCTACAATCAAGTCCATGCTATGGGCATTTGCAGATCAGTTTAAGAGGGAGTGGGGCAAATATTTGCTCCATCTGTTATTTGCTTACAGAGATGTTCACCAGAAATTCACAGGTTTTTCACCCTTTGAGTTGCTGTATGAGCATAGGATGAGGGGACCTCTATATTTAATTCAAGATGAGTGGAAAGGTGAGTGTGAGTATCACACGGAGTCTGTTGTGGCATATGTCCTGAACTTCAGGACAAGGCTCAGAGAACTCATGGGCCTGGCCCAGGAGAACCTGGCTGAAGCCCAACAACAGAAAAATGTGTGGTATGACAGGAATGCTTGAGCTAGAGGGTATGCTCTAGGGCAGCAGGTGATGGTTCTCATTCCTGTCAGACACAACAAGTTGCAGGCAGCTTGGGAGGGACCCTACAAGGTGGTAAGAAAGGTAAGTGATGTTAACTACATGATGGAAGTGCTAGACAGATGGCAGGGGCACAAATTGTACCATGTTAACATGATGAAACCTTACCATGATAGGGAGGCCCTTATGCTGAGCATTTGCAGTGGATTGCAGGAGGAGTCTGAAAGAGATCTTGTGACTGATCTCCGCAGTGAGGCTCGGGCTGACACCTTGGTGGAAGGGGTAGCAATGTCCCAGCAGCTATCTCCTACCCAGGTTCGAGAAATCCAAGCAGTGTTGCAGGAGTTTGGGGGCATGTTTACTGGGAAACCAGGGAGCACCCACCTGGTGCAGCACCAGGTGGATACAGGACCCCAAAGGCCTATCAGGCAAGCCCTTATAGGGTGCCTGAGAGAGTCAGACTCCGAAGGAGGAGATACAGGAGATGATGGAACTAGGGGTGATTCAGGAGTCCAACAGTCCCTGGGTCTCCCCAGTGGTACTGGTGCCAAAGAAGAATGGCAGCACCAGGTTCTGTGTGGATTACAGGAAATTAAATAGTCACACAGAGTCAGATGCTTACCCCATGCCTAGGACAGATGAGGCCCTAGAGCAGCTGGGTGGGTCTAAGTATCTTACAACCATTGATCTTACCAAGGGTTACTGGCAGGTGCCCTTGACTCCCAGTGCTAGAGAGAAGTCAGCCTTTGTGACTCCTTTTGACTTGTATGAGTTCACAAAGATGCCCTTTGGGATGAAGAATGCCCCAGTGACTTTCCAGAGGCTGGCAGATCATATCGTAGCAGGAGCAGGAGGGTTTGCCCTTGCTTACATGGATGATATTGCTATTTACAGCCATTCCTGGCAAGAGCACCTTCAGCATGTCAGGGAGGTGCTGGGCAGACTACAGAGGGCAGGGTTGACCATTAAGCTGAGCAAATGTCAGGTGGGTATGGCAGAGGTCTCCTACCTAGGACATAGAGTGGGGAGTGGTAAGATAAGGCCAGAACCTGCTAAAGTGGAGGCCGTTCAGGCATGGCCTGCACCTGTTACCAAAAAGCAGGTGAGGGCATTCTTGGGGACAGCAGGGTACTACAGAAAGTTCATTCCCAATTATAGTACCATAGCTGCTCCCCTCACAGACCTGACAAGGAAGAATAGGCCAGATAAGGTAGTGTGGACCCCAGCATGTGAGCAGGCATTTCAGAAGCTTAAGGAAGTTTAGGGAGGACCCCCTGTGTTAGCCAGTCCAGACTATAGCAATCAATTTGTTGTTCAGTTGGCTGCTTCAAACTATGGGGTGGGGGCTGTACTTAGCCAGATTTCTTCAGAGGGAAAAGAGCACCCAGTGGTTTATCTCAGTCGTAGGCTCCAACCCAGGGAGGAATGCTATGCAGCTGTAGAAAAGGAATGTCTAGCCATAGTGTGGGCACTACAGAAACTTCAGCCCTATCTATATGGAAGAAAATTCACTGTGATGACAGATCACAACTCTCTAAACAGAGCCAGTCAGCAAAAGGCCAAGTTGCTAAGATGGAGTCTGGGGTTGGAAGGATATGATATATCAGTGCAGCACCACAGTTGGAATTGCAATGCCAGTGCAAATGGGCTCTCAAGACAGGGAATGGAGTGAGGTACACCCAGATAGCCCTGACACTCTCAAGCGATGTTTCTCAAGGGGCACTTGAAAAACTTGCTTGAGTTCCCTGGGGGGGAGGGGAGATGTGACGATTGGGGAGAGATCGGCAAAGGCTGCCAGCCTAGTCAAATAGAATTTGATCTATAATTCTGGCATTTGTAAATAAATGTAAAATACAGGCATGTTTTCTTGAGTGTAAAAGAATACTGTGAAATGTGGAACTGCAAAATATGTGACAACATTGCACTCTACTTGCCCAGTGAAGCATGTTGTGACATTTTCATGTTAGAATCTGGCTCCAGTGAGTCTGGATGAAGGTTTCATGCCCATTGTTTTAAAGCTAAAGTTTATGACCAGAATTTACATGTGGACGGTGCTTTATTGCTCTAGTTTCTGCTAGAGTGTATATGTGAAATGCCTTGCATTGTTGTAGTTTTCTAAGCAGGTGTTAGATTGCTAAATAATGCAGTTTGTGGCCTGAGAACTCAGACCAGGTGTCAAGATAATGCAATATGAATACTGGGAAAACCTAAGTGTCAAAATGATGTAATTTGGGAGCGCCTCAGCAGAGCTGTTGGTTAGTGTTTAAAAACTATTGTTCAACAAGAGACAGGGAGCATTTTGATCTTGGATATCTAACTCAGCACTCTGCCTAAGCTCACATGTAAGTTTCTAGCACTGATTTCTTGTAGGAATAGTTAAAGCTAATTAGGTATTTTTCTTTGAAATCAGACCTGTCCTACTGTATTATTTTAAGTTTCTGTGTGATCTCTGATCTCTTAGATATCTCTGTGGCGTAGTAGTTTTGTCTTGTGTTTTAATTATTTGTTATTAAATATTTTTAAAACCTTCTACCTGTGGCTGATTTATGTAATGCTTTAGAGTACATTATATATTTATAGAGTTTACTGTCTAAGCCCTTCCAATAAGGCTAGACTGAATAGTCACATTACCATTGGATAATAATATTGCACAGTAATAATTGTACTCCCTTTTAAGGGCCTTTTAGCAGCTGATATTATTAGCTTGTTGGTGGCAGTAATTACTATCATATGGTCTGGGTAAAGGGGCACAGCTGGAGAATCTGTGTCAGCCTTTCCCAGGAGTGTCTGTGAAGTTGTATACATACTTATCTCAAAGTGTGTGTGTGTTGTGTCAGCTACTTGGCAGGGGCATGAAGCACTGGTTGGACAGAGAGGGTACTGGAGGTTTTAGCTTGCCTAGCTAGGCTGAGACCTGGACCCTATAGATATGCCAGTGGGGAGTCTTATTGGGGACCTGGTGAGCAAGGGAGCAACCAGCCCCAGACTGATTGTGATCTATGTGTGCACTTAAGGGAAATTGTACTTTACTGTGAGTATTAGTTATCCTTTTCTCTTCTATGAACCAACCTCCCTGGTGTTAGTGGTGAGGATTGAGGCTCCTTGATTGCTGGGCCAGGGCATGGTTCTCAAACACACCAACATGGAGAATGACAGAGTCATATTTATACTTGCTGTAGAGTGACCTGAGTGCATGTGTTATGTGGCAGATCCTGGCACCCGCTAGGCAGCTGACAGTAACTTTCTCCATTTTTAGTCTGGTGAGTGGAACATCAGTGTGCCTGACTATAGAGTTACCTATGACTAGAGTGCTGAGTATGCTGTTATGCCTTATGGCTGTGGTTGAGTGGTACACTGAGTTTGTGGGCTATGTGTCATTTGGGTTGTGTTGGGGGGTGGAGGTTGCTTGCGTTTCTGCTTTGGAGGTCCCTGTTGCTTGGGCGTATTTTTATTGAGACCCTCCACGAATGTAGATGTGTGTTTTGTGTTTCTATGTGTGTGTGTTTTGTTGGTGTAGATTTTGAGGGACTGTGTGATGAGTGTGGTGTGGTGCAAGTGTTTACCCTCTCCTCTTGACTGTCTAGTCCAGTCTTGGGTGAAGAGAGCTTTGCTTACAGTTTGGCTATATAAGTGCATCCCTCACAGGCTGTAGTGTTGGGTGATAGGAGGAGAGGGTTGTCTGTGTACATGAGGCAATTGCTGCATGGCCCCAAGATGCCCAGCTTCATCGGGTAGACAGGAGAAAACACCGGGAGCTGACTCTTAGACATGCCTGCATAAGTGCTTATTTATTAAGTACTAAAACTTCTTTTCCTATAGACAGTGAGGAAAGTTGAGTGCTGTAGTAATTTTTAGCTTATTTAGTGCTTACAACGAGTTCTGAACAAGTGCTGAGCTCAAAGAAACAGATTTGAGTGCTAAAACTAAAAAACTGGCTAGTTCTAAGGGAAAATTTCAGGAGCAGACTTTATGGCGCCGGGAATAGTTTAACCCTAGCTAAGCGGTGGGGGCTCAGAAGCTTACAAACAGACCTGGATACAGCAAATCCGTATCTGGACTAGACTACTTATAGGAAAGGCAGGTAACAAGCTTAGAATTTTTTTTTTTGTAAAGTGAAATTGGAGTAAGGAGGAGCAGAAGATAACTCAAGGTTAAGAAATAAGTGGGTTGGCCTTCTCAAATGTTCTCCCTGTATTAGGTAGAATGAGGTAATGACACTAAACTGGGAGGAGTGTCCTAGATCAAATTTACAGTAGGGGTGGGCAACTGCAAAGCCACCAAGTATAAGAACAAGATACCAATTGGGAGGGAAGGTAGGAGACAAAAATCAGAACAAACAAACCCAAGCAGGTGCTTAACAAATGTAGAAAATTTCCAGTTAACATCTCACACACAGTGAAACTAGCTAGAAAGGTATGCAGCAGACAATAAAAGTGCTATAAATAACTCGTGAAAATAAGCAGAAAACAGGATACTTAATGTTATATATCGCAGATCAGGGTTTGCTCAGTGCCCTTCCTCTGATTAGCTCAGTGTGAAATGGTGTACCTATAGGATTGTATACATTCTGTAGTTTAACAGTACTGTATGCCAGGGTGCTTTAAACTTGGCATGCTACAATATTATGTGTATTGCTATATCAGCATGTTCTCTGTATTGTTTTGCATTTATATTTAAGACATTTGTCTGGCATTAGGACATTTATTTGTGTTTTTAGTGATCTTTTTGCTTGTCTGTGTTTGTGTTTGATTACCACTGCTGTTGGTGTCATGCTTCTGTATTGTCAGTCATTTGAGGTGTTGATTTTTAGATCAGCACTTGTTGATCTTTCATTAAGTAGTGTGGATCTTTTGTACTGATGCCATTCTGTGCAGTCAATGTTCATTTGTTGATGTTTACAGTGTCAAACATAATGTGTTTAGACCTTTTTGTAGCATAATCATTTATTTAGACCTTTTTGTAGTATAATCGTGTGTGTGTGTGTGTGTGTGTGTGTGTGTGTGTGTGTGTGTGTGTGTGTGTATATATATATATATATATATATATATATATATATATATATATATATATATGTGTGCGTGTGTGTACAGATGGATAGATAGATAGTAAATAGGTTCATATAAGGTTACTAGGCTAACGTCCCTAGACCCCTTACAGACCTAGCCATATTTATCCGGAGTTGCCCCAATTGTCAGTGGTTAGTTGAGTGAAGTTCGCAGAGGGTAAGGGTCTATGGTAGTTAATGCCAGCTTCCTCTATCCAGGAGGGACATGGACACCACCCCAGGAGTGAATTTGTGGGCACCCATTCATTGATCTAGGTTGTGTTTGAAGAGGGTCAGGGAGGGGCTGTATTTCATGTGAATTGGAAGCCTTTTCCAGAAAAGTGGCAGTCTCTGTAAAATATTTCTGTTTGTCCAGCATGACCTGTTCATGTCAGAGGCTAGGTTAAGATCCTTGAAGTGAGTGACCCTCATGCAGTTTGATTTACGAATGTGCAGCATTTCCATCAGGGCCAGGTCAGCGACTGACTGTAAGCCAGGCACAGTTCACACCTTAGCAACCTGTAGGAGACAGAATACAGTTACAAGGCTTTCAGTTTTTCCGAGTAAGACTTGTTTTGTGTACCCTGTAATTTGTTTATGAGAAGCCTCTGTGATCTGCAGTTGTTGCAGGTGTCTGGTGAGGTACATGCTAAAGGGAGAATTGTACTCAATTACTGGTCTGATATCCTTAGATCTAGATACAGTGCCTTTACTTATAAGATGTGCTACACAGATGGATTTTTTTTACTAGTGTGGATACATGGTGGTCAAAGTTCAAATTGCTAACACCCGAGTACCCCGATCACATACCACTGGGTCTACACTTAGGGGGTGCTGTGTGTAATGTAATTAGTAGGGATATCAGCTTTGCCAAAGGGAATAATAAAACATTTTTTTGCATTTAGCTTTAATCCGTGGTTTTGGCACCAATCATTTGTCTGCATTAACTCTGTCAGCAGTGTATTAACATCGGTGGGGGACTGAATGATTCCTCCCAATTTGCAATCATCAACGAACTTGGTCAGCCATAGGCTGTCTAAGTTTGCCTGGACTTCTGAGAAATAAATTCCAAACAGTAAGGGACCTAGAACATAACCCTGTGCTACTGGTGTCTGGTCTTGCTAGGAAGTGAAATCACCCAAGTTGACAGTATGTGTCCTGTCGGTGAGCCAGTTGGCTACCCATCTGGTAATGTAGGTGTTAATTCCCAATTAGGAGAGTTTCTGTATAATACCTGAGTGGGGGATTGTGTCAGATGCCTTGGCTAGGACAAGATAGGTGGTATACACTGTCTTTCCCTCATCCAGGGGCTTGGTGACTTTCTCGAAGAAGTCACCTATGTTTAACAGGCATGGTCTATCTTTAACTGGGCTGTGTCCAGAGTTAGGGGATTATCTATTTCCTTGTTATTAAGATCCATAATGATTTCCATGGCCTTGCAGATGACGCTAACCAAGCTTATGGGCCTATAATTTCTCAGGGCCTGTTGATGGTCCCCTTTGTGTAGAGGGATTACTGTTGCTGTCCTCCATTCCACCGAAACATAGCCAATTTGCAGATTGTAGTTAAACAGGGATCCAAGTGGGTCTGCTAGGTCATGTTTTAAGTTGTTTAAAAGGCAACCTGGGATGTTGTCTGGTCCCATTGATGCTGTATTTTTGGCCTTGAAAAGCACCTAAATAACCTGCTGTCTTGAGATAATAGGCTGAGGAATGGTGGCAGTTATATTTTGGGGGATGACTGGAGGGGACATGGGGGTGAAGCTTGTCTGAGGTTTTGGTATCTTGGAGTAGTCCCCTTACTCCAAGGTATGGTGAACCTGAAATTAGTACAAGTGTGGAGTAGGGGTGTGTGGGAGCAGTCTCGCTTGTCAGGGTTGCTTGAGGATGAAGAACCTTGGCAAAAATAACTTGGCATTAAAGCAAGTTTCAAGATTCACTGATTTTGCTTTCCATCTACACTTTATCAGTCATGGGATTCAAAGTTATTGATCTTGCACATCCAGAAGAGAACCCACTTCATTACTCACTGCTATGCCGTCACAGGAGAACAGCTTCCTATGTTGTTCAAAGCCCATTCTGCTTTGGTAGCTGCTTCAGCTGTCAGCTTTCAGGAAGCTCACATCAAGACATTTATACTGCTGTCATCTGGATTATTAATTCCAGGTTTGGATCATGTTTTCAATGACAATTCCTTAATGTTTTCTTTCAATCTTTTTCCACTGCTTCTGTGAGTAAGCAGCTTGGTACATTTTCTACACAGCACTGCCTATCTGAATGAACCCCAGAGAGGTCAGGCTGGTTACATTGTATCAACTGTAATTCCAGATTCTTCAGGACATTTAAGCAGCAGGACTGCAACCCACCCTTCATCTCTGTTCCTTAAGTATTGGCTTTTTTTCATTTGTATTTAACTTGTATGGTTCAAAACATTTGGCAGTGGGATTGTGATCTTCTTTGTTTCTTGACTGCTTTTTGAAGAAAAACTGAACATGACTGGTTCCGTTCACCTTTTTTAGTAATGATCTGTTACAATGATGATAACACTGAGGATGATATAGAAAAGAGAGATTCAAATCCATAAAACCATGCTGAGTTCTTCGGCCATACAATCTCCACAGGTGAGAGGAGAGATCGGCTGAAGTCAAGGAACTGGAATACATAACAGTTTTGTGTTTAGCTCATTTAGAGGAAGCAGTCAAAACAAAAGTCATGCAGTTTGACAAATGTCTGTCATAAACTCTCTTGTAAATATCACGGTGGGATAGTTAGGCTAGATCTTTGCCTGTTTATATTGTTGGAACTCATTTTTGGCTTTGTAGTACTGGTCTGGTGTTCATCACTTTATTAGCAAAATTCAGATAATCATATAGAAGCATTTCTATTATGAATGTAATGATATGATGCTGAAGAATGTAAAAACGTTCTATTACTCCATCAAGCTAATACAGCGTTAAGGCATTTCTACTGATCTATTGCATTCATTTTTTTCTTTGTGTATAGGAGCCAGAATTGCCAGTAAAGGGGGGCAGAATGAAAGAATATTTGTGGCTGAGTTCCGTCCTGATTCAGACTCACAGTTTGTATCAGTTGGAGTAAAACACATCAAGTTCTGGACTCTAGCTGGTGGTGCATTGCTGTACAAGAAAGGAGTAATCTGTTCCATTGAAGATGCAAAAATGCAAACCATGCTTTCTGTTGCCTTTGGTGCTGTAAGTGAAAATAATTTATTTTACACAATTTTTAATCTGTTGAGATCATCAAGATAAAATAGTGCTATATAGATTAATGCTTTGGAAAATAATATCTGCTGATGTATATTAAAGCATAACTTAAAAATACCATGCTAAGTCTTGAAAATAGAATATTTATGCAAAGCTGTTTTATTGCTTTGAAAACATTCTAGCAATATTTTGTAATTTCCATTAGTAATGAAGTAGATGTTCCATCATTTAGAAATCCTAGCAAATATCTAAAAAGTATTATTGTCCACTTTCTATGATGATACCCAACATATTATTTTATGGCTGCAGCTGTAAATTTAAAGATCATGGAAGACATTTGGGGTTTATGACTGGCTGATAGCTACCAATCCACTAGTATCACAGACTCCTGGGCTACGTCTTCACAGGTTTTCTGTAGAAATCTAGTGGTATTCATTGTTTCATGTTTTCATTCATGCAAAGGTGTTTTTATTGCTGTTTATTTAAAGTAACCCTTCTGATTCTAAAATATGTACTTTTTGCTTTACTTTATTCACTTGAGAAATATTTAGTTTAGTAAACGTGAATTTCTTATATGCTGAGTGGCTGCCAAATGCTTCCTAATTCTGACTCATGTGGTCCAACATTTTGATGTTGGGGGTAAACAATTTGTAGTGGATATGTATGTGCTCTGCAATCTACAGCAGATTTCTACACATAAAGTGAAATAGACTGCAACACAGTTAATCAGTCATTCTGTATGTCAATCAGAAAATAAATCAATAATGATCTAAATACATTTATACTCAAATAAAAAGCAACAAAGTTGTAATGAGACAGGATAACATTCCTAGTAAAGTGCATAATACTTTTCATACAGTATAATAACACATGCCCACACACACACACACACTTGTGTGTATGTATATATATATATATATATATATATATATATATATATATATAGATAGATATATAGATATATATATATATAGATATAGATATAGATGTAGATATGATTTACCTTCAGTTGGTGGAATAACGCATACATTAACATTCTGAAGGTAAATCACCGTATGTTGAGAACTGAAACTTTGACTACCTACTGGACATATGCTGAGGAAGAACCTAGGTACATGCAACTTTAAAACATTGTTTTTTGCAGGGGGCAAGCCCCCCTAACTCCGAGACAGCGCGATCCCCAGGGAAAGGGAATATTTCCCTGTCTGGGGATTGTTGATTTCTCACACTGGTCATCTGTCTGTATAATTTATCAGATACAATTGATTAAACAGATGTCAACCAAGCCCCCTGTCAGCCAAAACCAATGGAACCTCATTTTGATATATGTACTGTAATAAATAGTTGTTTACCATGAGATGATCATTGCTGGGAACAAAACTGTTAGTATGTGAATCATTGCAAAGATAGCCTGCAGTAAAGTATATTTGTGTGTTATATAACCAAAACTTTGTTCTTGTTATATATTTGTGTGTTATGAAACCATTGGACTAATGCTGGAAAGAAAAATGTTTATTCAACTGAAAGGACTTCTCTGCAAGGGGGATGTTCCACCTATATGTGGTACTAAGTACTGCAAATAATAAATTATAGGAAACCAGACTACCTGCAGTATAGAGCTCCATATACAAGTACTGTTGTACAGCAGACTTTAGAAGTTGGGGAGAGCATGGGATCACGTGCATGTGTGGTTTGATGTATTATGAACCATACCCCAAACTCCTGTGGGGATGGCTCGCAGTGTTTTGTTTTCAAAAATATATTTTATTCCCTGGTGGACTAGTGACTGTGCAAGCCTATTCCCTCATCTTGGATGGTGAGTATGCATGTATGATGACCATGTCACGCCACAGGTGGAGCTCATGCACTAGACAGCCTCAAGGTCATGCAGCTCCACCTATTTGTAGAGCCAATCTCTCTGCCAGCAATATAATGTCCAGTATACGAATTGTGCTGCTACTTGGATAAGATCTGCCAGACTCACCTGCTTCTAGGTTCATAGGTTCATAGGATGATACTAGGCTATTAGCCCGGAGGCCCTTATAAGCCTAGCCAAGAATTTCGACCATGCTCCATCGATTCCTTGAGTACGTTTGATTTATGCACAGAATATGTAATAAAATTCAGTAATATGGAATGTTATAGAATGTTCCTAGCATAGTGAACATTCCTTCAATTCAGTAACTCAAGATATTAAAGTGCATACTGTCTGCCCCCTTACAACATCATCAGAAAGTACCACCAGATGGCACAGAAGCTGGAAGTAACTGGATAGCTGGTCAACATGCAGTGCATGAAAACACACATTTTTTAAACTTAATAATTAAACTCTTCTGAAGTAACTAAAGTAAAAACTATTTATTTTAGAACCAGAAAGCTAATTTTAAATGATGAGACTGTAATTACTGCAAAAAAGTAGTAAAAAACATTTGCATATAATCTTTAAGGGCAAGGCACAGTTAGGTTAGAGAGCATGAGCAGTCAACTTCCAAAAGAGGGAAAAAGACTTGTGTTTTACCATAATTGCTTTAAACTGTACAGTATTTTAGAATTAAATGAATAATACAGTATTTACTGACAGATAAGCTCACAAACTTGTGTCTACCTAAATGATTTAGCTTCCCCTGGCCAGCTCTTACCTTCACTGAAAAATTCCTAGTGTATGATAGCAAATGGGCATGGCTGATAGGATAACACTAGGTGGTTTGCAAACACAGAAGGAAAAAGCACATACACGTGTACTTTCTTGATATTTGTTTTTGAGTGTAATCTTCTTATAATGCAATTGCAACATTTGAGTAAGTTTGTTAAGTATAAGACAAGGTATCCTTTCATATGCACAATTCTCAGATTGCCATAGTATTGCATTATAAATGTTGCCTGGCATCTGGCTGTAAACCACCCTGTAGGCAGTTGTTAATACTCATTTGAAAATAACTTGAGTGTTTTTATATGATATATAGAATTAAATAGCCACTAAAAGCATTGTTATTTCTTTTACAAAGAAGTGAATATTTAAAAAAAAAAATGAATTATGCTGTAGTACTCAATTTTTATTTATTTATTTATGTAATTTTACTTATAGGTTCATTGGTAGGTGCTAGGCTATCAGCCCAAAGGCCTGTGTAAGCCTAGCCAACAAGGTTCCCTGGCTTACACCACCCAAGAAAGTTATTTTCCTGTGCCACTGTCGAGCAGAAACACAGAAGTGATCCCGGGGTGTATTTCCTATTTCCCATCCACTCATCAAGATTTTTCTTGAAGAGTGCTAATGAAGAACTTTGCTTGACATAGATGGGTAGCCTGTTCCAGAGTGTGGGAAGTCTCTGGGACAGGATTCTATCCCTCCAGCATGTCCTGTTTATTGTGGTGACAGGGTTTAGGTCCCTAGACTGTGTAGTTTGGAGGGATTGGGATTTCTTTAGGTGTAGCATGTCCAACAGCTCTGGGTTTGACATAGCTTTATATGTTAGGCAGAGATCACCTTGGAGTAGGCAATATGCTATGGAGTAAAGCTGAAGTTTTTTGAGACGGTCAGTGTAGGGCATCTGTTTTAATCCAGTAATCCTCTTTGTGAGGTACTTCTGTGGTCTTTCCAGCTGCTGCAGATGTCTTGTGAGGTACATTCCAAAAGGGGCATTGTACTCTATAATGGGTCTAATGAGTGCCGAGTAGAGGGGAACAATGACCTATTTTTTCCTGGATGAGAACCCTTTTATGATGAGGTGTGCCACGTAGAAGGACTTCCTGACTACTGTGGCGATGTGACTATCAAAGGACAGACTACTGTCCACCTGGGTCCCAAGGCCTCTTATCACACATTCGGTGTTAAGTATACTGCTGTCTATGTAGTAGTTCATGGGTACAGAGTTTTTACCAAAGGGGATGACAATGCACTTTTTGGCATTGAGCTTGAGGCCATGGCTCTGACACCAGGCATCTGTCTCAGTGAGACCCTTCTGTAGGATTTCCACATCATTTGGGGAGTCAACTGTGGTTCCTAGTTTGCAGTCATCTGTGAACTTCGTTAGCCAGAGGCCTTCTGTGTTAAGCTGTACTTTAGAGAAGTAGATACCAAACAGGAGAGGTCCCAGGACTGAACCCTGTGGTACTCCACTTGTCAATGATTTGAGGTCAGATTTGGAGTGTGCAACTTTTAAAGTGTGGGTTCTGTCAGTGAGCCAGTTGGCAACCCATCTTGTGACGTAGGGATTTATACCTAGTTTAGTGAGTTTAGCTATAATTCAAGAATGGAGGATGGTGTTGAAAGCCTTGGCGAAGTCAAGATAGGCTGTGTGAACCACCTTACCCTCATCTACGGCTTTGGTGACTGCCTCAAAGAAGTCGATCAGGTTCAGGAGGCATGATCTGCCTTTCACAAACACAAATTGGGTGGGATCCAGAGTTTGTAGGTTACCAATGTCTTTGTTTATGAGTTCCATGATGATACTTTCCATGGCCTTGTAGACCAGGCTCGTCAGGCTAATAGGGCGATAGTTCCCGGGATCAGTGGTGGCTCCCCCTTTGTGGCATGGGATAACTGTTGCTGTACGCCATTCAGTGGGCACAAAGCCTGACATGAGGCTATGACTGAACATGGTGCTTAGATGGGGAGCCAGTTCATTCTGAAGTTCGTGTAAAATGCAGCCTGGGATGTTGTCCAGTCCCATGGATGCTGTGTTTTTGGCTTTAGAGAGTGCAGCTTTTACCTGTGCAGTTGTGATTACAGAGACTCTGCATTCTTCCTGTATAGATATGGGCCCGTTAGGGGGTGATGGGGGGGTAAAGTTAGCACTGAACCTATCTGACAGAATGTTGGCAATATCAGTTGGTTCTGTAATTTTCGTGCCGTTGTGCTGTAACTCAGAGCAGATCTGGGTGTTGTCATTGAGATTCCTGACATAACTATAGAATGCTTTGTGGTTGTCCTTAGAATCAGTGGCAATTTTGTTTTCGTAGCTAGCTTTGGAGGATCTTATAAGGGATCTCAGCTTCTTACTGAGGCTGACCAGGGAGCTCCTCCACTCATGGGATTTTACTCTCTTTTGCAACAATTTCTTCCTTCTGTTGTACAGTTTGTTTATGGCAGGGGACCACCAGATTGGCTTCCTTTTTTTGGAGGATAGCATCTTGGTTCTGTTTGGGATAGTACAATCCATGCACTCGTGTAAGTGCTTATAGAGTGCATTTGTGGAGGATTCAGCAGTCGTAACTGTATTGTCCATCTGCATGGGTGTCATGAAGTTCACCACTTCTGTCTTAAGAAGCATGAAGTTGGCTTTGGAGAAATATTTTACCGTGGTTTCCTTAATGGGGGGGGGGAGCGAGATGTGGATATCAAGGGTGATTAGCTTATGGTTGGATCGGACCAACGAGGAGTTGACTTCAGGTGTGGAACACCGGTCACTTATGTTGGTAATGACTAGGTCTAGGATATTGTTGCCTCTGGTGGTGGGTGTGGATAAGTTGATCCAGGTCATTGGAGTTTATGAATTCCAGAAAGCATTGTGTGAAGGAGTTGGTACATGAGTAGTTTTCCCATTTAATGGTGGGGTAGTTGAAATCACCCATTATTAGGGTGCTTGGTTGAACCCTAATATTTTTGAGTACATCAAGAAAAGAGGAGTGGGAATCTTAGCGTATGGTGGGGGGATCTGTAGCAAGCTACAGTTTGGATTGCAGTTTTGCCCAGAGTTAGTTGCACTTGGATAACCTTGGATGCATTATGCTGAGCAACTAGTCTGGAGGTGTGGATATCCTTAATGAATATGGACACACCTCCGCCTTTGGTGTTCCAGTCCAGGTTACATGACCAAAAAGTGTGGTATGAGTTATAGGCTGGTAGTGCAGGTGTGCTCTCTGGAGCCTTGAACCAGGTCTCAGTCACTGCACAGATATCGATGTTCTCCATTTTAAGGAGTGCCTCGAGTGAATGCATTTTGTGATTTAGACTTCTAGCATTGAGTAGCATTACCCTCAATTTTTGCTTTCCTGTTCCTGTTATGGTGGTGAATTTGTCATTTGAACCTTGCCTAAAAAAGGCACTATAGGGGCGGCAAGAGCCTTAGCCAGTATCCGGAATCCCAGGGGTGACAGATGCAGGCCATATCTGGCAAAGCATCGTGGTCTGTCGACCATGTCATCCCAAGCAGACAGATACTGGATCCCCTTAGAATGACACCAGAAGCTTAGCCAATTGTTGAAGTCAATCATTTTGTCCTTGTACTGCGGTATCATTCTGGGCGATGGCAGAATGCTACTCAGGGCTAGGGTCATAGCTGCCTGGGTTACAAGATCGAAGAGCTCTTCCATGTCTTTTTTCATGTAGTCCAGGGAGGTACATCTCAGGTCGTTCACACCAACATGGACAATGACAGAGTCATATTTGTACTTGTTGTGGAGTGACCCGAGTGTGTGGGTTATGTGGCATATCCTGGCACCCGACAGGCAGCTTACACTAACCTTCTCCTTGTTAAGCCTGGTGAGTGGGATATCAGTGTGCCTGACTGTAGAGTCACCTATGACTAGTGTGTTGGATACTGTGTTTTGCCTTATTGACTGTAGTTGAGTGGCACACTGAGTCTGTGGGCTATGTGTAATTTAGGTTGTGTTGGGGTGCTTGCATTTCTGCTTTGGAGGTCTCTGTTGCTTGGGCAGATTATTATTGAAAGCCCCCGCAAATGTTTTTGTGTTTCTATGTGTGGATTTTGGTGGTGTAGATTTAGTGAGACTATGTGATAAGTGTGGTGTGGTGCAAGTGTTTACCTTCTCCTGTTGAATGTCAAGTTTGGTCCTGGTTGGAGAGAGCTTTATCTCCAGTTTGGCTATTTAAGTGCATCTCTCACAGGTTGTAATGTTGGGTGGTAGGAGGAGAGGGTTGTCTGTGTACATGAGGCAATTTCTGCATTGCCCCAAGATGCCCAGATTCATCAGATAGACAGGAGAGAACACTGGCAGCTGTCCCTTGGACATGCCTGAATAAAAAACTATTTTCCTCTAGATAAGTGAGGAAAGTGAGTACAAGAGCTGTTTTTCTCTAAGCAAGTGAGAAAAGTAAGTGCAAAAACTGTTTTCCTCTCGGTAATGAGGAAGGTTTAGTGCTATAGTAATTAGTAGCTTATTTAGTGCTTGCAACAAGTTCTGAACAAGTGCTGAGCACAAATAAGCAAATTCAAGTGCTAAAACTAAGAATCTGTATCTGCACTAGACTAGTTACAGGAAATAACAAGTGCAAATGCAGGCTTTCAAATCAGAAAGTTGAGAGAGATGGAAAAGATTGCCCAGACTGCCAATAACTACAATTTCTGGGCCAGAACTACTCCTTATGTGGTAAACAGGCTACCTAGTGCTTACCACTCCCACTGACAAGCTAGAAGGCTCCAACACATTAAGGCTTGGGGGGGGGGGCTCAGAAGCTTACATACAGTCTTGGATACAGCAAATCTGTACCTCAACTACACTAGTTACAGGAAAGGTAGGAAACAGGCTTACAGTTTTTTTAACAGAAAAGTAGCTAAAACAGCAGTAAAACAATTCAAATGCAGTACAAGCTAGCACACTTGAGTATGTAGCAATATTAGACCAAACATAGTTTTAAAAAAATGCAATTAAATTAAAAATGACTAAAAACAAGTGCAGAAGGAGTGTATTAGGTAGAATGTGGTAAAGAGATGGGACTGGGGGGAGTGTCCCAGATCAAATCTACAGTGGGGCTGGCAACTGCAAAAGCCACCAAATTTAAACAACAAATCAGAGATAGGGTGGGTGGGACAAAACACTTTCAGCAGATATTTGAAAAACTAGACAGTGAATCAAAAATAACTGTACAACTCTGAATAAAATTAGTCCAGCAACAATTTAAAGTACACAATTCTGAATAACCAAAAAATATACTTAGCTCTGTATATTTCTAGATAGTTTGAAAAGAGTTCTGTTAGACACAGGTTCCAGCAATGATATGCAGGCTATTAACTAACAGGGTCTATTATTATGCAAGTAATCCTTCAGATAGTTAGATGACACAAGCTGTAAAAAACAGTTACACCAACTTAAGACACAGCAGACACAGCATTTATATGTAAATAGTTATTTTAACAGGGTAGAACCCTGGATACAGGGCTCTACAGACACAACAGACATAGCATTTATATGTAAATAGTTATTTTACCAGGGTAGAGCACTTATCAAATTTGAACAAGGGTTACATACTGTGATGATATGGGCAAGTGCCAGCATAGCCAGCTGGAGTTTTGTAAAGAGTGATATGTCATTTGTATATCAAACTGATTTTGTACAGATGCTTGTGCGGAAAATGTATTTGTGAGCTTTGCTTGTGTTGAAGTGTATCAACAGTGCACCCTGCTGAAATGAAGAGAAATGTACATATATTTTTGTAGCTGAATTAAACGTATATGTTTTAATAGAGGATACTGGCACAGCAGAGGTTAACTGTAAGAAAAATAAGGGAAATGTGAATGAGCTGTTAAGTCATTAGAAGGCACTCCACAGCGCTGAATAGGACCAGGGTCACAGGGTCTGGGGAAGAGCCTTTGTCCATTAGCTCAGTGAAAAGAGGGGAGGCCCCAGGGACTGCCATAAACATTTGGATGTGTATTGTAGCCGTCTGGCTAAATTTTTGTCTCAACTTCAAATGGGGAATACTGTGAGAACCTAAAGTCAAGTGACCAGATGAGGTCATTCTGCCAAGCCTCTTGGAAATTATATTTTCAATGTTACAAAGAGAAATCTTAGAGTATTGAGTATTCTGTTTGGAAAGCCTGACTAGAAAGACCGTCGCCCACAGCATCTTGCCTTGTGGTAATAAGTAACTTAACTAGGGAACAGTGATTCTTTTATATTTAGTCAGGAATATAGTGAAACTTAATTCAGATATTGTTTTTCTTAATTTGTCTGAGTCTGTCCATCAGTGTTCTTTTCAATATTTCCTATGGTCTGAGCTCTGTGGTTTACTGTGAGTATATATTCAGTATTTTCATGTACTTTTATTATTTATTATTAAATGTATTTAAAACTTTTATTGTGGCTGATCCTTTTAGAAAGCACTTAACCTTGGAGAGTAGTTATATTTATTTGGTGACACTGTGTGGGACACTCCAGAAGGCCTAGCCATCTTGGTGAACTACTACCATTTGTATTAGTATTAATATTGCACAGTATAATTGGACACCCTTTTTTAAGGTCCTTAGAGTAGTTGATTGCAAGTGTCTCATGGCAGTGATAACTGCCTTATACTCTGGGCAGAAGGGGGCACAGTAGGTACGTCTGTGCCAGCCTACCCCAGGTGTGTGTGAAAAATCAAATCTCTCAGTGTGTGTGTGTGTGTGTGTGTGTGTGTGTGTGTGTGTGTGTGTGTGTGTGTGTGTGTGTGTGTGTGCCTGCTACTTGGGGCAGGGACATGAAGAACTGGGTTCACAAAGAGGATGCTGGAGGACTTGGCTTAAACACTTGGCTGAGGACCTAACCCTACAGGTGTACCAGTGAGGAGTCTTATTGGGAATCTGGAGGGAGACAGATATAGAGACATCCAGACCCCGGGCTGAATGTGTTCCCTGTGTGCTCTTAAGGGAAACTGTACTCGATGCAGAGCGGTCTGCATCTGGAAGTACTGAGTACATCCGTTTGTATTCCAAGTGCATGTCCCTCTCCAGTGTCAGCGGTGAGGATACAGGCTCCTGGATTACTGGCCCAGCATGGGGATGGCACATATTGGTGGCCATCACATTTTGGTAGTAGTGGTGAGCATCACACATACATACATAATAGTAATAAAGTAACATTAAAGGTATAACTAAATTATATGGTATAGTGGCATAGCATAACAAAGATGTAAAAAATATACGCATATTGGCAAAAAGTTTTAAAAGCAACTATGATCAGGAATCTACAGTGCATAATACAGGTGCTGTAGGTGAGGTAATATGGTCCAGCCAGAAGAACCAATATAGTATATTGAAGTATAGAGGGAAATTTTAGTAGTGGAGAGTAGAAATTGCAGAATACTAAGTATTGCAGTAGAAGAGCTAATAACATGGGAAGTGTATATTAGATATATAGTAGGGGATGGATAGAGTGTATGGGGAAGCAGTGGGATGAGTTTATTTGCTGGAGAGGTTAGGAGATTAAGGAGCTAAGTGTTGCTGTGATGAAAGTAATAGTGCAACCTTGAGAGTTAGCTAACATGACCTGTGTTCTGACTTGTACACTTATATTGTTCACTAAGGTGTTGTTAGAATTGCTGAACTGTTTAGAGCCTCTGATTTCAGTAACATCAGGTGGCAATGATTGCCACAGTTTAGGGGCAAGAATAAGAGACGTTGTGGTTTGTGGAATGAAATTTACTGGATGGAGTTATGAGAATAGGGCTATTAGTGGATTGACTTCTTAGTTTGTAGTTTGTGTTTGATGTTGTTAGTCATATAGTTAGGGAGGATGGTGTGTCTTCATGTAAGAGTTTGTAGAGAAGGGAGCCAAGAAGGAAGTTAGTTCTGCCTTGAATGAACAGCTAATTTGCCTCTTCCAAGGTGTTGCAGTAATTTTCATGCTGAGTGGAGTTGGCAATATTTATTTGTTTTATTAGAAAGAGATTATAAGTGTTTAGTTTGTGAGTGCATGTAAGACAATCGAATAGTGGTAGGCAGTATTCAAGTTCTGCAAGCAGGACATCTTTAGCCTCTGGATGCTGTATGAAACTGTGAGAAAAAATTAGATATCTTTTGGGCTCAGAATAGAAGGTAGTTGACTTTGGATTCTGATTTTTTAAATGTGGTCTTGGAAATTAAGGGATTAGCCAAGCCAAGTGTTAAGGTATATAATGGGGTGCATTCAGTGCTAAGGTTTATAAATTATAGGGTGTACTCAGTGCTAAGGTATATAAATGATGGGGTGTACTCAGTTACACTGTTGCTTATGTCTTTTTTTAGAGCAAACCAAACCGTTTAGTTGTAGAAGGTTGAAGATGATTTTGGGTGATGTCATAAGAAAGGGTTGGCTGTGTAGATAACCATGTCATTACTGTAAAGAGGAGGAGGTGGAGATGATGTAAGTCAAGAGGCAGTTTATTTTCCTGAGCTGTCGCTGAAAGAGTAATGGCTGTATCGGATAAGGTGAGAACAATTTTAACTGTGAAAGTTTCGTTGTCAGGAAATCTTTGACCCATTGAGTAGACTCATAGCTTACACCAGTATCTTGGATAATAGGATGGAGTGGTCATCCAGGCCAAAGGCCAGAGTAAGGTGAGTTTACCTTCATCCATGTTAGTGAGAATGTTATCAGTGAGTGTCATATTACTTCTCTCTGCCCAAAAGCCATGTTGCTTGCAAGACATTAAGTGGTATTTGTCTAGGTAAGTGGCAAATTTGTTGTAAATGATTTGAACAAGTTGTAAATGAATTGCACTGAGTTGTATCATATACTTTATTAAATACTATATTGAATTTTCATTATCTACATTTCATGTATTCAGCTAAACATATGGTTTGTACTCAGATTTTTCATGTTTACAAACATGGCCCTAAATCATGTACCCGTCTTGTAATGTCATAGGGTGCAACTTCATATTTCACAGGAGGAAGTTGAATTGGTATCTTTATATCCTTTGGAATCTGAGGAGGGGCAGCCTTATGTAACCTGCAGCCCTAGGTGAAAAGACTCCATGGAACCCACCCCTCACTCCACCCCCACTTCCAACCTGCCCAACACATCCTTACCTGCTGACACTATCCAGATTACATTTTCTTTTTCTTACAGTTTGTCTTACTCTTCATTTTTGTCATACGGTTTTCATTCATTCAACACTTAATCAAGGCTGTTATGTGATAAGTGTAGAGGAAACATCTGCAGTAAGCCATCAGGGTTCTAAATGCTCTGAGGTACATTTCAGAGGTCTTTTTAACAACCATATAATCCAATGATTGCCTGAACAAAGACCATGATCATTCAACATCTAAGCAAGACTGCAGTCTGATAATAGGGGTGGAAACATCTGCATTAATTGGAGTGTCTGGATGCTGCAAGGCTCCCAGAAACCATAGGGTTCTAGATTCTATGAAATGCATTTTAAGAGTTTTTTAAACAACCTTTTCTTCCATGATCACCTAAACAAAAAACATGATCAAATAAATAAATTTAGTCTAACTCTTCAGGTTTGATTTTCCTGTATCCTTTCACCACATATTAACTGACCGAAACTACCCTGTAAAAACTGCAGTGGAAATTACTGTGCTAAGCTGTAGGTTGGGGAGGGCACTAAGCACTAATATGCTATGAGGTTTCTAGAGATGCATTTTAGAGTATTTTTTTAAACAACCTTTTCATCCACTGATGGCCTGAGTGAAAACTTATGATTAAGCAAGAAATTCAATCTTACTCTTTAACTTTGCTTTTTCCTGCATTCTTTCAACGCACCCTATCTGATCAAGACTACACTGCAATAACCAAATTATGCTGGGGGTTTGGGGGGATGCTAGGTACACCGAAGGCATTGGGGTTATAAATGCTCTGAGATGCATTTTAGAGCTTTTTTCCAATTTTTTGATTCAGCCATGCTGTGAACAAAAATCATGTATATGAAAAAGAAATTCATTTTTACTTTTTTATTTCAAAGAAGAAATAAGCTGTAACCAAGATTGAATGTGCAAAGCTTAGGAAACACAAATCCATAATAAACTGAGAAAACAAATGTTTGTGAGTGTACATATGTCATATCTGGAAATAAGTAATCATTTTCTGTTTATCTCCCTCTGGTGTTAAATTGGGACTAAAATTAAGGCACAAATGCCCACAGTCATATATTTCAAGCTGCTGCTCTCATTTATATAGAGCATGACTCTTATCCCCCCTATCCACAAAAGATCACCACCTTCTATGTATTCTTCCGGTTCTACTTTCAAATATCGAAATACTGAAATATCGGATTTCAGTATCTCGGGATGCGAATAACGAAAATCCACTACAACGAAAAATTAAAAAAAGAACGCCACTATAATGAAAGTTTGTAATAATGAATTTTCAGTATGTGACGTTTTGGTTTTTAATGTACCTTCCACCACAAACAAAAATACAAACATGACCTTCCTCCCTACACCATCACAAACCAAAATAACACACACACACGCATACCAACAAAACCCAAGTAAGCTACGTTTAAGCAGGAGGACAAGCCCCCCCTCCACCCCCCACACCTGCTACTTATATATACTAACTCCGAGGTTACACTACCACAAAAAAGAACAACAAACCTACTGTTACGCACCCTACACTTCCATTACAAACTGTCAAACTTGTACCAGCGAAAAACACACACACTACACATGTACAAAAATCATCATTTTCAACACTTACACATACGCGCTCTCACCTACCTACCTACCTTAAAACCAGAACATTGTAGATAAAATATCATAACAATGTTCATAAATTCACTTTTTAAGCATCCTTTCTATTTTTCCATATAAAATGCAGGGCAGGGGAAATACAAAGGGCAGTATAAACTATTTCTAATGTTCCACAGTTACCAGTGCTATGAGTCATCTTTGAGAAGAACTTATTATTTAAAAGAATGGGGTTTTGCTCCATGCTATATTCGCACTAAGTACAAGTATCACAGTTTTGTACCCTTTCTTAACTTGTCTAAAATTTGCACTTTATCAGCTGTCTCAAAGGCATGTTTTAAATTTGGACCTTATTGCATACAAATCAGGGCCGATCACCTTAATAATTCAGATAAACTCATGTTGCCTTTAAAGATATTCTAATTTTTTAACACTATCTCCCTAAAAACTTTAGAATCAGTGTTAAATTACGGTACAAAGGCCCTTTCAAAATTGTTGTCAAACCCAAATTTTCTGTGTTGTTACATACCACAAAACCTGACCCTAATAGTGGCTTGTAAAAAGTACCTCACTTGGTAGTAACTTTTTCACTTTTTCCAATAAATCTAAGGGGTAACCCCTCTAATAAAACATAAATAAAACTCTATTTCTTTTTTTAAGGAAGATGTCCTTGTCTGGACTATCCTTGCACTTCTGACCAGCTGCCCCTTTAGTAAAGCCCTCTTGTGTGAAAAGGTATGCCAGCTGGAAAAATGAAGATGTTCATCGTGTTTCACTGTTGCAGTCAGCAGTCATTACATTTGGGTAATCTGCTGGCAGGTTGCCCTCAGTCGGCCTGAATTCCAAAGTCTTGGGTCCTGCGTCGGTTGCTGTCTTCTCTTCTATGACGTCAGGGGTATAAAACATGCAGCCGATGCCATTTTCTTCAGTCTTTCTTGCTGCGCAGTGCCCGAAGCAGAAGCATTTCGCAAGTGCTGGTTGGCCGACTACTGAAATATTTGAGTTTGAGTTTCAGAACCGAAGTCTTCACTAAAGCTAAGTACTCCGTTGGGGAAACTTTTTTCTTGCTTTTTACCGATGTCAAAAAAAGTTAATAATTGTATTACTTGTGGGAAGCAAATACCTCATAAGGATTTCCATTTATACAGTGTTCCTTGCCTAGGCCCTGATCACAACGTGCCTGGCTGTCGGTTTTGTGCTAGATTTAACCAACGCACTATTAAGCGTCGGTATATTTTTGCATCAAAGTATTTTGGAAACAGATTTAACTACCCAGAAATGTTGTCCGACTACCGGAGTACATAAAAAAACGCAAAGAAAAGGACAGAGAAAGGCAGTCGAGATCCAAAACCAATGATGAAGCTTCTCCTAAGCCAGTTGCCGGTTCGCCGGTACTCAGTGAGGCGCTTTCGCAGCCCCTGATACCCACTACCTTCGAGTCACAGGCCTCTATCGACACCCATGTGGAGTCCGGTATGCCGCAAGATACTCAAGATATTGGACCGACGGATGTATCTCCCTCAAATGGGTCCGGAGCCGCTGAGCAGGCACCGGGTTCTGAGGGTGTATTCAGACCTCAACATTTGTATATCAAACCGACGACAGCTGCAAAACCAAAGACAAAAGCAACTTCTAAAACTAAAAAAACAACGCATGAGCCACGTGCACAGGCCTCTATGCCTAAAAAACAGATGATCAAAATGGCTGAAGACCTTATTACCTTGATCAGGGATACCCATCCTCCTCCAGATAAGAGGCCTAGGCAATACACTGATTATAAATATTCAGATCAGGTTTCTATTTCTTCTGATTCCTCTTCTGATCAGGAATTATCTATACCTCCCTATGAGGATTCTGATGCTGAGGAGTCTATTCCATCAAAATTTCCTCCTGAGAATTATTCATTTGGAGAAACCTTGCATACTTTGAGGGAGCATTTTCACTGGGACAGTCAAGACTTCTCAGAATCAAAAAAGAGGCCCAAGGATTTCCTTCTTTTCCCTCAGCACAAGCCTTTAGCCATTCCCCCTGTTTTAGACATTGTGGATGCTTGATCCCTAACTCCTTACCTCTGGCTCCCAGTAAGCCTGACAGATATTACAGGGTCCCTGACTCACATACATTTTTATTTAAAAACCCTGCTGCTGATCCTGAAACTATTTCACAGGGTCCAAAGGGAGTTAAGGCCTCAACAGCACAAAATCCTACCCCCTCTGACAGAAATTCAAGGGCACTAGACAGATGGGGAAATAGGTTTATACATCTGCAGTATTGGCAATCAGGGCTCCGACACTGCCGATAACAAGCTCAAGGTTTGCCAGTAGCTCGAGACCAAGCCCCTTATCCCACAATGCACTGCTGGAATTACCTCAGATCTAGTTTGCCACGGCAAGAGAGATCTCATGATCTAGTTAGCTTGGACCATTTTAGAAACAAATTAACAGCAAGTCTATAAAAAAGTTTTCTTTTTTGTTTAAAATATATAGTGTGTGTTAGTACTATTATATTTACTTTCTAGTTAAATACTTAGATAGTATAAATAGTTTAAAAGATAAGCCTTGTTGGCTTCTTAGTTTGTGAGTGCCTTTAGCCCTTTTTTCTCTACTATTAATCTTTATAATAGTCAGGCTTTTTCTTTGGGTCTCTTAGCCCTATATTTGTATCTATATTTGTAGATATATATATATACATATATATATATATATATATATATATATATATATCTATATATATATATATATATATATATATATATAGATAGATATAATACTGTTATAGATAGTGCCTGGATTGGGCTTAGTTGTTTGTGGATCTAATTTACTGTTTTTTCTCTTAAGTATGTCGGATGATAGGGAGAAATCCCATCCCAAATCGGGATTAAAAAAAGGCCCAGATTATGGGCAGAAAATGTCCGTCACTGACGGACACATTCAGTGTGTCTACTGTCTGGGGACTAAACACCTCCAAGACACCTGTAGCATTTGCCACTCCTTTTTTTCAAGAGTCCTCTTGGAGAGAAGGAGGAAACTTACAGACAGGGGATTGCTACAGCAATCTTTCTCGGAAGTTTTGAGTAGCCATGAGGGTGCTAGTACGTCCTCTAAATCCTCACAATCCAAGTCTTCAGATAAGGTTTCAAAAAAGGCTAAGATTTCAGAAGGAGGGTCATCGGTTCCACAGTCATCAGAACCGAATGTACCTTTGATTCGGAGCCAGCTCTCAGTATTGGAGCCGGTCTTTGAAGTTCCTTCTTCACCTCTGCTCCAGTCAGCACCTTCGGTGCATTCAGCTAAGTCTTCAGTCGACCTTTCAGATTTGGACATGGATCGGCTAGTGCAGAAGCTTTTACAGGCACCAGGACTTGCCAAATTGTTGTCGGCCCCGACCAGCTCATCGGTACCGAAGACCATGGAACCGGACTTGTCTACTCCTCCGAGCTGTACTGGACTCTTGGGGCCAAAGAAAATTGAACCAATGGTGATCGAACCCTTGGAGCTGATACCCGCACCAGTGTTATCGGCTCCATCTACTCAGATGTTCTCGGCGCCGACCGAGGGCTCTAGGAGCCGACGCTCTCCCGTCGGGTCCGGGGAGGATAGTCGCACCGACTTGGTGCTGACTCTTCCTCTTGGGGCTTCGGCTCGGATGAGCTCGGCTCCTACCTCAGATTTGGAGCCCAGGGTTTCGGTGCGGGAGGATCCGACGGTACTCTCGGGTCTGTCCACTCCTTCTCATCGGAGTTATGGTGCCTTCGATTCTATGAGGAAAGTTTTGTCTCCAAAGACAACGTCAGCATCGGTTCAGCTTTCCCTCTCCCCTCAAGCTCTTGTGTCTGCTTCTTCATCTACCGATCCCTCTAAGCGTAGAGACCTCGAGCCTCAAGTACCCCCACAGGGTGTCCCCTGCTCTTCTGAGACCTCCCCAGATCCCCTCACTGAGGAGGTGCCCAGGAAGAGACTGTGCAAGAGGAGGCACTTAGACTCCCCACAGGAGTCTTTGACATCTGACATGGACTTAGATGAGTCAGAAGGGTCCCCTTGATCCCCCTCTGAGGATATCTCCTTTGCAGAGATACTAGAGATCCTTAGTCAGAGAGGCAAATGGCAGTCCAAGACTCCTACTGAGGATGAGTCTGTGCTCTTGAAGGCTTTTGGGTCTCAACCTTCCACTTCTTGGGTGTCTCCACCTTACGACAAGCTCATGGAACTGATCTCTCGTAAGGCGTGGGAGTTACCAGAGGCCATGGAACTTGTCCCTCGTAGACCCAATAAATTCATATCTGCCCCAGTGGACAAGCCATTTTTGACAAAAGGAGTGCCTGTTGATGCCATGGTAGTAGCTGCAACCACCAAAAAGGAAGTATCTGAGACATCCTCTTCTATCCATCCCCCTAACAGAGATTCTAGGGTTATGGATAGATATGTGAAGCACATGATTAGTTCAGTGACTTTTTCTCTGCGATCACTGAACTACTTAACCCATTTTACAAGACTACAGAGAGATCTCCTGAAAGAGCTAGAAGATACTCTCCAGGGTATGGTAGCTGCAGGAGTGGCCTACAAAGTCAACGCCCAGCTCGCTACCCTAAACTCAGTGGTGAACTCATCCATGCATCTCATATCCTATGCAGCTGATGGTTTGAGTAGAGCTGTTAGTTCGGGCATTGCTCTTCGAAGACAAGCCTGGATGCATCTCTGTTCCTTTGCGGAACCCTTTAAGTCTTCCTTTATTAATACCCCATTCAATGGCTCGTCACTGTTTGGGCCCAAAGTAAAGGAAACTTTAACCAGGTGTGAGCAGGAAGGCAAGACTTTATCTGCCTTTGGGGTCCATTTTTCCACCCCTACTTGGCCCTACCCCTAGGGCCCGGGGGGGGGTGTGGTTCCGAAAAACTCAGGCAGCCTTTCAGGACTCATGTGGAGAAACCCCCTCTAGAGGCAGAGGAGGGGGTTATAACAGAAGATGCTGCTCCCGTGGCAGAGGCGGTCCACAGCAACAGGGTGACAGGGGTCAGTTCTCCGGTCAGTCCTACCAGCTCCCCTGAAAGGGGGCCCGACTGTTCGGCTCAGGAGGCAGTCGGGGGTCGCTTGTCTTTGTACTCAGAAGCCTGGCTAAACATAACATTGAATACTTGGGTACAAAGCATCATTTCCAGAGGATATTTCATACCATTCTTTACCCCTCCCATTCCTGTAAATAAAATCCCAGATGTTCCACCCAATCTCAGGAAACAAGCAATCGTAGAGGTCCGCAGATTGCTAGAAAAAAAGAGTCATCCAACCAGTCCCAGCAGACCAAGTCGGATTCGGAACTTACTCAAGATTCTTTTTGGTGCCAAAGAAAACAGGGGACTGGAGACCTATCTTGGACCTCAACAGATTCAACCAGTTCGTAAAGAAAGAGAAGTTCCGAATGGTCATGCTTCAGTCCATTCTTCCCTTGTTAGGGAAAGGCGAATGGATGTGCTCCATATATCTCAAGGACACGTACTATCACATAAAGATGAACAGATGCACCAGAGATCATCTGCGCTTCCAGCTGGGGGCCAATCATTACCAGTTTCGAGCCCTGCCCTTTGGTCTCACTGCAGCCCCCCAGAGTGTTCACCAAATACATGGCAGTGGTCACGGCTCACCTGAGGCGTCTAGGATTCCAGGTGTTTCCATACCTAGACGATTGGCTCCTCACCATTACCACCAGGCATCCATTGACTCAGGCAACACAATACACTCTGACACTCTGCCATCAATTAGGCATTACACTCAACTTCGAAAAGACTGCCTTATCGCCATCTCAGCATACCGTTTTTATAGGAGCAGAGTTAGATCCCTCAACTACCACTCTACGTCTCCCTATCGAAAGAGTCTCTCTTCTCCGCCAAAACGTCAGCTCACTGTTGTCAAAGAACAAAGCTACAGCAGTGGAGGTATTGAAAGTACTAGGTTTGATGGCGGCAGCAATCCTGGCTATGCCACTCTCAAGGATGCATATGCGAATTCTTCAATGGCTCCTCTTCGCTCAGTGGTCTTACCAGAAACTAGCAATGCACCACATGATTCTTATCATGGATTCTTGCAGGAGAGACCTTCAGTGGTGGGTGACATCTCTTCATGTCACAATAAAGGCCCTTTGCCCCCCCCCAGTAGCCACTGTGACCACAGACGCTTCCCTGATAGGGTGGGTGGGGGGCATTTTCAGGGAAAGACTGCCCAAGACACATGGACAGATCAAGAATCACATCTGCACATCAATGCTCTAGAGTTGAGAGCGGTACTTCTGGCGTTGCAGTATTTTCAGGACTCTCTCCCTCTAGGGACTATTGCAATTCTGACCGACAACATGTCAGTAGTCTGGTACGTGAACAACCAGGGCGGAACCAAGTCTAACCCCCTTTGTCGAGAAGCCCTCAGGGTCTGGCAATGGGCTGTGTCATCCCAGCGTTTTCTGTTAGCAACGCACATCCCGGGGAAATCCAATGTGATAGCAGACAAGCTAAGCAGGGCAATATTACTCCCTCACGAGTGGTCTCTCAAAGAACAGGTTGCGGAGTTGATTTTCCACAAATGGGGCCAGCCTTGCTGCGACCTTTTTGCCAGCCACATCAATTCAAAATGCAGAAGCTACTTTGCCCTAATACCACCTCCTGGTCATCCCCCAAGAGACGCACTTTTACACGATTGGCCCCCGGGTCTCCTTTATGTATTTCCACCCTTCCCATTAATACCCAGATTTTTACAGAAAGCAAAATCACTGGGAAGGACTGTTATACTCATAGCCCCCTACTGGCCTCGACAGATTTAGTTTCCGTTTCTCCACCATCATCTGTTGGAAGATCCATGGATCCTGGACCCAGTTCCGGACCTTCTGACTCACCTGTCAGGAGATCTTCATCCTTCTCTGCAGTCCCTGAAACTGACTGCTTGGCTAATTCACTTCCCCTAATTGCCAGGCTTCATTCAATTTCAGAAGATACAAGACAGATTCTCTTGTCTTCTCACAAGCCATCTACCAGGAAGTTATGTGGCAGTAAATGGAAAAGGTTCTCAATTTGGGCCAACGCGCAGAACATTGACCCTTTCCGAGCTCCGCCATCTTCGATTTTAGAATTTCTAACAAAAATTTTTAAGGAAGGGGCAGCAGCTGCTACAGTTCAAGTTCAGTTAGCTGCTATCTCAAATTTTCACCTTGGTCTCGGTGGCTCAAATATTATGAGCCATAAATTATCTAAAACCTTCCTTAAAGGCGTTCTTCATATGAGACCTCCGATCAAAATTCCCTTTTCTCCCTGGAATTTAAACCTTGTGCTGTCTCAAATTATTCTTCCCCCTTTTGAACCAGCATCTTCTTGTGATTTAAGATTTTTATCTTGGAAAACAATATTTCTTGTGGCCATTACGTCTGCCCGCAGAGTGTCAGAACTTCAAGCATTATCTATCAGATCACCCTCAGTATCTCTCAGAACAAACCCCTCATTTTTACCTAAAGTCTGTTCTGAGTCAAATATCAATCAGGTCATTGAACTGCCAGTCTTTTTCCCCAGCCACTCTAACTAATTGGAATACATGCTCCACAATCTTGATGTTCACAGACAGCTCAGATTTTATCTTGACAGAGCTAAGGATATTAGGAAATCAGACCAACTTTTTGTATCCTTCTCAGATGCAAGAAAAGGCAATCCAGTGACTAAAACAACTTTATCTAAATGGTTATCCGATTGTATATCCTTTGTTTATGAGAATGCAAGCATGCCTTTAACGCACAAACCAAAAGCTCATTCTACCAGAGCTGTCTCTACCTCTTCTGCTTTTCAAGCTAAATTGCCCCTTGACAATATTTGTGCTGCAGCCACTTGGTCTAAGCCTCATACTTTTATCACACATTACAAAGTAGATAGGTCTTCAAGGGACAGGTCTTCCTTTGGTTCTATGGTACTGAAGAATATACTCCCATGAGCCACCCAACGTTGAGGGTGCTAGGGATGCTACCCATCAGTGAGAATAAATGGCGAGATTTAACAACTTCACATATAGAAGTTATGTACTTACCATAACGTTCCATGTGAGTTTTTTATCTTGCCTTTATTCTCACGTCCCTCCCTCCTTCCCCCTCCTGGCTGACTGTTGACTTAGAGGCTAGCACCATCCTGGTTATTCAGTATTTCTTCTTCCCCCTTTGGGAAGTGTTCTTCATATATATATATATATATATATATATATATATATATATGGTATGTATATGTTGTATATATATATATATATATATATATATATATATATATATATGTATCTACTGTTATTCGCAGCAAACAAGATCTGAAGTAATTCCAGCAGTGCATTGTGGGATAAGGGGCTTGGTCTCGAGTTACTGGCAAACCTTGAGCTTGCTGTCGGCCATGTTGGAGCCGAGGATCGGCTCCGAACCCATCAGTGAGAATAAAGGCGAGATAAACAACTCACATGGAACGTTATGGTAAGTACATAACTTCTATTTCCTCTCATTCCCTGCCTGCAATAGGAGTTTCGATGGTGGGCAAAGGCATGTCACCAAAACATGGGACTGCCCTTCACTTCTAACCCTTGCCAGCTAAACCATAACAACTGACGCATCAGATTATGCCTGGGGGGCCCACATGGCAGGAAGATGCATTCAGGGTTTATGGACACCAAAAGAAATGCATCTTCATATCAACCAGAAAGAGATGCTAGCTGTTCAAAATGCCCTAACAGCCTTCAAGGACTTACTTCATCCAGGACAACTACTGATAAAGACGGACAACACTACAGTCATGTGTTATATAAACAAGCAAGGGGGCACACACTCATACCCCCTTTGCAGATTAGCCATGGCACTGTGGGACACAGCTTTGACCTACCACATACATCTTCAAGCTCAATTCCTGCCAGGAAAGCAAAACACTGGCAGATGATTTAAGCAGAAACCTTGTGGATCCTCACGAGTGGAAACTAAATCCACAAGTCTTCAGCATGTTAACAGGGAAATGGGGGAGCCCAGACATAGATCTATTTGCCTCACCTCAAAATTATCAATTGAAAAGATTCTGCACAAGGACTTATCACAGACAAGCATGGAAAGTGGACGCCCTAACCTTCAGTTGGAAAAACCTATCAGTTTACACCTTTCCTCCTCTGCCTCTTCTACTCAAGATCCTCCTAAAAGTCAGACAAGAGAAGCCAAAGATTATATTAATTGCCCCGGACTGGCCTCGCCGATACTGGTACCCAGTCCTAAGGAACTTGGCTCAATACCCAGCTTGGACCTTGCCTCAAAGACCACAACTACTGTCCCAGCAAAACAATCAGATCCTGCACAATCAACTACAGACTCTGAACCTGGCAGCATGGCTAATCATGTAGTCATACAAACAACACCTCTCAGTAAAGCTGTGATGGATGTCATTTTGGAAGCCAGTAGGCCTAGTACTAGAAAATCTTATGCTGACAAATGGAAGAGATTCTGTGCTTGGAATCAAGCAGAAGGAACTGATACAGCAGAACCAAATATTCCTCAGATATTACAATACTTAACTGAGATGCTTGACAAAGGCCTATCTTTCTCATCAATCAAAATGCATGCCTCTGCCATTTTGGCTCATTACAATACAGAGCCACCAATCTTTTCTCATCCTTTACTAAAGCAGTATCTTAGAGGAGCCAAAATTTTAAGTCCTCCTAGAAGATCACCATTACCTGCATGGGACCTCAGTTATGTGTTGGAAAAGCTCACCCTGCCTCCATTTGACCCAGCTGCTACCGCTGATCTAAAGTTCTTATCATGGAAAACAGCTCTGCTCCTAGCAATTACTTCAGCAAGAAGAGTTTCAGAGCTATAGGCCCTCATGGCTGTAGAGCCTTTTATCATATTTTACCCAGACAGGGTGTCTCTGAGGACAAATCCTACTTTTATGCCTAAGGTGGTTTCCAGTGTGGCTCTTAACCAAACAATTCATCTGCCAACTTTTTATCCAAATCCGCAAAACAAGGGGGAGAGCATTCTGCATTCCTTGGACGTACACAGACAGCTAAGATTCTACTTCAGCAGGACAAAGGCTCTAAGAAAAACTGAGCAATTACTAGTGTCATATGCTGCAGGATCAGAAGGAAAGGCTATTTCAAAACAGACAAGTTCAAAGTGGCTAAGCCACTGCATCCGTTTCTGCTACTTACACCATGGTAAACCTGTGCCTAAGGGCATTAGGTCTCATTCCACCAGAGCTGCAGCTACTTCAGCAGCCTTTCTCAGAGGAGTTCCAACCAAAGACATTCTAGAGGCTGCTACTTGGAGTTCTGTTCACACCTTTACAAAGCATTACCATTTGCCTCTCTAAGTCCAGGGCAGGCTTTGCCACTGTAGTGCTGCAGGGCCTTATAGCCGCACCTAATGCTGTTTAGCTCCAGCCTCCCAACCATAGATTTGGGATTCTATCCAAATGTAATGACTGCACCAGTGAAACACAAAGAACATAATACAGTTGTGTACACTTACCATAAATGTAGATGTTCGAGTGTATTCACTGTTGCAGTCCAGGTTACCCTCCTGCCATCCCCCTGTCATTCTGAAGTTTATCCTTCCTTCTCTATCTTCTACAACCTATGTGGTGTATTTGCTTGTAGATGAAGATAAAGTTTATATTGATGCATGTGTGTGTATATATATATATATATATATATATATATATATATATATATATATATATATAATTTTGCTACCTTTTTGGGGGCACCTGACATCAGGGGCAAGAAAAACTAAAGAAAATGGCGTCGGCTGCATGTTTTACACCCTGACGACCTGACGTCATGGAAGAGAAGACAGCAACCAACACAGGATCCAAGACTTTGGAATTCAGGCCGACTGAGGGCAACTTGCCAGCAGATTACCTAAATTTAATGACTGCAACAGTGAATACACTCGAACATCTACATTTATGGTAAGTGTACACAACTGTACTATACCCATTCAAAAAAAGTGGGCTTCCTATGCACATTTGAATTGAAATCCCTATCATTATAGGTAATGGTAACATCCAAATAGTCAACACAACCTTTTGAATGCGAATGAGTGAAGTTCAACAAACTTGAAAAATGTTCTAAGTAATCAACAAATTCAGATAAAATCACATCCATATCCTTCCACAGAGTAAAAATATTGTCAAAGTACTTGAGGTAAAACTTCTAGCTAGACACAAAGCTGGAATGTACAACATACTGCTGTCCCGAACTCCACATAATCATATTAGCATAAATGGGGGTGCAGATTACCACCATTGCAATCCCCTCAGTATGTCTGCCTGTGAAATGCACATTCAAAGAAAGTAAAATTGTTCAACAAAACAATTTTTATTAAATCCACGATCGGTCTTACTTCTTCAGAAGTCAAAAATTTGCACTGTGTTAGAGCTTCATTAAACAATGTCAACCCTTCAGTATGTGGTATACAGGAAAATAAATAGACTACATATATGGTCAAAAACTAACATTCACGTCACAATTGGCATTGGTGAATCTACTCAAAAAATCCCAAGAATCTTTAAGTAAATAGGTGTTCGTCATGATAAAATCTTGTAATTTATTGTCAATGTAAGAGGGCAGGTGTTTTAGACCCATGAGCAGCAACTGTGGATCGAAAAAGTGGATTACTAATATGTGTGTACATTGGGAATACCAAAATCAGTAGACGTTATAGCATAGAATATATAAAAATAATCAAATAGTTCTTTAGAAATTACTCCCTGCAAAACACAGTCATTCAACAAAAGGTCTATCTTATGAGATGCACTATTTAGTTCATTATGTGAAACTTGAATGTAGCTTTTTGAGTCCTTCAATAAATCAAACATTTTACCAGTATCGTCAGTTTTTTTCATGAGAATAAGACCCCCCTCTTATCTGATTTCATTATTCTAATAGAAGTATCCTTAACCAAAGAGTTTTTAAGTTTTCTGTCCTCAGTACTTAGATTATACCACTTTTTTCTTTTGTTGGAAATAATATGATCATAAAAATCTCTCTCTCATGCTTTTAAAATGCTAAACTAGTTGCAATAAACTGCATGTTAAAAAGACTTTTCTTCCAAAAACATGCTTTTTTATGCAACATATGCAGCACAGGGGTAGATTTGTCTTTAAAGTAAAAAGCTAAGTTCAATTTTCTACTGAACAAACATAAAATTAACCAATGAGCCAACAACAGCATTTGATTTTCCAGGTACAAAAGTCACACATTTTTCAGAAAGTAAAAAAATATTCTTTAGTTTCCTATAAATGGCTATAATTAAAAAAATTAAAACCATTATGGCTCACTGATAAACTACCATGGGCTACTTGAATGTAAAAAGACTGGGAATTCCCACCTGTCATGTTCGCCTTCCTCTTCCTTTTGTTCTTTTTACCCTCCCATGCTAATTCCAAAAAAGGCATGAAATACTCTCTTTATTGAGAATATTTTTGGTTGTCCCAACCAGAAGGTCGGTGTCAACAAGCCAGTTGCTCTGACCTCCGTAAAGGAGGAAATTAATCTAAATATCCTGTAACATGAGATACAGAAGTCAATTCAGCCCTGGCCTCTGCAGTGACCTGATTGAATACAGAATTGGATCCTTCCTGACCCTTAGCATGAGAACTGGCATCATATTTGTTTAAAGGATATGCTTTTTAGCAGCATATTACTTAGCATCATGTATTATGGCATAATGGTTAAAGTCTTTGCCTCCCATGCTCAAACTACAAGATTCTATCTGGAGCCCCAGCTAATGCATGTTTGGAGTTTTCTTGTTCTCTCTGTCTCTGTGGGGTTCCTTCCACCTCCAACAACATTCTGAGTGTTTCCATCTCAAACTAACCAAAGAATGGAGCTGTGGGTCGCAGCACAGAGTCTACATGGTGCCCTATAGGGGGAAGAGTTGTGTAGACTAACCACTTTGGCCATCTACTGTGGTGTGCAGTATCCTCGAGATAGGAGAACATCAACCACAGACTGCATGCGGTTGCAGGGCTAGCCACATGACCGTGTAAAATATGGCTCTAGGTGATTCGGTCATGTTGACTAATGTCACCAAATGGATATGGGTATTTTCCAGTGATAAGTGGGTTGAGGATGCACCCTACTACAACATATGTCAGGGACCCATGGTAATGGTGGCAGGGGTATATGTGCCCTTACTGGTCCGTGTGTGCCCGCCACAAAGCCCAGCAGCCCTGAGTCTGTAAGCTACTGGCCTGCTGGTAGCTCTATTGAGTGAAAGCTGAATGTAAAACCAATGAACCTGCCAAATGTGAACAGAATTGCTACACTATGTGTATGTTCACTAACAGGATGCAGCTTGGAAGTAGATGATATGATGGTAAGGAGGAGGCTTGACATCCTCAGTATACAGGAGACAAGATGGAAGGGAAGTCCAGCAAAGTCACTTGGCTTGGAATCCAGAGTCTACTAGTCAGGAGGAGGACAGGCTAGAAATGGTGTGGGAATTGTGAGGGAGAGACTTCAGAAGGCAGTGGGAAATTTCATTAGAATTAGTGACAGATTCATGGCAGTCCAGCGTTATGATAGGACAGCATTCATACTCTCAGCCTATGCCCTACAGCATGGTTGAGATAGTGAGAAAAAGTGTGCATTCAGACAGCAGTTGCTGAACCTACTAGATAAAGCAGGACAACATGGATTGGTGTTGGTAATGGGTGAATTGAATGCACATAACAGGATAGACTGAACAGGATTTGTGGACTGCCTGGATTCATATGAGTGGAGAAACAGGAATAAAGAAGGAGAGGACATTCTAGACTTCTATCTGGCAAATATCTGGATAGCAGCCAACACATGGTTCAGAAAGAGAGACTGTCACAATATTGCATACAAGAGTGGCCAACATGCAACTCAGGTAGACTTCCTCCATTAAGGAAAAGGCATTGGGATAGAATTAATGATTGCAAAGTCATCCCCAGTAAAACAATCAGCCCACAGCATAAACCATAAGCCATAATCAACTGCTAGCAGTAGTCAGAGAAGTCAATGGAGACCAGACTAAAGGCCTGAAAGTTGGCTGGAGAGAAAGCACAACAGTTCAAGGAATTAATTAGGGCTCTAACACCTGAAAAAGAAAAGGAAATAGGTAGTGGTGAAGAAGAATGGCAGCACCTCAAAACAGCATGTGTGAGGAGTATAGAACAGGTATAAGGTCAAGGCAGTATAGAAATAAGGTACATAAGAAAAGCTGGCAGTGGAATGTAAAAGTCCAGGAAGTCATCAAAGGAAAGGAGGAGTGCAGGAAAAAGTGGGAGATAGAAAACACAGACCATGCTAGGAAGGAGTACTGGTTGGCTAATAAAGAGGTTAAGAAAGGAGCTGCAAAATCAAAGAACAAGGAATTAGGGGTACTCTACCAGTTTCTGGAAAGTGAGTCAGTAGATGGCACAAAGAAACTATATCAAGTTGCAAGACAAAGACAGAAAGATAAAGAGAATAGCCAGATACCCTTCATAAGGGATGCCAGCAACAACCTGCTCACCAGACCACAGGGCATCAAAGGCAGATGAAGGGAGTACTTCCAAAAGCTTCTGAATGAATAAAACCCTACAAAAGCTGTACTGCCCCAGACACAGCCTGCAATGACAGAAGAGGAGGAGTCCACCATAGAAGATGTAAGAACAGCACTAAGGAAAACAAAGTCATTTAAAGCAGCCAGCTCAGATGAAGTCTCAGCAGATATGACAAAGTTGTTGGGTGAAATAGGGGAGAAATAGTTCCTGAGGGTACTCGTAGTAGTGTGGATAGAAAGGCATATCCCAGATGACTGCAGAATAAGCATACTAGTGCCAGTGTTCAGAAACAAAGGGGACAGTCACAGTTGTGGGCAGTACAGAAGTATCACACTTCTTTCACATTGCATGAAAGTTCTGGAGAAGGTGATTGATAAGTGAATATGCAGAGTAGCAGAAAATAAGATGAGAGACAAAGAGTTTGGATTCAGATCAGGATGCAGCATAACTGACCCAATGTTTGCAATGAGACAGATAGTTGAGAAGAAGCTAGAGGCTAGGAAAGAGTCCAACTTTGCATTCCTAGACGTGGAGAAAGCAAATGACAAGGTCCCACAAAAGCTCATTTGGACAGCACAACAGTGGTTTAAAGTCCCAGAAACATTGGTAGAATTAGCACAGGCTATGTACAAGGACCCAATGACTCAAGTATGAACCATGTTCGGTCTCACAGAGGGATTCCCAGTGGGGGTGGGTATGCATCAGGGTTCATCTCTGAGCCCACTCTTTGTTCATATTGGTGATGGACTACATTAGCAAACAGATCAGAGGGGACAAATCAATAAATATGCTATATGCAGATGGTGTGGCCTTACAGGTAGACTCTGCGCAAGAACTTCTGCAAAAGATAGGGGAATAGAATGCAAAACTGAAGGCACATGAGATGAAACTGAGTACAGATACGACAGCTGTAATGCCAGAAAATTTGGGATGTCAAAAGAAGCTGAGAATTGAGATAGAAGGGAAAATAGTGGAAAAGGTTCACAACTTCAAGTATTTGGGAGGGGTGGTAGAACAGAAGGGAAGTCTGAATGAAGAGGTCAAAGCTAGAATCAGAAAGGCTGCAGCCAACCGGTACAGGGTGTCGGGTGTAGAATATGACACAAGAATGCCAAAAAAGTTTAAAAATAAGTTGTACAAAACAGTGGTGTGACCAGTACTACTGTATGGTACAGAAACCTGGGCAGTAAAGGCAGAGTAGTTGAGGAAGTTAGAGATGATGGAGATGAAGTACCTTAGAAGGGTGGTAGGATATGCACTGTGGGACAAATAAAGAAATAACGACATAAGAGCAGAAGACAAAGTAGCTCCAATTGCAGAAAAGGTCAAAGAGAACAGATTGTGGTGGTTTAGGCATATGTGCAGAAAAGCAGAAAACAATATGATGAAGAAGATTTGGGACAGACAGGAAGAAGGCAAGAGGAATTAAGGGCATCCAGCAAAGAGGTGGATGGATTGTGTGAGAAAAGACCTGTGACAGTCAGGCATGAGTGGCATTGAATAGAGAGAAATGGCGACAGTTGACACAATACCCCAACTCTAGGCAGAAAATGACAAAAAGGGTATAATGATGATGATTCTTTTCTTACTCTTCTTATTTTTAATATAATCACATTCCTTTTTCAGGTCTATATTATAAGACCGAAAGTGCATATTTTTGACTACATAAAAGTAGACACATAATGCACGAAACCTGACAATAGTGAATGGCCACATAATCGTATTTTTTCCTAGGGAAAAAACTTACGCAGCCATTTGCTAAAAAAAAAAAATTAACACCATAAACAGGTGGGGGGCTTCACCCCCCACACCCACCAATGTGGAGGGCTCTGCCCCCCCACCCCCCTAATTAATATACCAACTCTGAGATCGCACTATAGAGAAGGAAAGGGCAGCTCTGTGAAGTTGGCCAACTATCTGCTTGCCCTATGACATATTCATCGAATCGGTTAAATATGATTCGATGAATATGTGTCGCTGTTTCCATATTCAATCAGAAGCCTTTTTGTGCTTCTAACATAGACACCCTTTTTCACCTTTTAAAAATATATTGTGATACTGTTTTTGTAAACATCAAACAGTAAAACACATTAAATCATTTAGCTTGTTAATTTCATTCATTAGAATGTACAAAATCAATTCATTGTGATGGATTAACAATCTCATCAGTTCAAAACCATGTTGGTCAAATAAAAAGACTAGTTCTTCATAAAAAGCTGAATTTGGGTCTTTTCCATTTAGGAATATGAAACAATGTAGCCCCTTTATGTAGTCAGTTTAACCACAAACATTCAGTTAAAAACAGTTGTCAGGTTGCAGGCAGCTATATTTCAGTAAATGTTTTTTCAAACAGATTAATTGAAGCAGACAAGGAAACATTGTTTTGTCATTCATTCCCAATACATTAAGCGCAAAACTTATTTACCCATGAATGTACATCATTAGGTTTATTATTCAAAGTTCTTGTTGTGTTATTGTGTCTAAGCTTATTCCTACTAGAAGATTAAATTGTACCTTTATTGTCTCCATTGGTGAGATAGTAGTGAGGAGGAATCAGGAGCAGAGGAGAGGGATCAAGGAGGATTAGAGACAGAGCAGGAGAGGGGAGAATAGAGGGAGAGATGAGAGGAATGTAAATATGAGGAGGATAGAGAGGGATGGGGGAGGGAGCAGGGAGTAGGCAAAGGGTAAGACAGAGTATAATTGAGTGTCAGTAAGTCAGAGTAATGTGGAGAATGTAAGAGAGGTGAAGAAGAGAGTACAGGCAGGTGGGTGGAATGGGTGGTGAGGTGTGACAAGTGAATATGACAGGGATCCGTGAGGAAGGAAAAAGGGAAGGTCTATTGAGACCAGAGACAGTGTTATGGGTATGGGTTGGAGACAGTGGCATTGAAAAAAGGCAGAGCAGGATGCTGGATGTGGCAAGATGTTAAGATTTGCTTGCATTTCGACCTGTTAGGAGGATGGATGGGATTATCGGTATAGAGTCAGAGGTCAGCTGGATGTGACAGTTTGGAGACAAAGCAAGAGAGAGACGATTTTTGTTGGGGCTGAGGAGGGAGGATGGGTGGGTTGGTTAAAAGGGAAAAAAGATGAGCTGAGAGGTAAGAGGAAGGAAGGAAGAAGGAGAGGATTATTTACGTGGGACGGAGTGAGAGGACAGAGCATGCAAGGACAGACAGAGCAAGAGCAGAAGAGAAGAAATGGAAGAAGAAGAAATGATCATTGTGGTTTGCGACTTCAACGGAAAAGCCGAAAGAGAATGATGATGGTGTTTGCACAAATATTCAAAACACAAAGGGATAAAAAAAACAGTTGTTTATTATTCTGCCCGATAGAACTGTTGGTATTAACAGCACGCTGGTCATAGTTCCCCCTGGCCATTTGGGTAGATTGTAAATGATCTAGTTGTTGAGTAAGTAATTCTTCTAATTTTGTCAGTTCAGCTGTAACTCTCGAAAACTCCTCCATTGCACTCACAACAACATCCACTCCAGCCTCGTTATGGAACATATACCGAGAGCCCTGAGATGATATGACTGGTTGAAAGCCACTTACAGAAAAAAAATTAGACAAGGCAAAAAGGCAACATCAAGCAGAACAAACAACAAAAATGAAGCACTGCTTACACACAAGAGGGTAAGAGTGAGTCAGGAAATCACTCAGAAAATAAGAAAATAAATGTTTAATACAAAAGTTAATCTCTTTCGTTCTCATACAATATGTAAACAAACTTCATCGGAACTGAAACAAATAAACGACTAATACATTAAATAGAAATCATATGATGTAAATCATTTAAATCAATTAATCACAGATCTTAAGACATAAACATCAATCTTAACTATGAACATTAAATACTACTAAAATGTAATCACTTAGACATATCTACCTACAACCATAAAAATGAACCATACACATATAAAGCATTTGACGTAATTACTTTTAACAATTTGTAACTGGTAAAATCATCAAGGACTCATTTAACCCTGGAGCTATTGTGCAGTCAAGACTTAATGGCCACACATGAAGCATCGGAGACCATACAGGTGCAACTAACCATAGGCAAAACTGCTATACAACTGGTAGCATGTTACAGACCACACTCCCAATCTCAGGAACCCCACTCAGCCTTTCTGAAGACATTGGAGGATATGAATGTATCACAAAATACCATCATACTGGGAGACTTCAACTACCCTAACATAGATTGGGTACATTATTCTAGCCCTAACACCCTAGCCCAAAGGTTCCTGGAATTCATAAATTCAAATGCACTGGAACAACTAGTCACCTCTCCCACTAGGGGAGATAATATACTAGACCTGATCATCACAAACATGGGGACAAAATGGGTGAAATCTGACCACAAACTAATCACCCTGGATATACATATCCCACCTCCACCCCCAGCACAAAAGACCACAGTGAAAAACTTCTCAAAAGCAGACTTCACTCTTCTTAAGACTGAGATGGTATCCTTTAAGCCCACTGGGCCAGTGGATACCACATCCCACAATGCTGAATCCTTCACAAATGCTTTCTATGGACATCTCCAAGAATGCATGGATCATGCAATCCCAAATAAATCCAAGTCCCTCTCCACCAAAGGCAAGCGTCCTGTCTGGGGGACCTAAGCCATTAACAAATTGTATAACAAAAGAAGGAAGCTACTGCACGACAGAGCAAAATCCCATAAAGGGAAGACATCTCTGATCAACACTAGCAGAAAACTACGTTCTCTCATAAAAACATCCAAGGCCAACTTTGAGAGAAAAATCGCTAAGGACACTAAAGATAACCACAAAGCCTTCTTCAGCTATGTTAGAAACCTGGGTGGAAACCCTCAGATATGCTCAGAGTTAGTTCACAACAACAAAAAATACACTGAACCCACAGATATTGCCAACATTCTGGCTGACAGGTTCAGTGCAAATTTCTCCCCTCCCTCACTCCCAAAAGAAGAAATACTTATCCCAGCTGAATGTAATCGCCCTGTCATCTCAGATGTCCAAGTGACAGCCGCCCTCAGCAAAGCTAAAAACACAGCATCAATGGGACCTGGCGGTATCCTGGGTTGTGTGTTACGTGAACTCCAAGAGGAGCTAAACCCGCACATAAAAATGCTATTTAACCTTAGCCTTACTACAGGATATGTACCTGAACACTGGCGTACAGCAACAGTGGTCCCACTCCACAAAGGGGGTACCTCTACAGACCCTGGGAACTACCGCCCCATAAGCTTAACCAGCCTGGTCTGCAAAGCTATGGAAAGAATCATTATGGAACTCATAAACAGAGACATTGGGGACATACAGACACTTGACCCCACCCAGTTCGGCTTTGTAAAGGGCAGATCCTGCCTTTTGAACCTGGTTGACTTTTTCGAAACAGTCACTAGAGCCATTGATGACGGCAAAGCAGTCCATACAGCCTACCTGGACTTGGCTAAGGCCTTCAACACAATACCCCACTCAGGCATCATAGATAAGCTCAACAGCTTAAATGTAAACCCTTATGTCACTAGATGGGTTGCAAACTGGCTAAAGGACAGAACCCATAAAGTTAAAATTGCTGTAGCAATGTCAGACTCAAAGCCAGTTACAAGTGGTGTCCCACAGGGATCTGTCCTGGGACCCCTCTTGTTCGGCATTTATTTCTCAGATGTTAAAGCAAACATGGGAGGGTTGTGGCTGACAAAGTTCGCAGATGACTGCAAACTAGGTGCCATAGTCGATACACCAGCGGACACATACATCCTACAAAAAGGCCTCACAGAAACGGACAACTGGTGCTGGAGTCATGGCCTTTAACTAAATGCCAAAAAATGTATAGTCATTCCCTTTGGGAAAAACAAAGTACCCACAAATTATCACATAGACAGCAACCCACTGAGTACGGAAAAAGTAGTCAGAGACCTAGGGACCCAAGTCGACAGCGACCTCTCATTTGACACCCACGTTGCCAAAGTGGTTAGAAAAATATTCTACCTTGCACACCTTATCATGAAGGGATTCACACCCAGATTCAAGGATGTCATTGTACCCCTATACTCCTCCTTCATCAGACCCATGATTGAGTACAATGCCCCATTTGGTATGTACCTCACCTGGCATTTGCAACAGCTGGAGAGACCACAAAAGTACCTCACCAAGAGGATCAAGGGTCTCCAACATATGTCTTATTCTGCCAGACTAAAGAAATTCCAGCTCTATTCAGTAGCATACCGCTTGCTCAGAGGTGATCTCTGCCTGACGTACAAGGCCATGTCCAATCAGGAACTGATGGACATGCTCCACCTCAAAAAATCCAAATCCATCAGAACCACGAGAGCTAAAGACTTAAACCTCGGCACAAGTATGAATAGGACATGCTGGAGGGATAGATTCATAACCCAGAGGCTTCCCATGCTCTGGAACAAGATCCCAGTTCATGTTAGGCAGAGCCCCTCACTGACTCTCTTCAAGAGAAATCTTGATGAGTGGATGGGAGATCGTAAGTTTACCCCAGGGGTCATATCTGTGTCACTACTAGACAGGGGCACAGTAAAATAATTCTATTATATAAGGGGACCTTCACTGTGTCACTACTAGACAGAGGCACAGTATTCTAAATCTATTCTGTGCATTTTTGTACCATTTCATGGGGTGCCACATCACTGTGGCTAGGCTTACAAATGCCCCAGGGCAGATAGCCTAGTACTAAACTATGAAACTATAGGAGTTTTTTGTATTCGGCTAAGGAGTCCACCCCCCCCCCCCCCGTGGAGACTTAAACATTTTAAAACCAGAACATTGCATTGTAGTCCATGCCTATATAAAGCATTGTTCATGCTGTTTCTTCGTATATCATAACAATGTTCATAAATACTGTTCTTAAGCATCCTGTCTTGTTTTTCCTATATAAAATGTAGAGCAGGAGGTACAAAAGGCAATATAAAATATTCCTGATGTTCCACACTTACCAGCTCTATGTCACCTTCGAGGAGACCTTATTATTTAACAAAATGTAGTTTTACTCTACGATATAGTCACACTGAGTGCAAGTGCCACATTTTTCTGTCTTTTCGTAATTAGTTTAACATTTGTGCTTTATCAACTGTCCCAAAGACATGTTTTAAATTTAGACCCCTTTTTTTGTATACGAAGCAAGGGAGATGACCTAATTGTTGTACAGTGCAATAACAGCTCAAATGACTGCTATTATTTACTGAATTCACTCTCAATGATCTGCTAAAAAAACACAATTTTTATGAGGAACAGACCAAAATAGGAAGCAAAAATCTAGACATTCTGTGGACCTATGAACGTATATGTTTAATAATCTGTCTTTCTTCTCTAGTTCTGCAAAACCAGATTGTGACTGTTTAAACTGAGTGAAAGACTACAGGTTTAGTTACTTTCATCCAGCGAACTCCAACCCCCACCGAGCAGTTATAGCCACAATGTCTTTTGGCTATGTAGTACTATTTCATCTCTAGAGTAGACACAAATAAGTTGTCACACATTAAAGTATTCCAATCCAAGTTGCTCAACACATCACAATACCAGAGAAATATTGCCAAAAATATCTGGTTGATCACTTTAACATTGTTGTAAAATAATAGCAACACGTAACTCACCACAACTTTCTTCTGATCTCAGTTGTCCACAGAAATCACAAAGCCAGAAATATTGCCAAAAAATATCTGATTGATCACTGCTAGCATTATTATAAGAATAATAGCACTTATCTCACCATGCCATTTCTCTAATATGCAATGTCCACATAAATCACAAACCAGAAATATTGCCAAAAATATCTGGTTGATTCCTGCTAGCAATATTGTAAAAATAGTAGTAACTATTATCTCACTGTGCCATTCCTATCACCTCATCTGTCCACACAAATCACAAAGCCAGAATATTACTAAAAATATCTAGTTGATCACTGTCAGCATAAAAATTGTTTTAACATTTAACTAACTGCACCATTTCTCTCTCTTCTATATTCATAATTCTGCAGAAAGTCCATAATTTTAGTTATGTAAATAAATAACTAAAAAAGACCGTCAGGTGACTTTGCTCTTTCTTTTGAATGTTGTAAAATCTCTACTCCTGTGATCTCGCAATGTGTAAAGTTAAGTAAGCTGCCTTGAAAGTTGTCAAGTCAGTTGGAGCTGTTGCAGATGGGCAGCATACCCTGTGTCATGGGTGCATTTTTGTGTGAATAGAGCCCATTCGTTATTTCATTGTTTTTTTAACACAAAGAAACATTGCTCTAAAAATAAATAAATAAATGGAAAAAGAGCACTCCTAAAAGTAGGCGGCTGTGTAGTTTGCCTATATGTAAGGCCAGTCCTGAATCTCAGATACCAGACTCCAGGCCATGTTTTGTCATTTATACCAGTCCTTGAAAATGAATTCCAGAGATAGCACATCTGCCATCAAGAAGCGACCGTCCTTTGTTCCTCTTAACCTTAGGGTAGAAATTCAGTACAGGCTTTTTGGATTGTGCTTTGGGAGTCCATCTACAGGGTTTCAAAGTGGAAGGCCTGTGATCTCCATCCCAGAGGTACATCAGTCTCAAGGTAATGTTGACTACATACCTGACTCAGACCACTTTCAAATTAACTGAGATCAGAGACTCTGCAGACCCCCACAGAGACTACAGTTATGTGGTGCATTAACAGCTAGAGAGGTACCCATAGGTTTCCCTTCTGTAAACTAACTATGATAACCTAAAAGTAGGCAACTCAGTTGTATGTCACTCTTCAGGTCAGTTACATTCAAAGTTAGGACACTCTGGCAGTCATTCTAAGCATAAAAATAGCATTTTGTGGAAGTTGTAACTGGACAAAAGACATTTATCATGTTAATAGAAAAATTGGGTAGGCTAAAATTGGATCTATTTAGTGGTCATTTGAATTTTTGCATCCTTTGTTTTGCTGTAGGTTAACAAACAACCAGGAACAAGTGAACAACGCCTTTTCCATCATTTGGAATTCATCTATACTGTATGCATTTTGGCAACATACATAATTTCTGAGTTGCTTCTAAGGATAAAAAGAAAAAAGCTGATTCGATTCATCTTTGGAGAGTGCCACTGTAATTGTAAAACATAAAATTTGGATTTACCTATGTTCTTTTTCCTTTAGTCAGGCGAGATTTTCCAAGCTGTCCTCATTTCCCCTTGAAGACTGGTATGCTCCTGCACTTGTTAAGGTAAATATTACATATTAGATTCATTTAGAAGACTAAATTTAATACGAAAACAGCCCTGACATCTAGGAACAAAGTCCAAGCTATAAACCAATTTGTCTTCCTCTTCTAACTTACAGTTTTGGGATGACTGACTGGCCCCAAAAGGTATTGTATCAGTTGAACAGGAAAACAAGAAAAATGTTTCAAGCTTATCATATAATATATAAAAATTTGTGTACACCAGGATTATATATTCTTCATTCTGAAGGAAGTGTGGGCCTCCTCAAAACTGATTATTTGTATCGATTTTAATTGTAGGACTGCATCCATATCTGCTGACTTTAGTCTGATCCAAAGATAGTGGAAGTTTTAAAACATGAGGAGAACAAGACTAAGATTCCTTCCCTGCTTAAGTTAGCGAAGAATATCAGTGTCAAGCACGAATGGAAATCATACCAGAAGTAAACAAAAATCAGGCAGCAACTGAATGTGTCAAAAAACAAAAGAAAGAATATAAGGAAAATGATCAGATGAGAAGGCAAGAAATGTAGAAGAGGCATAAATGTAGTTGCAAGTACAGAAAACTCTTGGAACAACCTAGTTGAACAGAGGTGGGCTACCAGTCACAACTCTGAGCTGTGAAACCAGATGACTAGAAGCTTCTGAGTTTCCCAAAAACCATAAGTTGCCTGTTTTTTTGCTTGATTATAGTATTTACTCTATTCCTGTCATTTTCTTCATTCATAGCATCTCACAAGCCAGAGACCAGAATAAACTAGTCTCTTGCCTCTTTTTTGACCTCTCAAAATCTTTCAACACCGTCTCCCACCCCCTCCTCTTAAATAAACTATCTGCACTAAACATATCAACCTGTACTATCTCCTGGTTCTCCAGCTACCTCAGCAATTATTTCCAATCTTTTAAATTGCTTTCTGCTATCTCCTCTGATCTTCCCATAAATATGGGGGTTCCCCAAGGTTCTATACTGGACTCATTACTATTTAACATTTTCACCAATCAGTTATCTACCTCCACACCACTATCATCACTGGTACAATATGCCAATGACTCTACTTTCATCACCATAGCAGATACCCTCTCTGATCTACATAGTACAACCCAAAACTCCTTTTCGTCTATTGAAAACTGGTTCAGCCAGAACCACCTAATCCTAAACCCTAAGAAGACTAAACTTTTGTTCTTCGTCCCAAAAACTATGAATCACCTTAAACTCTCTTTCTCTACCTCTTCCCTTAACAATACTCCTATCATAGGTTCATAGGTAGGTACTAGGCTATCTGCCCGAGGGCATTTATAAGCCTAGCCAGAATGTGTTGGCTTTTACCTCCCTTTTAAATTAGTTTCCTGTGCCTCTGTCTAGCAGGGCCATTGAAGTGATCCCAGGGGCAAATTTACGATTTCCTGTCCACTCATCAAGATTTCTCTTGAAGAGAGTCAGCGAGGGGCTCTGTCTAACATAAATTGGGATTCTATTCCAGAGTGAGGGAAGTCTCTGGGACAGGAATCTGTCCCTCTAGCATGTCCTGTTTATTGTTATGCTGAGGTTTAACTTGCTGGAGTATGTGGCTCTAAGAGAATTGGTTTTCTTGAGGTGGAGCATGTCCATTAATTCCAGGTTGGACATGGCTTTGTACGTCAGGCAGAGATCACCTCTGAGCAGGCGGTAAGCAACCAAGTAGAGCTGGAGTTTCTTTAGTCGAGCTGCATAGGACATCTGTTTGAGGCCCATGATCCTCTTGGTGAGGTACTTCTGTGGTCTTTCCAGCTGTTGCAGGTGTCGAGTAAGATACATTCCAAATGGGGCATTATACTCTATTATGGGCCTAATGAGTGATGAATAGAGGGGCACGATGACCTCTCTTGATGTAGATGTGAACCCTTTTGTGATTAGGTGGGCTACATAGAAGGATTTTTTTAACCCCCTTGGCAATGTGATTATCAAAGGAGAGGTTGCTATCTTCCTGGGTCCCCAGATCCCTAATTATATATTCTGTACTTAGTGGATTACCACCTATGTGATAATTCGTGAGCACTTTGTTTTTCCCAAAGGGGATGACTATGCACTTTTTGGCATTTAGCTTGAGGCCATGGTTCTGACACCAGGTATTTGTCTCCGTGAGACCCTTCTGGAGGATGTCTGTGTCAGCCGGAGAATCTATTGTGGCCCCCAGTTTGCAGTCATCAGCAAACTTGGTCAGCCATAGTCCTCCCGTGCTTGCCTGTACCTCAGAGAAGTATATACCAAACAGGAGGGGTCCCAGGACTGAGCCCTGTGGGATCATAGTCGATTCTCATACCAAACTACTTGGGATCATTATCAATGATTAGTTGAAATTTGACCTACATGTTCTCAGCAACATTAAGAAAAACTTGGTCTCCTTTACAGGAATAAAAACTTCCTCTCCAGTAAAGCCAAACCTGCCCTATCCCATGCCTACCTACTCTCAACCCTTCTCTACAGCTCTCACATCCTCACCAACATACAAACCACACTTCTCTCTAAACTAGAGTCCACCTACAACAAATTGGCCAAATTTGCTACTGAACAACCCCACCTTTCCAATCACTGCTTAGCACTCAAAAAAACTAAACTGGTTAGAGCTTCCCTACCACCTTCTCCTCTCACAGCTTCAGATAATTCATTTAATTCTGCACAAACCCTCTTTCTGCCCTAGTCTTACCTCTGTCATCTCCCCCTACTCTCCACCTAGAACTCTTCGGAGCTCAGAACATCTCCTCTCATTGTACAAGCCTAAAATCAAAATTGACAAGAACCTTTATAGCTACTTCCCTGCTGAAAGCTGGAATAAACTTCCCTTGGACATTCAAAATATTAAGCCTAAACACCAGTTCAGAAACGCTGTAAAAAAACACCTAAGCAATATTTGGCTATGTCAGTAAAATTTTCCCCCCGATTGACTCTTATTACTCTCTCTCCCCTTGCCTAACACCTTTCTCCCTCACTTATTCCATCCCTCTCCCCTTCTGTTGACTAATGTTTCACTGCTTTCCCCCCCTTGGTAGCTACTTAGCTGATCTCAAAATGATGAACATACATTTTTTAACTCACGATGATGAATGTAATTTTTTTTTTTTACACTATATCTACCAAGTATTACCATTAATCATTTGGAATCATTTGCCTATTATTGTAAACTCTGCTTAATTTTTGTACTCCAAGTAACTATTGTTCATGTAGAAATGTATTCTGTGTATATGCTCAAATAGTTATTTAGATATAGTAAAACCACAAAAACAGTCACCAGCCCACGCAGGTTCCTGAGTTCTGAATAAATCCAAAAGCAAGAAATGATAAACACACAGAAGAACTCATGTATGACGAAGGTTTCCAGTTTCAATTGAAGTTTTAATGCTAAAACATAGGCACTTTTGCAGGAAAATCTGCTTCATCAGATGTTAATAAATACAACTGAAATGTGCTTCTTTTTATACAACCTCTAGCAAGCACTAGTAGTCACATGATACAAATTAGATATAAACAGTTAACATCATAGGGTGTAACTTGAGGTTACTAACGTACTGAATGAAAGAAATGGTTGCAAGCATGTACTGCTGTCAGTAGAAGGTGCTTATGGAAAATATATAAAAAAATTTACACACACACACCAGACCTCTCAACCATAACGAATTCCTCGGTATTTACCGGTTTTGAGGACAAAAGAATGGGGTGCCACGAATTCCCGAGTGGCCCCTTTAATTCCCAATTTTTTTTTTGTTTTTATTTTTTATTTATTTACTTTTTTTTTTTTGTACTATAACTTTAAATGTATGTCTGACATCACCACACATTGTCAGCCTACAGGGGGTGTGCATGCGTGAATGACACCAGCTTCATTGGAGTGTTATTTTAAACTGTTTTAGAGGGAAGGGAATATAGCGGCAATTGCATTGCCCACTGATCTGGCTACATTCTGCTGGTCAGGCAAGAAAAAAATGAATGTGTATTTTAGCACAGCACAGCAGAAATCTAAAAGTATTAAACAGAGAGTGTTTCATCAGTGCATTGCAATTTAAGGGTGTTTGTGTGTGTCCGGCATCCAGACTGACACAGTACATGGAGCTGACGCCATGTACTGAGTCAGTTTGAGAAATCTAGTGCCGCAGAAGTTACTGTTTGTTCAGTGCATACATGCGATTTCAGAAAGCTCTGTATAAGCAAGTAAGCAGCTGTGTGTTGAAATCTCTATTTTAAAGTAACTCCATGTGTGTGAGGCTAACAGGTCCGGTCTGCAGAAATATATAAGCAAGTAAGCAGCTGTGTGTCTGACCATGTGTTGAAATCTCTATTTTAAAGCAACAGCAACTCTCTGCATGTGTGAACTGTGAAGCTAGCAGGTCCGTGCTACAGAAATTTCTATTTAACCAATCTTTATTTAAAGCAGCTCCATGTGTGTGAAGCAAGCAGTTTTAAGCAAAGCAGCTCTGTTCCGTTTTACAGTATGTGTGATGCTTTGTTTAAACGGAGCTGCTTTAAATAGAGATTTCACTTACACACACTCTGTAAAACGGAACGGAGCTGCTTCACAAGTTAAACGAAGTTGCTTTAAATAGAGATTTCACTTACACACACACACTGTAAAATGGAAAGCGCCATTCCGTTTTACAGAAATCTCTATTTAAGCAGAGCTGTCTGATGTGTGTGTGAGAGAAATCTATTTAAAGCAGCTCTGTACCGTATGAGTATTGCTTAACAGTTGCATGCTGTTGCTGTAACGTATTTAAACAGTCGTTTACAAAATTCACATCAGTTGTCAGATAAAAGTCCCAACAAACACATTTAAAAAAATCAGTCATGGGTGCTAAGCCATCCTCCACTTGAAAAGCTAATATAAACATTTTTAAGGAATTGCATTTCTGCAGGACAACTTTTATTTATTTTTTTCATACATCTTGCCCCCCCCCCCCCTCGAATTGTTTTTATTTTTATGGTAAACTGGTGAAAAGTGGTCTTTGGCATTAGAACATGGTGGGTTTTGCATCACACATTATTTTCTAAACTGTTAACTTGGGTAACATGAGAATAACGTCTGATTCTGTTACCTATTTTTGCACTGTCCCTTCAGGAACTTTTGGTTCTTTGGTAAATAACTGAGGTTCAGGCTGTGATGACAGACTTTTTTTTTACTTTTATGTAAAATGCATGCTGATGTTCACTAAAAGCTTCTCACAGGTGTTGGTAGTGACTTGGCCAGTAAATACTAGCATCTTCAGTCTTGTACACAACTTTTGCTTTAGTTTTGAACAGCTTTTGATCTAGTGTTCTCCATTATGTCCTGGGTGTGTAGCATCATACATTAGTGTAGTATGGGTTAAACAAGGGTGCTTAGTATAACAGATATGTTAAGATGGTGATTAGCAGTTTCCTTTGACTAAACCATGATCAAAGTTATTCAACTGTCAGTCATTAATCAAAAGATTATGATTTAGAGTGGATATAACAACAGAAACATGTATCAGCATGAGATATGATATTAAAATGCATTTAAATTGAGCTTTGCATTTAAAGACTGCTTCACAAAAGTGAAAGGAACCAGAGGGGGATGTCCTTTCTCTTGCTTGCTTCAGCAATGGAACTGTGATGGAATTGACAGTTTTAATAATCCAGAATGAAAAATGTTTTAATTGCAGGATTATTGTTTCACCTAATAGTGATACAGTTTGCAGTACATTGTTAAATCAAAACACAGATGTCTGGGTGATGCCTGTTAAGCAAGCAGTCTTGCAAAGTATTTAATGACACACTTGGAAGCAGTGCACATTAAAACTCACATGGTTAGCATTGCCAGCCATTTTTTTGAGTGGCTCTGTTCCCCAACATTTATTTTGCTGGCAAATCATTGTGGCATCACTGATGTTTTGAGTTTCAGATTAATACTTCTTCAGAAATTTCATGCTAATAATATCCTGTTCCAGCAACTTTAATTATATTTATAAGATGAATGTTTTAAAATCTTTCCATATTTTTATGCCTTTGTTCCACTTATTTTAGACTTTGTCCAGACTAATCTATTGCAGCCACCAATCTTTCAGTCTTGCTTCTGCTTTAATGCAAAGACACTTTCTTTGTTTACAACAGGACATGCTGGAGGGACAGGTTCATCACCCAGAGGCCAGAGACTATCCATACTCTGGAATAAGCTTCCTATCCATGTCAAGCAGAGCACCTCGAAACTTTGCATTTGAAAGTTGGTATCCTACAATTCCATGTGGGGTGGGTGGGGCTACATAATTATGTATGCAAATTTTATGTTAATCAGCGTACAGATTTGTACCTATTTTTCATGTGCTTTGTCCAGATTTTTAATGTTTCCAGGTTGAGAGGTATAACACACACACACACACACACACATATATATATATATATATGTATGTATAAACACATATGATACACAGTCTTTTAAATGCAACTTTAGATATAACATTTATGTATTTGTAAAAGTGTATGTATAAAAATATACATAAAAAATTACATATATAAGTAAGCACACTTTATTAGTGATACATTTAAAAGAAAAAAAAAGAGAAAAACTATCTAAACAAGGGTATAGATTTAAGCTTGGGTTTAAGTGGCACATATTCATTTAAACCATGCCCTGAATCTCCCTTAAGTCTAATAACCCATCTGGCCTCTAACTGGTCAGTCATATTACGTATGCCCCCCCCCAATGTCAGAAATTCAGCCTATGGCCACAAACTTAAAGGTGTGTTCAGAATTAGTACCAGTAACATGCTTGGCCAAAGCACTAACTTTAGTTCTCCTACTGATATAGTAAATATGTTTTTGAATCCTTTCTTTGAAGGGTCTGTCTGTTTTGCCTATATAGAATTTTTAACATTTAAGGCAATGAGTTAAATAAACTATATGTTGGCTGTCACATGTGGCTTGCACCTGAAAGTGAAACACTCTATTCTGGTCTGAATGTTCAAAGCAGGAAACCTTGGTCATACCATTTCAGTTGTATATATTAGCATCTGATTAAGCAGATTTTCCTGCGAAAGTGCTTATGTTTTAACATTAAAACTTAAGTTGAAACTGGAAACCTTGGTCATACCTGAGTTCTTCTGTGTCTTTATCATTAGTTATGTGGATATGTTTGTGGAGCTTTTCTCCCCGGGTCTCCACTGTAAAAGGGCTGCAGCCCAGCTGGACTAACCTGGTCAACAAATGTCAAATAAATTAATAAATAATTAATTTACTGCACTTTTATTGTGTTCTGCTTATTTAATACTGAAATTTAATACTGTAAACTAAACTGAACTGTTTGTACTGCATTTGTCTGCCTTGCTGTGCCTGTTAATTATATTTTATTGCTGATCTCACTGTTACAAAGCTTTTTTGCTGTTTTTCACTGTTTGCAAAGTAATTGTTGGTACTTTTCACTATTTGCAAAGCAACTGTTCAGTTTGTTCTGTTTTCCCGCCCAGCAGTGTTTTCAACTAACTGATTTGTTTGCTGTTTAAAACATTTTTTAGTGTCTCCTTGCTGTTTTTCTGCTGTTTAAAACATTTTTTTAGTATTTCCCTCCTAAATTTGTATAGCTAGTAGCTGTAGCATACTCCAGATATAGGCTTGCTGCTTTTTTTTACCTTCTGGTATTTAAGCCCTACATTTGAGTCAGTTTCTGCTTGTTTTCACATCGTGCAGCACCTCGCACTGCCTCACAATTGTGTGCCATAGCCGGACAGATAATTTCAACAATTTTTCCCTTAGATACAGCTGTAGTACATTAATATAGTCTTCATCTTTAGTACACCTCTGATCTAATAAGCATTGCTAGTGAGCTGTGACCTATTAAACCAACAGCCAAAAACTCCGTCAGAAATATCCATCTACAGAGCATCTCTAGATCAGTCCTGAAAGCACCCCCTTTGTGACAACAGTTCTTCAAACTTATCATTATGGACAGTTGAACTACCCTTGTTTCTCCTACCTGCCTTGTTGAGTTGGGTCTCCTGAGGTAGTGTAGCAACTGCCTCACGTATACTGACAACCCTGTACTAATTGCTCACTCTAGTACAGAGTGTATAAGATGTATCTACACCAAGAGGCTTGAATCCCTGCTCTCTCGCACTCAGAACAGTGACACTGAAGAGGTTGTCAACTCACCTACCACATAGCTTTAAATAACTGATTTCTTTGCAGAGAGAATCAAAGCCAGAGCCCCAAGTAAAAAAAAAATAAAAAAATAAGGCACCCTGGTGGACATCCAGCATCAACAAACTTTACAAGAAATGCAAAAAGTTGCTGTCAAAGAAAACTAAGGCGATGACCCAGCAATGGAAAAGCACCCTCCTCAGCCTCAACAGGCAAATAAGACAACATGTCAAATCCTCTAAGGGTAACTTTGAGAAAAACTTAGCAATCACAGCCAAGGATAATCAAAAGGCCTTTTACAATTACGTACATACCTTAAAGGGTAGGACCCAAGCATGTGCCAAACTAGTGACGATTGGATGGGGCACCTTAAATTCTTACGAGGATAGTGCCCACAACCCTCCTGGACATGGGCAATCATTAATAAATACAGTCCTGGGTATTGATTAGAGTATCTATGGTATTACTTTGGGATGAAATGGCTAGGCTTGAAATGACCTTTGGGTCAATAGTCTAGTAAGCTCCTATGATCTTATGATCCTGTGTTGATTAGGATGTAACACAGGAATGATTAAGGAAAGGTGGATTTAAACCAAAAGATGAAAGGTTAATATTAAACATATGGGAGAAACAGACAAATGCAGGTTTTGTAAAACAGAACTGGAAACAGTCACACATCTTGTTGCTGGGTGTGATATACTAATGGCAGAGGACCAGTTTACTGAAAGGCATAATAATGCAGCTGGAATGTTGCATTGGGAATTGTGCAAACATTGCATATTGAAGTAGCTGACAAGTATTGGAAACATGAGCCACAAAGCATTATATAGAATGATGAAGTTTATATCACATGGGATCACCCATTACCAACATTTCAAAAAAAAGATGTGAGAAAACCAGATATAGTAGTCCAGGAAAAGAAGACAAATTAGCATTGATCGTTGAAACTGCTACATCCAGTGACTACAGGGTCTTATATACAGAGAGAGACACAAAGTCATAAAATACCAGGATTTGCAGGTAGAACAAGGGCAATGTGGTAGAAGGATATCCAGACAGTTACAAAAGTTGTAGGAGCAATGGGGTTCTGAAAAAAATAAGTTAGGTATGCTACTGATACATGTAACTCTGTATGAATTGCAGGAGTCAGTTCTGGGCACATTGCAGGTGCTGCGAAGAGCACTTTTGGCTTTTGGGGATCTATTCCTGTCATGGTATTAGAAATGTAAAAATGTGGAGAAATTAAACCCAACAACAAAAACATCTATAACAATACATCATATGTCTGTCAGTGCTGACTTGGCAACATTTCCTGCATGTACAGTGTTAGGTTTAAGGACTCCATTTTGAACAGGGAGATACTAAAGATCAGTCTGTAAAACTCAAGAGTGCTGAAAGTTGCTTTGAGCAATGGTGAACACAACAAAATCAAAACTCTATCACAAGTATTTTGCACTTGCACCCTGCAACCTAAAAGGTTAATATAAGTCGAAGAAAAGGCAACAGTTATCTTTTAGTAAAACCAAGTATTTCCTCTTCTGTGACATTCAGAATGTTTTGCCATAATCTAAAGGAGCTCCCAATGTGTTTAATAACAAACAGGATATCAGTATGTTTGTATCTGAGATCCAGATGCTACATGCATTAAGCAAATAGTGAATGTGGGCAGCTAGCAGAAAAATCACGGGTATGATGGTGAAATAGGTATGGCACAGGTCAGTATGAAGATATTTGGTTTAACAGTGATGTTATGTAGTCCTATCTCGCCATTATTCTTTATATGTGGGTTCGGAGTCGACGGTCGGCTCCGACTCGGCCTATACACTAGCTCGAAAGTCTCTGATTGGCTGGGCTAAGATGGTATCCCACAATACCTTGCTCCACATCCCCAGATCTCGTTTGCCGTTTGTAGAGCTCGGACATGGTCTCGACTTGGCTTGGCCAAGTGCTCTTTAAAAATAACTTCTCTTGAGAAAATTTTTCTGATATTATAGAATTTTTGCATAGATACAGTTGTGATAGCGTTTGTTAGCCTTTCTGTGTTCTTTTGGGTGTGTTTGTGCGAGTTTTGTGGTATCCCTTCTACCCTCGGGCTAGGCCCGTTTGAGTTAGAGGACCTAGTCCTCCCCTTGTGATTGTTTTTTTTTTTTTTTTTAGTTGGTGGTTCTCTTTGTGCTGAGACCGTTTTAATTAGAGGTCTCTCTATTGTTTGTGTGTATCAGTGACTGTGTGTTGTGCTGAGTGTTCGTTTCCCGCCCTTTTCTCTGACTGACTTCTGCACCGAGAAAGTTTTTGGAGTTCTGTGTTTTATAATTATGTCGAAAGAGCAAAAAGAACATAAGCCCTCTGGCTTTAAAAAGTGTTCTAAATGTTCATACAAAATGTCTATTACAGAAGGACATTCCGTCTGTGTTTATTGTCTTGGAGCCATCCACCTTCAGGAGTCCTGCAGTTTCTGCCACTCCTTTAGTCCTCGGGTGCTCCAAGAAAGGAAAAACAAGTTGATACTAAAGGGTCTGTTAAAACGATCTTTTGAGGAAAAGTTAGCTTCAACTCCCAGCTCCGAGTCGGTCTAAGTCATCTAGATCCAAGAAGAGATCGCCGGCTCCATCTCTGGTCTTGGAGCCGCCCTCTAAGATTTTGGTAGTGGAATCTGCTTCCTCGGCTCCACCGACCCCGGAGCCGCAGGAAGTCACTGTTTCAATTGAATCCTCGACTGCTCCGATAATATTGGAACCGATTCGGAGCCGGTCTCCAAGTTTAAGACAAGCCTCTCCAGAGAAGAGGTCTGCTTCTCCATCGATTTCCTCCAAATCCTCCAGGCTTTCAGATTTGGATGTGGATAGGGTGGTGCAGTGGCTCCTGGAATCACCAGTGTTGGCAAAACGTTTTTCGGCTCCGACCCAGTCGGCTCCGGAGCCAGCCCTGGTAGTCGTACCTGCTATTCCTCCTCCGAGCGCATCGTTGTCTTTGGAGCCGGTAAGCTCCACTCCGAGGGATGTTCCTGTGTCGGCTCCGATACCCCAACTGGGACTCTCGGTACCGGCATCAGCTTCGACCCTGTCGGCTCTGTCCACAGGGTTCGGGACTTGAGTTTCTTCTGTCGGCGCTGAGGGGGATTACTCGGAGCACAGGTCGGTGCCGAGCCTTCCTCTGGGCGCATCGGCAGTGGGGACTCGGGCCCTGGTCATGGCCTTAGAGGGCGGTCGGTCCTCAGATTCAGGAGGTCCCGCCTTCAAGGCAATGCGGAGTTGGCTGGCTGGATCAGCTACCTCCCTCGGATCGGTCCTTCCGTTCCCTACTACACTGGCGAGAGCTTCTGACACCCCGCTATCCTTGGACAGCAGGGCGCAAGGGCCTAAGGACACCCCCATGAGTGGTCCCCTTCTTTCTGAGGAGCCCTCAGATTCTGTGCCTGAGGAACCCCTCAGGAAGAAATCTTGCAAGAGGAAGCATATAGACTCCCAAGACGAGTCCATCACTTCAGATACTGACCTTGAGGAGTCAGAGGGGTCCCCCAAGTCTTCCTCTGAGGATGTTTCGTTCTCCGAAATCCTGGAGATCTTCAAACAAAGAGGAGGCTGGCCTTCCAAAACCCCCTCCAAGGAGGAGTCAGTATTTCTTAAGGCCTTTGGCGCCCAGCCTTCCCCCTCCTGGGTATCCCCACCCTTTGATGAGCTCCTAGACTTAATTTGTCGAAGGGTGTGGGAGACTCCTGACTCCGTGGAGCCTGTCCCTCGACGGCCTAACAAATTCTTGTCTGCCCCCCAGGGAAAGGATTGTTTGACGAAGGGGACGCCAGTAGATGCTGTGGTGATGGCGGCCGCCACACAGAAGGAAGTTGCAGAGTCTTCCACTACGGTCCATCCCCCGAACAAGGAGTCCAGGATGATGGACCTGTACAGGAAGCGTACTTTTTCCTCAGCGACCTTTACTCTGCAGTTGCTGAATTACTTGACTCATTTCACGTGGCTCCAAAGAGATCTCCTTAAGGAGGTAGGAGATACTCTCAGGGGTAATGTACCTGAGATGGTGGCTCAAGCAGTCAACGCTCAGCTTTCCACCCTTAATTCCATTGCGAACTTGTCCATGCGATTGATTTTGTATGCGGCCGAGGGAGCTAGCAGGGCGGCTAGTTCAGGAGTGGCCCTCAGGAGGCAAGCCTGGCTACGCCTGTGTCACTTTGCGGAGGCCTTTAAGTCTTCCCTTACGGATGCCCCTTTCGACGGTTCCTCCTTGTTTGGGACCAAAGTAAAAGACACACTCACCAGGTGCGAACAAGAGGGTAAGACCTTGTCTGCCATGGGAGTCCGCTTTTCCCTACCGTCGAGACCTTATCCCAAGACTCAGCGAGGGGGGGGGAGATGTGGTTCAGAAAATCACAGAGGTCGTTCCCTACTGCACAAGGTGAGACCCCCCCTCGAGGCAGAGGAGGGGGGGTCATACTCTGGAAGACGCTGCCCCAGAGGCAGAGGGGGGCCCCCGCAACTCGGGGGACTGGGATTCCTTCCGCGGTTCCCCATACTCTCACTCTTGAGGGTGTGCCCAGCTGTGCTTCTCCGGAGCCAGTCAGGGGTCGGATTTCCCATTATCCGGAAGCCTGGGCAAGAATAACCCAGGACAGATGGGTTTTAGGGATAATCGCCGGAGGTTACACCATTCCTTTTCGCTCCACCCCTCCTACCCCCAAAAGGATCCCAGACGCACCACCCAGTCAAAGGGGTCAAGCAGCATCAGAGGTCTCTCAGCTACTAGGAAAAGGAGTCATCCAACCAGTCCCCCCAGACCAGATCGGACTAGGGACTTACTCAAGATTCTTTTTGGTGCCGAAAAGCACAGGGGACCTGAGACCCATTCTGGATCTCAGCCGACTAAATCATTATGTATGCAAGTCCAAATTCTGGATGGTCACACTGCAATCAATTCTTCCGTTATTGGGAAAGGAAGTATGGATGTGCTCCATCGACCTGAAGGATGCTTATTACCACATAAAGATGGACAAAGCATCCCAGTGTCATCTACACTTCCGGCTGGGAGCCAGGCACTTCCAGTTTTGAGCCCTGCCCTTTGGTCTCACCACAGCCCCCACGGTGTTCACCAAATGCATGGCAGTGGTGACGGCTCACTCGAGGTGTCTAGGATTCCAGGTGTTTCCTTACCTGGACGACTGGCTCCTAACCGCCCCCACCAAGCATCTACTTTGTCAAAACAGAAACACTACCATCAACATTTGTCATCAGCTAGGCATCACAATAAACTGGAAAAAACCTGCCTTACTACCCTCACAGCGTGTCTTATTTATAGGAACAGACTTGGATACCATTCGGATGAGAGCGTTTCTGCCTATGGAAAGGATCACGAGGTTACAACGGCAGGTTCAAATGATGATGCCTTTGACACGCGTAAAGGCAAGGCTAGTGCTGCAACTACTTGGCATGATGGCATCCACTATCATGACGGTTCCATTAGCGAGGCTGCACATGTGGATATTACAGTGGCTCCTGTTCGCCCAGTGGTCTTTTCAGAGTTTGCCTCTATCCCATCCCATCTTGATCACAGACAAATGCAGACAGGACCTAAGTTGGTGGCTGTGCACCGACAATCTAGTAGTAGGAAAACCGTTCTCTTCACCCAACCCGGTAGCCACAGAGACTACGGACACCTCCCGGATAGGGTGGGGGGGGGCATTATCTTGGCAGGTTGGTCCAAGGTACGTGGCAGGAACACGAGATGAACTTGCACATAAATGTCCTGGAGATGAGGGCAGTGCTCCTAGTGTTGCAGGCGCTACAACATGTCCTCCCGTCCGGGACTATTGCGATACACTCGGACAACATGTTGGTAGTGTGGTATCTCAACAAACAAGGGGGAACCCGATCTTACCCACTATGCAGGGAGGCTATGAGAGTGTGGAACTGGGTGATAGCTTCCCAAAGGACCTTGATAGCAATGCACATTCCCGGGAAAACCAATGTGATCACAGACAAGTTAAGCAGGGCAATCCTTCTGCCCTACGAGTGGTCCCTGAACCGCCAGGTGGCGGACAGTATATTCAACAAATGGGTCAGCCTTGCTGTGACCTGTTTGCCAGCCCTCTCAATGCGAAATGCCACGCATTCTTCTCACTGATACCCCCACTAGAGGGATATCCAAGGGACGCTCTGGCGCACATTTGGCCCACGGGTCTGCTGTATGCTTTCCCTCCGTTTCCCCTTATCTCGAGGGTGATCCAGAAAGCACTATCCCTGGGAAGCAGGTTGATTCTAATCGCTCCATACTGGCCTCGACAAGTATGGTTCCCCTTTCTCCAACAGTTCGCCGTGGAGCCTCCTTGGACTCTGGACCCTCATCCAGACCTACTGACACATATGTCGGGACAGCTCCACTCTTCCCTGGAGACCCTCAGGCTGACCGCCTGGCTACTCCACTTCCGACCGTAGTCAGGTATCATGATTTTTTCCAAACGTAGTCCATATCCTCTCATCCTCTCACAAACCAGCCACTAGGAAGATTTATTCCATAAGTGGAAAAGGTTTTCCATATGGGCACAGTCTAAGGATATTGACCCCTACACGGCTCCCATCAACTCTGTGCTGAAATTCTTATCTCAATTATTCTACCAAGGGTCAGCCCCAGCCACCATAAAAGTTCAGCTAGCGGCTATCTCTAATTATCATGTGGCATAGGAACCCAGCTTAATGGCTCACAGACTGTGTAAAGCCTTCATGAAAGACACACTCCTCCTTCGCCCCCCGGTAGCTCAACCGGTTATGCCTTGGGACCTTAATTTTGTTCTGCAGGCTCTTACTCTTCCACCCTTCGAGCCTGCGGCTTCTTGCGATTTGAAGTTTCTGACATGGAAATCGGCCTTTCTAATAGCCATTACTTCTGCCAAAAGGGTTTCAGAGCTTCAGGCCTTGTCAGCTAAGCCCCCTTATCTCATTTTCCATAAAGATAGGGTCTCCCTCAATCCGAATCCAACCTTTCTTCCAAAAGTAGTGTCATTGTCTAATATTAATCAGTCCATCGAACTGCCAGTATTCTTTCCCAATTTCTCTGACAAGGCAGAGTATCAGTTTCATACGTTGGACGTTCATAGGCAACTACGCTTTTATTTACACAGGACTAAGGAATGGAGGAAATCAGATCAGCTCTTCATTTCGTTCTCGGACAATCGCTTAGGTTCGGCAGTGTCCAAAGTAACCATTTCTAGATGGATAGCGGGTTGCATCTCCTTTATTTACCAGACAGGAGGTAAGAACATACCCTTTCCAGTCAGAGCACATTCTACGAGAGCAGTGTCTACGTCTACGGCCTTTCAGGCTAGGCTATCCATGGATGATATATGCGCAGCCGCAATATGGGCTTCTCCCCATACCTTTGTGTCCCATTACAAATTGGATGTGGTATCCAGGGGCAGGTCTTCCTTTGGCTCCACAGTGCTCAGGAGTATCTTCCGTTGCGCCACCCAGGATATAGGTGCTAGGGATGCTGTCCCACATATGAAGAATAATGGCGAGATAGGACTACATAACATCAATTAGTTATGTACTTACCATAACGCTAGATGTATGTAGTCCATCTTGCCATATATTCTTCATTACCCACCCACCATCCCCCTTGCCTGGAGAATTTGGAGGATTTCCTTTATAACCCTGGCTTTAGTCCCTTTAGACAACTTGTTGGACCTTGTCTGTCTTGACTGTGGATGTGTGTGTGTGTGTGTGTGGATTGGACATATTGTTTTTGTTAGCAGCAAACTAGATCTGGGGATGTGGAGCAAGGTATTGTGGGATACCATCTTAGCCCAGCCAATCAGAGATTTTCGAGCTAGTGTGTAGGCCGAGTGGAACCCACATATGAAGAATATATGGTGAGATGGACTACATACATCTAGCGTTATGGTAAGTACATAACTAATTGTTCTGCACTCTGTGAGTTCTTTAAGATCAAGGGTGTTACATTTCCTGACAGGTACAAGGGCATAATGTATACCACAACCTTCTGTAGTCTATTATGTGTTCTATGAAGGAGTGATAACATTGGTCTGTTGTATTTTCATCTACAGCATTGTCAGTCAGCTGCTCTACCAGGACGTTATGCTGTCAGCTGTAAGTGGGCAAAAATGTTTTGATATGTGACAAACATATACCCATTATTTTTAGAATATGACACTTTTCTCAAATGTAGTTGTATTATTTTCTTATATTATTTGTATTGCAGAATGCCTAATGGAATTTATAGATTAGTCAGTGGTGATGAGCTTTCCTTAGTGATAAGTGACAGACTGTTGCATGGGTGTAACCAGGCACACAACATATATACCATGGTATACTTATTAACCTTTGAGGGGCTAATGTTTAAACCAGCTGAAACACACAAGTGCCCAGTCTTCAAACATGTAAATGAAGTGAAAATAGTACAAGTGAACTAGCAAAGAAGGTAAATGCATCCACAGTGATGTGATTCTTATGTCACTCTCTCTAATGCATTCACAGTGTTATTATGGGTTCATTTGAAGGTTTCTGTTTTAAGAGTTTTACTATGTCTGTGCTGCATCTTTGATTACACAACAAAAGGAAGTCATTAGGCTGTAGATGACAGCATGAAAGCTTGATGTATTAATCTGATAATTCTGGCTATGCTTCCATAGTAATATAATGTAGATATAGGGGCTCAACTGTATTTCTAGTGTGTGCCATAATTTTGACAGTATTCCTTATACATGTCATTTTGTCATACCCAAAGGTTTAAGTTCTCTCCTACAGAGAGCCTACTCAAAAGCGCTGTGACAGCTGATATGACTAGTTGAGCCCAGGAGCATAGACAGTGTGCAGGTAAAGGATAAAGCGCATAGTATACATAGTATGAGTATGAACAACAGTATGACACCACTGCCTTACACTATCCATAGCCAACTGACTGCCAGTTCAGCAATGCTCCTTGGCTCCCAACTTTTCTGTCTCCTGAAAGAAAACTCCTGCTCTTCTCTTTCCTCTACCTTACTTAGACAGCCTCTGTCTTATAGCCTTAGGTCTCATAGCTACTCAAGGCTTTTCTTCCAGGCACCTAAAACCAGGCTGCCGTGCTCTAACAATTCATTTTCTACCCTTGGACGCAAGTTCTGGAGGGATCTTGCCTTCAAATCTTAAAGACCTGTCTAACTACTCTTGCTTTCAGGCACAACTTAACAAACATTTCACAGCATAAGCTGCTTGTAAATGCTCTGCCTCAAGTCACATACCCTAGTCTCCATAATCTGCGACACATACTGCCTGTCATTTTCACTATGGAATCTCTTCTAATTCCTAACATGTTGCTGAATATTTTTTTCTATTTTATATTAACTGTTTGTTTTTTAGTCTGCTGTTTTATTGTATAAATTATTTTTATTTTTTCCTCTTGATCTGTGTTCGCATTCTTGGCTGAGACTGAAATCGGTCCAGTGGGATCTGTGCTCTTCCCCAGTTAACAAATTGTATAAATAAATGAAAGCATTAACATGGGTAGTTTCTGCTGGTACAGTAAAAGTGGCAGCTAAAAACTACTGTAACTGTAAGTCTGTTTCCTGTTAGAGCGGCCACTGGGATGATGGCCCTGCATGCTGCATACTGGGGGGAAAGTCTTTGGATACTACACTTGTAGAACTAAGGAAGTATATGCTGCTGGAATTTGCAGGACTTACAGTTAAAAAAGAAACCTCTATGGATTATGTTGTCAGACCTGGGCATCAATCCTGTCTTGAATATCAAGGAGTATATGAAGATGCAGACAGAGGAGGACCTGTGGTCTGAGCGTGCTTAAATGCTGAAACTAAGTTTGAAACCAACTGCCCCTTTCTTTATGCCTTCAGTTCTTTCTTTCCTTCATCTCTTAAAACTCCTGTGTTGATACATTATAGATATTCTTTAGGTTATTCATTCCAGTGTCTTGTTGCCCTCTTTATGGAATAGCACATACTTAAGCGCATCTTAAACTGCCCACGTTTCCATTTGTCCCTTTCCATTCCCTTGTTATTTTTGGTCATATAAATACCTCCCACTTGCATACTGACAGTGCCATACATGCAGCTTATTTTGCCCCTTTCTCACTTCCCTTGTACACATGTCCAGCTGTCTAAGGTTATCCTGCTGTTACAGACCTCCAGTTTATTCACCATTCTTTTTGGCCTGTGTTGCATGCTTTCTACTAGACGAAATTCTGTTTTTCTCTATGGTCTCCCAAACCCAGTACTTCAGAATCTGCTTTTCCAGTTCCCTATAAAATTGTAAGATGGCTTCATTATCTCTGGAGTATACTTTTTAAACTGAACACCTATGTATCCTGCTCACTTTCACTACTGCCCTTGTATGCTTCATTGTACAATTCATTGTAAGCATGATTATGAAACAAAGCAATAACAAAGCACTTCTAAGGTCAAATAATTCAGTTCCAGTGCCTGAAGAGATAAAAAAGTGCTGCTTCCATCACAGGTAAATAAATCAATCTAAAAAGTGAAGCAATGGATGGTTATAAAAACAATCTCTAAAAATCATGACATAACTGCAAGTTGGAAAAGTAATCCATTTTTTTTCATATAAGCTTTTCACTTTATTCTAGAGTAGCTAAATGGAAATATGTAAAAAATGTAGATTAAAAACAAAAAACAGTAATAAAAGAAAATAAAAACAGCCAGATGAGTGATTTGCTGTATAAATAAAGGATTCTTCAATTCTAAAACAAGTTCACTTTTAAGTATTTGTATTAATCTGAAGCATAAACACCTTCCTGTATCATCCATTTGGAAGAGGACCTCCCAGAGTGTGTGAGGAAGCTATCAAAGTTATGAATATGATTCAAAATTCTTTTCTTGACATGTTCATTGTACAACTGCCTCTCCAAACATAAATGTTTTGTCTGGATTATCCCCAACAATGTACACAGTCTTGCATGGTTTTACATTAAAACCCAGGTACTACCTCTCTTAGCTACAGTATTTAAACACACACACACACACACACACACACACACACACACACACACACACACACACACACACACACAAAATGCGTATTCCACTAAAGAACCTTTCATTAAAACCAAATCCATCTAAACAGAAACAAATGTCTACACAATACATCAAAATGGGAACAAAAACAAAAACTGATTTTATCAAGCCCCCCTTATACACACACACGCATGCATGCACACACACACGCGCGCACACACACACACACACACACACACACACACACACACACACACTTTATTTTCTCTGCCTCACTGGGGACTGCTTCTCCTACACTTCCAAAATATTTAAAAATTTCTAAGTCCTGGATCTGTAGCTCTCAACTGTCCAGATTTTCACAGAATATCCATTTTTTCTGCCTCATATTTTTGGTCCATACCTCATAAAATTCGTGATTTTCCGGCAAATTACTGATGACTTCTTCTTTTGGCATTTTCCCAGTTAGGGGTCACCACAGCAGATCACCTGTCCGCTCATGATTGGCAGTGGAGTTTTACGGTGTCGAGCTGCCAGCTTGGCACCCACCCTTCCACAGAAGGCACACACACGCACACACTCACATCTAGGGCCAATTTAGAGTGTCCAATCCACCTACAGCATATCTTTGGGATGTGGGAGGAAACCGGAGCACTCGGAGGAAACCCACGCGACCATAGAGAGGACATGCAGACTCCGCACAGAAGGCATCCCAGCCGAGAATCGAACCGGAGAACCTCTTGCTGTGAGGTGGCAACGCTAACCGCTGCACCACCATGGCCGCCCTGGCAAATCACTGAAGACTAAAGTCACTAAATAATGACATACATTTGAAGTTTTATTCTTCATATCCTTCAGAAAATTTATGCTAACACAAGTCCTATTATTCTAGAAACTTTCTAAGTTTATAACATCAGTATTTACAGTATGTCCCTATTTTGGGACCTTTATCCTCCCATTTTTTGGGCTTTGTCCAGATTTCTTGTACTAAGACATTCAAAGGTATGCCTAGATCACACAGCAGTGGGTAAAAAACTTCCTTAAATTTGCTGTTTATTTATTTATTTATTTATATTTGTTGACCGGGAGTGTCCGACTGGACGTAGGTCCATTTTCAGTGGAGGCCCGGGGAGAAAAGCTCCACAGTTAAAATAAACAGACAGTAGTTACATTGGATTACATAGCGATTAACAATTTACATAGCAATTACTTACAGCATATTTACAGATGAAGAACATAGTACATCAATAGACAACTAGAGTCTTTATCTGTGAAGTACATAACAGACATTAACAAATGTTACAAGAAGAAGTTCCTGCTGTGTAATAAGTATTGGCTTATGAGCATCTGAGCTTGCTATAATCAAAGTAGTTAGTGGAGTGGAAAGAAAGGTAGTGGTTGGATGGGGAGGGTGATATTAGAGTGGGTGTTGCAAGGGCATAGCCAGCATGTTTTTAGGTGCGCTTTTAGTAAAGTTTTGAAGTGGGTGCATGATGGTATGGAGGTAATTGTGGGTGGGAGGGAGTTCCATAATTTGGCTATGGTGCAAGAGAATAGTGCTTCACCAGCAGAGTTATTGGCTTTAGTGATTTGCAAGTGATTTTTGTTGCTGGATCTTAGTGGTCTGGTGGTGCAATAGGGTTGGAGTAGATTCTGGAGGGATGGGGCATTTAGTGGATGATTTACTAGTTTGTGGGTGATTGAGAGTTGATACCATTGAAGGAGGTGAGGGAGTTCAAGCCAGCCCAGTTCAGCAAGTGAGAGACAGTGGTGACTACGGTAGGATGCTTCTGTGGCGAATTTGGCAATTTTGTTGTAGCAGATCTCTAGCTTGTTTAGATCGCATTGCCTTAGGTTGGTATATATTGGACAGGCATAAAGTAGGGTGGAGATAAGGTGGGAATTTGCTATTGAAATCTTTGCTGCTTTGGTGAAAAGTTGCTTATTTCTGTATAGTGCTCCTAGTTTTTTGTGGACTTTTTTTATGGCCAAGGATATGTGAATGTCAAATTTCAGTTTATTGTCTATTTCCACTCCTAGCAATTTGGTGTGTTCAGTTGGGTATATAGTGGTGTTGTCTTTTGCTGTGATGTTAAAGTGAGAGTTGTTTTGAGTATGTTTGGTGAGTTGGAAGATGAGTAGTTTAGTTTTGTTTGGGTTGAGTATTAATTGGGCATCGGATAACCAAGTTTCAACAGAGGAAAAGGTTTCCTGTGTGACTTTTTGCAGTTTGGGTAGGGACTAGGCTGAGCAGATGATGGTTGAGTCATCTGCGTATTGTATGAGTGTGTCATGTTTGGTGGCAGAGGCTAGGTTATTGGTGAAAACACAGAAGAGTAGGGGTCCAAGGATGGATCGTTGGGGAACCCCTATGGAGACAGGTAGTTGGGGAGATATGTCATTTTGCCATACAACGGATTGTTGGCGGTCAGACAGGTAACTCTGAAACCAGTTGGTGACTGATTGTGAGAAGGATAGGTTATTAAGGACAGCGATAAGTTATTTGTGTGGGACCATGTCAAATGCTTTAGATAGGTCTAGGAAAGTAGCAGAGGAGAGATAGCCATTGTTTTTATGCTGAAGGATAGTGTTAGTAAAGGAGAGTAAGGCAGTGGTGGTGCTATGGTTTGGTCGGAAACCATGATGAGTATTGGAAAGGAGGTTGTTAGTAAGGAGGTAGTCTGAGACCTGAGAGTGTATGCATCTCTCTAGTATTTTGGAGAGTGGAGAGAGAATAGCTATGGAGCAAATTGGTTAGTTCTGTAGAGGGTCCGCCTTTGTGGAGGGGAATTATATGTGATACTTTCCACAGTGTGGGAACGTAACTTTCTGACAGAGATCGGTTAATCAAGATGGATACTGGGTAGGCCAGAGCATCAGCTGCGATTTGTAGGTATTCACTTGGGAGGTTGTCTGCTGCTAATCTGGTGGGCTTAAGTTTAGTTAAGAGTTTTTTTTATGTTGGAGGTAGGTACAGGATAAAAAGAGAAGGCAGTGGGGAGATTACTAGTTGAAGGTGTGGGTTGGAGGGGAGGGGGGTTGTGTTCATACCTCTCAACCTGGAAACACCAGAAATCTGGAAAAGGGCCATGAAAAATAGGTACAAATCTGTATGCTGATTAACATCTCATTTGCATACATAATTATGTAACCCCACCCACTCCAGTGGAATTGTGGGATACCAACTTTCAAACACAAACTGAAGAAAAGACAACCAAAATATGACACCAGACCAGAGTCCCCCTGCAGCCATTCCAATGTCTCATTATCTGGCTATTTCACCCCATTTACCATAAACACTAATGTGTGCAAATGCATACTGCTTTACTTCTATAGTAAAGATTTGGATTTTATTTTTACATTTTGAGGCACATCATCAATGCACAAACACTAACAGACATCTGATAAATAAAGCAATACTGTTTCACAATGAAAATAGACTTGGTATTAAAACTTCTCTGCTCTTGAAAATCACATTCATTGAAACAGTATTGAAACCTGCACCACATCCAAAGAAAATACATCTGGCCAATAAGGGATAAAGATTACCTTTGGGCCGTTTTCAAATCATTGGCCCCTTGCACACAAAACAAGAAACATATGTGTTCTTTCATTTGATACACCTTCCTGACTTTATTAAGTTATATTCCTTGTATAGTACAGCACATTTGTTAGACAGAGCACATTTTAAATGTATTGTTTGAAAGAAATTTTTTTCCAGTAGGCCGTACTGTAGGCAATGAAACAAAATGCATGAACCAATAATGACAAAACTGCCCAATTCAGAACATTTTCATCATAAAAGTCTACTTCCACATACACACTATAAATAGAATGACAGTAGAGTAAGCCATAGGCATCTTGCACAGCTTCTCACACTTTCAATTTCAGGGGGGGGTTTTCGGGGGGGGGGCAAAAGTTCAAAAACCAGGGACACATTTTAAAAACCAGGGACACATTTTAAACATTGCTTGTATAATTCTGGAAAGTTGCTAGAATAAAACGTGTTACCCCCATGCATGTTGCTGGCAAGTCTTGAACCCAGAACACTATACACACACACTACAGTTAGTGCAACATACCACTATGCTAAATCAGCAGTTTAAACAAAAGGAAGACTGAAACTTAATGGCTATCATTTATTGAATTCAGCTCTCAGTTCTCACCATAGCTCTCACACACACACTTTGTTCAAATGAATGGCAGCTCCTAATACAGCAGCTTAAGAATAATGGCAGCAGCCCTCGCATTTAAAATAAACAGCAAAAAAATAATGGCAGCTGGTTCCTGTTCACACACACAGAAACACACACACACTTTGTTCAAATGAATGGCAGCTCCCTACAGCAGCTTAAGAATAATGGCAGCAGTCCTCGCATTTAAAATAAACAACAAAAAACGAAAGGCAGCTGGTTCCTGTTCCTCCTTACCTAATACCAGTCCTGAATGGCAGAGCTTTCTTGGGCAGGCAACAGCTTAAATCATACAGTAACAGCAGCATATTTTCTCAGATAGTCCCAGGCTCCCAGCACGAATGGCAGCTTTCTTTCTCTGGCAATACAAGTGAAGTCCCAGTCCAGATTAAAAACGAATGGCAGGCAGGCGGCAGCTAAGTGTTTCTGTTTGAACGGGATTGGCGGCAAGCTTTTCAAATGCAGCAACTGCTGGCAGCCAGCCGGAAATGATGACGGGAGCTCAAGGAGCTCAATTCCGACTGGCTGGTAGTGCTGACGGAGCTGATGTCATCGCGCACGTGATGACGTCAGCTCTGACAGCACGAAAATTAAAAAAAATAAAAAAATAAGGCAAAGAAATCGGAAATGAAGGGGTGCCAGTCGGGAATCGTGGCACCCCTTCATTTGGACCCCAAAACTCGGTAAAAACCGAGTAATTCGGGATGGTTGGGAGGTCTGGTTGTGTTGTTTAGCTAGTGATAGTATGGTTTGTGTGAAGTGTGTGTTGAATGAGGTAGCAATATTTTCTGAGGAGTGAGGGATGTTAGGAGGAGGGGTACTGACTTTACCTGGGTGGAGGATGGAGTTTATGGAGGACCAGAATTGTTTGGGGCTGTGTTGAGAGGAGTCTAGGGCAGACTGGTAGTATTGGAATTTGTCCTGTTTTATTAGCTTTTTGACTCTATTGCGTAGTTCTAGGAATTTCTGTCTAGTTGAGTGGGTTTTGTTTTTGCGCCAGTGCTCCCAGGCTTTATCCCTGTTTTTCATTTCTGACTTAGTGGTTTTCTGTAGCCATGGGGAGGGTTGTGCTTTGATTCTGGAAAGTTTTATGGGGGCATGGTAATTAAGGATGCTCAGGAAAGTAGTATTAAAAAATTCAACTGCGTCATCAAGACTGAGGTACTTTAGAGGATGCCAGTTACATTCTTTGAGGGATGAGACGAATGTGAGTGGGTTAAAGTTTAGTTTTTTACGTATTTGACGGTAGATGACAGGTTTAGCTTGGTATAAGTATTTTTTGAGTAGGAATGTTGGGGAGTGATCACTGAGGCTATCTGATAAGCAGCCTGTTATATATGACTGGGAGTTCTTACTGACTAGTATCCAGTCCAGGGTAGTCTGCTTGCTGGAGTTTTTATTTATCCCAGTTGGCGTCTAGACTAGTTGGGTGAAGCCGTGAAGGTTTACATGATGGGTTGGATGGTTGCCAGAACAGGATTGGCTGTTCACCAGTTTCATCCTAACGTACACAGATTGCTTTTGATGAATCAAGAATTGATGAACCATGTAGCCAGTTTGTTTTGTCTAAAACAAAAACAAATGTAAAATGCATAGCACTCATATGCATTACACACACACATATATATATATATATATATATATATATTTTTTTTTTTAATTTGACATTTCTGACTGGGTCTACAGAACGCATTTTCAGCAGAAGCCCAGGGAGAAAAGCTCCACATACAGTACAATACAAATACAGTATAATCCAATACAATAAAGATTACATTAGAAATACTATACAAGAAATAAGTTGAAAGAACAAACTGCTACAAGATGTTGTAATATACTACTACACATCTAGATAATTATATACAGCTAAAGCTTTATAGATGATAATAGTCACTCTCATCATACATGTAGATAGTGTAAAAAAAAACGTAGGTAGTGCAATGTGTGATATTGACTGTTGTAGTACATGCAAAATAGAATGTTAGTTTCAGTTAGGAAAATAGCAGCCAGAAAGTTAGTGATGCAGACATATAGCGAGAGAAGGTTAAGAAGAATAGAAGCAATAACGCATATATGTGTGTGTGTATATATATATATATATATATATATATATATATATATAGGGAGTCAGACCTGCATTTTGTTAAAATGCATTTCATCCATGTGTTTTACTCTGGAAAACATGCAACAGTGGTATATTCCATCAGAAGCCTACAGTGTAAGTGAAGAGGAGCAGAGGGTTTGTATCTTCCACTTACATTGCTGTTGAATGCTATTGACAAATGTTTTACCAAAGTAGGGTGACAGTGAGGTGTTGTGTGGTCTCAGAGTCAGTATATTTATGGTTGCAGGGTATAGGAGTGAAGGGGAGATTTGCCCCCTCAAAAATTCTTGTTTTGTGTGCTGCTGTTTGTTTTTTTATCAGATGGTCACTTGGGTCTCATTTATTGAATCTTGATGGTAATTTGCATTGATGATTCAATATAGACCCTGTATATGTATATATATATATATATATATATATATATATATATATATATAAATATATATATATATGTATATATATATATATATATCTATATATATATATATGTGTGTGTGTGTGTGTGTGTGTGTAGGTTATCCTACAAATTGTTGCTGGTATGTCTGTAGAGGAGTTTTAGTTCGAAGGTGTAATATCATAGTGTGTTTCCCCACAGTGATGTGTTGGACAGTGTTAACCCTTTTCTCCACTATGTTGCAATCATGGAGTTTTATCTTTCTGTCTGTCTGTCTGTCTATGGGTGTTATTCACTTCATCAAATCAAATGCTAATCAATGGAGTGAATGACTGTGAAATGTGATTGTTCAGTTCATTGAAATGTTAAGATTTCGGACAAATGGAACATTGAATGGTTGCAAGTGAGGTAAGTGTGGTTTTGGGGAAGTAATACCTAAACTTTAGATATTCTAGAGGTTTCAGCATTGGTGGGTAGGCAGGTTAAGGTAGGGTTAAGTAAGGGCATTGTTGTAGTGTGTGTGTGTGTGTGTGTGTGTGTGTGTGTGTGTGTGTGTGTGTGTGTGTGTGTGTGTGTGTGTGTGTGTGTGTGTGTGTGTGTGTGTGTGCCCACGCGCACACATTGGCATGTGTTTACATCTGTGTATGTGTCCAAGCTTTATAGCTTAATTGATAGTGTTATAGAATGGGGGTTTGAAAGGTAAGGTGAAGTGCTAGGGTTAGGGTTAGAGTTATTGTTAGTAGACAGAGTTAGAGTTAATAGGTATTACTAAGGTGGTACAGGAGGCAATGTCATTAACCCTAATACTGCCTCCTAACCCTAACCTATAACTTTTCCTTTCAAAAAGCCTTCCCGTAACACTAACAGACTGCTGGAGGTAAAAACAATGAACCGGTGAAGAAGGCAATGAGAGTAGTAAGAAACCAACGGTGTTTAATCCAGAAGCAAATACTCAGAAGGTACTGAAAAGTACACACAAACTGCAAATCTACGATAAAAATAAACCACTTTTCATCCTGCTCACTAGCAGGACTTCTTCAGATAAAAAATGTCATAAAAACTTCATCATTAAATACTAAGTAAAAAAGTGGGCGTTGTAAGCCACACAAGTTACACTCAATTAACTTAAAGAGACATTGCTCACTGTGGTAAACAAGTTGTGATTTAAAATGCAAAATGCATGTTACATATATTTGCAACAAATTTCTACCTCTTGTAGCAAGATATGTAATCAATAATTAAAGAAATAAAAAGCTTCATTGTTAACAACAGTGTTAACAAAACTAAAGTTAATTAAAGTCTGAAACAAACACTGAAGATTGTTGAAGTCTAAAACAAGCAGTTGCCACATTACTATTGCACCAACTAAACGCCTAAATGCTAACAAGTTGACATGTCAAGGGTCTAGAAAAACAAGTAGTGCAAAGACAAAGTGAAAAAAACTAAGAATAAACAATAAAATAATAATAGATAATACTATTGCAGACCTGATAACATAGGTTTAAATGTTACACTTTCTTTTCTCTAAAAGGTAACACGGGTGTTGTGTATAAACATTTATAGTGTACTAGTGTCTCAAATTCCTAAGTTTAAGTATACATGCCAAAGATACTACTTCATTCAAACCCGGATTAAAACAAGATCCAGTACGAAGTTGCCAACACAATTCAAGTTGTCCCAATAATAAAGATGTAGGTCCACCTCTATTATCATCAAACACTGAGTCCATGGCTCTAAATAAGAAAGAACGGTGTAGATATGACACTAAATGTCTTGCCAGAGCATTGTCTAAGCTTTGATTTCTGATTTTATACAAATGCTCGTAAACACGTTCTTTCAACTTACGGTCGGTTTTACCGATGTAGAACGCGATACAACCTGAGCATTGGGCCACATAGACCACATATTTAGACTGGCAAGTAAACCTAGAGTGGATCTTGTAAATAGTGTTTCTAATAATTACCTCTTTGCCTATACTCATGTGCTTGCAATAATTGCACATTTGGCATTTGTACATACCACATTTCCAATTTAAAGCTGGTTTGTTGACCTCTAATAAACTTTTCAAGTTGGTACCACGCTTGTATATAAATCGAGCGCTGTTTTCAAACCTTTCAGCAATATGGGCATCTCTTCTAATTATTTCCCAATTTTTGTATAGAATGTACTTTATCTCCTTAGCATCACTACTAAAAGGGGTAATCAGACTAATTGTGTATTCATGTTTGTCAGGACGACTAGAATCAATTGTTCCAGTATTATTGAGACTCAAACTAAGAACTGGCCTATAAAGGCCTTGTTCTCTCTTAGAGGTGACTTCATCACAGATCGTGTCTATCAGGTCCTCAGGGTAACCCCTTTTGAGAAAGATGTCCTTCAGTTTTTGACTTTCGTATAAAAAGTCTGACTCAAGTGGGACCATACATGCAGCTCTCACACTACCACCATTCAGAAAATTTAATATGAATGTGTTTGTTGGCTTTGGTGTAATGATTGCAAAAGAAAACTGTATGTTTTGTAATAGATGTGTTGATTTTCTGAATACTGGCATCGGCCAGTTGAGTTTCGATGCCTTTACCTTTGTGGTAAATAAACATACATTCATATATATTTATGTGTTGTGTCTGTGTATGCGTGTACTTACATATATATATATATATATATATATATATATATATATATATATATGCATGTACATATATGGATTTAGTTAATTTGATCAATGAAACAGATTGTCGAAATCCATATGGTCAAAACGATATATTTTGCAGTTTAGTTCACTAATCAACTAAAAGAAGCCAAATAGCACCCACAAACAAAACAAACAATGTTTTTGCAGGGAGGCACCCCCAACACACTAATTATACTGTGAGATTGCAGTGCAGTGGGGCAAAGGGTAAATTCCCCAACCTCCACTGTATACTGATCTCAGTCAGAAAGGTTCGACAAAGTAAATTGTTGACCATATGGGTTTTGACAATCTGGTTCGTCGATCAAATGAAGGAAACCCATATGTGTGTGTGCGTGTGTGTGTGTGTGTGCGTGTGTGTGTGTGTGTGTGTGTGTGTGTATATATATATATATATATATATGTATATATATAAAATATATATATACATATACACACACACACACACGGGCACATGGGTCTATGTCATAAGAATGAAAGTTCAGAAGACTGAAAATCAAAATATCGAAAACTCAAAGAATTTAAAACATTTTTAAGATAGCGGGTAAGCCCCCCTAAGTCCACCACACCCCCACCTTATTATATCTACCAACTCTGACAGTGGAGAAAGGGAAATTCTCATTTTCAATATTTTGAGTTTTCGATATTTTGGTTTTTGGTCTTTTGAACCTTTGCTCTTATGACATTGACCTCATACACGCACATATATAGCAGAAGCTCACATAGCTTCAACTGCAGAGAAGGTCAACAAAAACAGATTATAGTGGTTCAGGCACATGTGCAGGAAAGCAGAAGACAATCTGGTGAAGAAGATTATGGACAGACAGGAAGAAGGCTAAAGCAAAGAAGGTTGTCCAGCAAAGAGACAAATGGATTGTGTGAAAGAAGACTGGCAACGATCAGGTATGACTGTCGAACAAGATAGGAGAGTGGCTGTGAATTGACAGTGACAGTTGACTTCACACCCTGACCCCATGTAGAAAATGGGAAAAAGGGTGTTGATGATGATGACAATGATTCAGTACCCTGTACCACTTCACAGGACTAGAAATCCAGTTCATGTTCTATGGCAAGACCTTTATATGGATCATTTATCACCTTAAAAACAGGCAGCTGACATTATCAACCTCATCCACCTTTATATGCATACACACACACACACACACACACACACACACACACACACACACACACACACACACACACACACACACACACACACACACACACACACACACACACACACACACACACACTCACTCACACTCACACACTCATAAATGCATATATCTTCTTTCTGTTTCTGTTTCACCCTTCTGTTTCTCTCTCTCTCTCTATGTGTGTATATATATATATATATATATATATATATATATATATATCTACATGTGTGTGTGTGAGTATGTGTGCATGACATAGTGGCCTGCCTGAGAGCCATAACAACTGAAGATCGGGTATTGAAATAGGCCAACCAAAAATAATACCCTAGTTCCCCCAAACCATCTTCAAGGAGTCCGCCAGTGAGTCCGAAATTGCAATGGACATAAAAATCAATTCCATAAAACTTTTAGACTCTGTTTGGCCTCCACCCAAGGCTTCACCAAACAGAAACATTCCAGCCTTCCCCAAGTGAAGAAAAATAAGACATCTGCACATACTGATTTATTTGAACATCAGGCAGCCAAAAGTTTACAGATACTTCCTTTGTTTGAAACTTTGCAACATCTGTTTTTTGGGAGACTTTTACTGTACCATGAGCTCTGCTTTTGCATTATGACAGTTTTTTTTATCAGTGTTTGCCTTAATGACAATAACAGTCTACTGTTGCTACAGGTTTGACTGTGTAGGCTGGTTGTGAGTGGGTGATTGGGTGTGTGTGTGTGCGTGTGTGCCTGTTCCTGTGTGTGTATCTATATGGGACTGCTAAGTCACCCAAAGAAGTGTGTGCATAAAGTTTCTTCATGGATACTGTCAATTGCCTGTCCAAATAAAGTTCATCTTTCTGGACTAGAAAAGTCTACTCCAACAGGGTAGGACAGCATAGAGGATAGCTTTGGCCAAACACCAAAGCAGTGGAAGAAGAGTCATCTTGAACACAAAGAATCTCTAAAGTAACTCCAATGGTTTAAAACAGTTGTTAGCAACACACTTTGGTACTCTTTTCAACCATAGCCTAAACACTGGTTTTGTTCCTGCTGAATGGAAAACAGCTACCATCACCCCCTTGCACAGGGGGGTGCGTCCACTGACCTTGGGAACTATAGACCCATTAGCCTAACCAGCCTTATCTGTAAGGCCATAGAGAGAGAATCATCATGGACCTTATCAACAAGGCTATAGGAGACCTTCAAACACTTGATCTGACCCAGTTTGGTTTTGTTAAAAGGAGATCCTGCCTGTTGAACCTGGTGGACTCCTTCAAGACTGTCAGCAAAGCCCTGGATGAAGGCAAATCTGTGCATACAGCCTACCTAGACTTGGCCAAGGCTTTTGACACAACCCACCACTCACTCATCATTGAAAAACTCACCCAGCTGGGGGTTAACTCATCTACTGTAAGGTGGGTTGCAAACTGGCTCACCGACAGAACACATGCAGTCAAAACAGGGGACTCCACCTCCACCAGCAGACCTGTTACCAGTGGTATTCCACAGGGATCTGTGCTGGGGCCCCTATTGTTTAGAATCTACTCAGAAGAAGGCAAAAACAAAGGTGTGTGGCTGACAAAGTTTGCTGAATACTGCAAACTGGGAGCAGTCGTTGAGTCCCCAAATTATGTCAGTATTCTAAATGAAGGACTTACGCAAACCAATGATTGGTGACAAAGTCATGGTCTTAAACTCAATGCAAAAAAATGCATTATTGTCCCCTTTGGCAAAGGTGATGCCCCTGCAGATTATCATATTAATAACAATACCCTAAGCTGGTGAGAGATTTGGACACACAGGTTGGCAGCAGCTTTACTTTTAATCACCATGTCTCCACAGTGGTAAGGAAGGCTTTCAGCATTTCTCACCTCATACGCAAGGGCATAGCTTCCAGAACAAAAGAGGTTATAACCCCCCTGTACTCTTCCCTGATCAGGCCAATAACAGAGTACAATGTTCCCTTCGGTATGTACATAAACATATACCTGCAGCAACTGGAGAGACCTCAAAAGTTCCTCACACTGTGAAAATTCAGGTTCTTCAGGAAATGTCTTACATGGACAGACTGAAATCGCTGTCACGATGCTTTGTATCGTATAGACTTCTCAGAGGCGACCTGTGCCTCGCATACAGAGCAACCTCTGATCCTGCCTTAATGGAAATGCTGCACATTTGTAAGTCAAATGGTACACAATTCACTCACTCTAGGAACCTTAACCTAACATGTGACATCAACAGAACTTGCTGGAGAGACAGATATGTCTCCCAGAGGTTGCCTGTCCTCTGGAATAAATTTCCAATACAGATTAAACAGAGCTCCTTGTTAGCCCTTTTTAAGCGTAACTTGGATGATTGGATGGGAAACCGCAAATTCACCCCAGGGGTTTCATCTGTGTTGCTCTTGGATAGGGACAGTCAGCGCTGATTTAGGTCTGCTTATAACATAGACCATATCTCTAAATCCTTAAGGGAACAAGGGTTGAACTTGGCTTGGCGTGTAAGGGTCCTAGGGCCATAAGCCTAGTAACCTTCTATGAACCTGTGAACCTATTTGTTGATAACTACAAAGACAATATAGAAGAAAAATTCTTAATGGGAAAGTACAGAAAATTTCTTAAACAAGTTGTCATTGTACACAGTACAAATACACTAATAAGGAATATTATTTTGAACATCATGGTAACAGCAAGAACATTTAAATTACATGTCTGTTCTGAGTACAGCACACAGAAAATAGTTCATGTGGATTACTGTATGTGCTGAATTACATTTTATGTGTCAGTGGGAAGTTCATGTATTTCAAGAGTATGTTTATATATATATATATATATATATATATATATATATATATATATATATACACTAAGATAAATAGTATCAATAATGCTCTACCAATGCATGCACCTGTATGCATGGAATTTCTATTATTTCCTGTTTTTTAATCACCTTTTGTAAGATCTGAGATATGGAGATCTATCCTCATATATAACATTTTTTTCTCTCAGGCCTTTTTCCTGAAGTTGATTCAGGTCATTATGAAATCAATCAATACCTTCCATTGAACTTTATCTTGTCTTCTCCCCCTCTGGTATCAGGGAAACCAGAAGCATCTATTTATTGCCAAGTTTCTCTGGCCAAGCATCCTGATATTTCTCTCTGGTCTTTTTTCAGACACCAAACCTTATGAGGCCAGGAATCTTCTATCCAGGAAGCAATATGAATTATTTTCTGGATGCAGCACCATAACAGCTCTCTTCTCCCTCACAGATTACAGCCTATCCAATATGGACAAAGGCAACCTGGCAGGAGCTGCTTCTATTGACCTTTCAAAAGACTTTGATGTAATCGACCATAACGTACTATTTGATTCTCACATGGGTAAATTGGCTGTCTGGCTTAAAATGACCCACAAGAGCAATTAGCCTAGTTCTAATCTATGAACTAATCTATGAAGCTTGAACAAGTTAATTGAAATAGGCATTAGTGACAATGCAAAACCCTGGTTTGTAGATTTTCTCACCAGTAGATCCTTCTAGGTGAAAGTAGGCACCTCCATTTCTGAAACAGTTCCTGTTATGAAGAGAGTCCCCCAGGGTTCCACTTTAGCCCCTCTGCTCTTTTCATATTTATCAACAAACTCCAATCTGATCATCATCAGATACCTCTAATTCTTTATGCAGATGATATGGTCATCTACAGATCAAACAAATCCCACTCTGTTTTATAAACTCAGCTCCAAGATGACCACCAAACCCTCAACCAGTGGCTAATCGGCCAGAAACATATACTCAATCCCTCAAAAACAGAAGCAGTGCTGTTTGGGACCAATGAAAAATTAGCCAAAGCAGCCAGCTTCCATAATAGTAAAGATGTTAACAATACCACCACAGAAACTACTACATCTGTCAAATACCTTAGCATTTGGCTAGACCAATCTCTTAACTTTCAAATACACATTCAAACACAAGAACATGCTATTGCCTCTTTTGCCTAAGCCAGCCAAAGCTGCCGTAGGCAAAGGGATAATCTATTATCAGCTTGAATATGAAATACCCATTATAGCTACACCTTCAAAGAAAAAAATGGCACAACCTTACAAACCCTCTCCAATAAAATCTGCCAGTTCATTACTAACTAATAATAAGCACCACTGCCTAACTCTCACCAAAGCTAAATAGCTCCCAGTACATTTGAGAACCAGTCTGCTACTGGGTTCACTAATTCACATAACCTTTCTCCTGAGACATTGTGCTGTCTCAGTCATAAACTTTTAACCAAAACCCCAGCAGTATATCTCAATGTCAACCTCCCCTACTAACTCCAAAAAGTAAATTCTGTTGTACTGACCTTGCATTCTCCATCCTAACACCTAAACTATGGGACCCCATTCTTCTCTCAATCCTAGACATCCAAAAGTACTCTGACTTCAGACAACAGCTCAAGAAACACCTCTTTACCAAATTTGTTGCACTGAAAATGCATTCTCCATCCTAGCACCTAAACAATGGGGCTCCATTCTTTCTCAGTCTGAGACATCCAGAAGTACTCTAACTTCAGACAACAGTTCAAGGAACACCTTTGCACTCAAGCAAAATCCAGCTGCATTCATCCAGGTCAGGTTACATGAACCCTGCAGCTCTGTCTCACACACCCCTTTATCCCTATTTCATCCTTTCTTATTTCATCTTGTCATCTCTTTACTTACTGCCTGTCATTCATCATACTTCCCTCTTCTCTTTGTATCTCTCACACTTATTTTCCTTTCTACTCCTCTTCTTTCGCATGCCTCTCACACCTTTTCTCTGTCTTCTCCCCATGGTGTTGTTTCTTGCAACTATTCTCACTTGCATCTTCTAATATCTTCCTATCTCTCTATATATAATCATATATAGGGCCTATATAAGCCTAGCCAAATGGAACCCTGGCTTTTGCCACCCAAGAAAATTATTTTCCTGTGCCCCTGTCAAGCAGAGCCACAGAAGTGATCCCCAGGGTGAATTTCCTATCTCTCATCCAGTCATCAAGATTTTTCTTGAAGAGTGTAATGAGGAGCTTTGTTTGATATAGACAGGTAGTTTGTTCCAGAGTTTGGGAAGTCTCTGGGACAGGAATCTATCCGTCTAGCATGTTCTGTTTATTGTGGTGACAAGGTTTAGGTCCCTAGAGTGTGTAGCTCGGAGGGATTGGGATTTCTTTAAGTGGAGCATGTCAAACAGCTCTGGGTTTGACATAGCTTTGTATGTTAGGCAGAGATTGCCTCGGAGTTTTTTGAGATGGTCTGCGATTTGATGCTCTCTCTCTCTAGCATAGTCCATCTCAGTCATTATGACTATAGCTTATCCATAAAGCTCTGCTACGCATAATTAAATTTTTCGATCCACGTTTTGACATTAACTGCTTCTTGAACTAAATGTTGTAGCATATTTTTGCATCTGTAAATATGTGTGTGTGTGTGTGTGTATATATATATATATATATATATATATATATTTTATATATATATATATATATATATATATATATATTTTTTTTTTTTTTTTTTTTTTAGCATATGCTTGTATCCGTAAATATGTTTTGTTCAGTTCTTATTTGATCCTGTTCATCCGGGCTGTCCCTACAAATGGTCCATTGAGATCAGTACACTATCCTGGTAAATAAAAATAAATAATAAAATAAATAAATAAATCAGCATTCAGGTGGCAGCAGCATCATTGTTGACAGCAGTGTTAATGTCTGCGGTTGTTTTGACCTCAGGGACACAACCTTCAGGGCTGGCATTATTGCCAGTGAAATTGCCTCTGGTGTCAACTGTTTCAGTAACAACGCTATCATAGGTTGGAACAAGGCTATCGGCCCTAGGACCTATACAAGCCTAGCCATAACAATTCCCTGGCTATTTCTTCCCACATTATTTACTTCCCTGGACCCCTGTCTAGCAGGGTGACTGACGTGATCGCCAGGGTGAATTTCCTATCTCCCATCCAATCTTTAAGGTTCGTTTTGAAGAGGGCCAAAGAGGTGCTCTAGATGACATGTATGGGCAGTCTATTCCAGAGTCTGGGGAGTCTGTGGGTCAGGAACCTGTCCCTCCAGCATGTTTTGTTCATTGTGATGACAAGGTTTAGATCCCTGGAGCGTGTGTCTCTGAGGGATTGGGATTTTTTTAAGTGCAGCATGTCCAACAGCTCTGGGTTTGACATGGCCTTGTATGTTTTGCAGAGATTGCCCTTGAGTAGACAATATGCGACAGAGTATAGGTGGAGTGTTTTTTGACGGTCAGCATAGGACATCTGCTTTAGGCCTGTGATTCTTTTAGTGCAGTATTCCTGCGGCCTTTCCAGTTGTTGCAGATGTCTTGAGAGGTACATACCAAATGCGGCATTGTATTCTATAATGGGTCTAATGAGGGATGAGTAAAGTGAGACAATGACCTCCTTTTTTCTGGATGAAAAACCCTTAGTGATGAGATGTGCCACATAGAAGGATTTCCTGACTGTTGTGGCGATGTGGTTATCGAAGGTGAGACCACTGTCCACCTGTGTCCCTAAGTCTCTTATCACACTTTCGGTGTTTAGTGTACTGCCACCTATGTGGTAATTCATGGGTACATGTTTTTTCCCAAAGGGGATATCTATATATTTCTTGGCATTGAGCTTGAGCCCATGGCTCTGGCACCAAGCATCTGTTTCTGTAAGGGCCTTTTGTAGAATATCCACATCATTTGGGGATTCAGTAATGGCTCCCAGTTTGCAGTCATCTGCAAACTTTGTTAGCCAGAGTCCCTCAGTGTTGGCCTGTACTTCAGAGAAGTAGATGCCAAACAAGAGCGGTCCCAGGACTGAACCCTGAGGTACTCCACTTGTCACTTGTCTGGAGCTGGATTTGGATTCGGCTACTTTTAAAGTGTGGATTCTGTCAGTAAGCCAGTTGGCAACCCATCGACTGACGTAGGGATTAATGCCCAGCTTAGTAAGTTTATCTATGATTCCAGAGTGGGGAAGGGTGTCGAAGACCTTGCTGAGGTCCAGATAGGCTGTGTGGACCACCTTACCCTTGTCCACGGCTCTGGAGACTGATTCGAAGAAGTCAGTCAGGTTCAGGAGACAAGATCGGCCCTTCACGAAGCCAAACTGCGTGGGGTCCAGTGTTTGAAGGTTGCCAATGTCTTTGTTTATAAGTTCCATGGCCTTGCAGATCAGGCTCGTCAGACTGATGGGGCGGTAGTTCCCAGAATCCAAAGTGGACCCCCCCCCCTTCTGGAGTGGGATAACTGTAGCTGTGCGCCACTCAGTGGCCACAAAGCCTGAGGTGAGGCTATGATTAAACATGACACTTAGGTGAGGTGCCAGTTCATTTTGTAGTTCATGTAGTACACAGCCTGAGATGTCGTCTGGTCCCATGGATGCTGTATTCTTAGCTTTGGAGAGTGTGTTTTTTACCTGTGTGGCCGTTATTAAAAGAATTTGGCAATCTTTTGGTATTGAGATGAGCCCTTTAGGGGGTGAGAGGGGGGTGAAGTTTGCACTGAATCGATCTGCCAGGATATTGGCAATATCCTTGGGATCAGTATATTTAAAGCCATTCTGTTGTAGCCCAGAGCAGATCTGAGCATTGCCATTTAGATTCTTGACATAGCTATAGAATGCCTTGTGGTTGCCTTGGGAATCTTTGCCAATTTTATTTTCATAACTAGCTTTAGAGGATTTTATGAGGGATCTCAGCTTCTTACTGAGGCTGGTAAGGGAGGTTTTGCATCCTGGTTGAGAGTTCATGAAACACTTCTTTTAGTGGCACTTTGGCCTTCCACCAATCTTCAGAGCATAACATCAGGGGTAGAATGCTCATGTAGGATCACTAACACTTATATTGTCCCTTGCCTCCTTCCTCATTGTCCTGATATCTATCACTTCCAAAGACCATTGCAAGAGGAGGTATGATGAGTCCTTTCAGATGTTCCCCACCCTAGATATTGATAAGGATGTGGGATTAATTCCCCACCATCAACCTAGATAGTCCCCACTTTGGGGATGTCCTAGGGGTAATGGAGCAGAGACAGAGATGGCCAGCAGCCCCCCATGACCTCCTCCACAGTGCATCCTACAGGAGGCCTTCCATGCCTCGCAACCTTCTTTCTGGGTTTTGAGTGAAGAGACAAAATGGGAAAACCCTGATATTATAATGCTTGTCCCAAGGAGACCAAGTGTCTTACTTCCCAAAGACTGTAACTACTGAACAGGGACATCCAAAGTGAAGTCCATTATCACTGTGGCAGCACTTAAAAAGGCTCATTTTCCAGAGGGTTATATTGTCCATTCATAAGAATAGACTCTAGGGCTTTGGATGGATAAGATTGGGAAGCAAGTGGACAGCACAGTGGTGCAGTGGTAGTATTGTCACCTCACAGCAAGGGGTTCTCTGGTTCTATTCTCAGCTGGGGTGCCTTCTGTGTGGAGTCTGCATGTCCTCCCTGCGTTTGTGTGGGTTTCCTCCAGGTGCTCTGGTTTCCACCCACAATTCAAAGACATGCATCTGGAGCATTTCTCCCTAGGCCTCTGCTGAAAAATGGCTTTGTTCCAAGTCGGACTTTCCCGGTAAACAAATTTTAAATAAAAAATAAATAAATAAATAAAAGTTTATGCATCTTTTAACCTTCCCCTTGAGGTCCATGAACTATTTGTGTTGTATGTTGTGATTCCATTAAGAACTGGCTGATGAAGCAAGCTGGTCACTGGAAGGCTTGCCTAATGGTAACCTGAAGTACAAGTTGCAGTCTGCAGTGGCAACCATGGCATCTTTTGCAAACTTCGCCATGAATCAATCACACAATTCTGTGGTTAATGCAGTGAGAGAAGCAGATTTTGGCATTGCCTTTTGCTGTTGGAATTAGTTGCATTTTTCAGACTTTACAAAAGATAACAAAGTAAATTTTCTTACTGCCCCTTTTGATGATAGTGCGCTTTTCAGTTCATCGGTGGAAAATTACCTGGAGGATATAGGAAAGGAGGGCAAGGCAATCATGGCTGTTAGCAGTAAATATCAAACTTCTTAGTACACCATCTCTAGAATGCAATGGAGTCCACATCATTGTTGGTTCTAATGTGGTCAAGGACAGCAAACCAGTCAAAGAACTGGGAGAAATTGATGTAGCTGTGGTAATTTTCTCAAATTTTACAAGCCTGGAAGAGGTCACAAGTCAGTAGTTGCAAGAGTGTTATGGTCCTCCTTCAGGGGGACAGAATTGTAATCCCTGAGACTTTGCCTGTCTGTGTCACTCTTTAAGCAGTCAGGGATCATCTGTCCCTCATCATGAATGCATAGATGGTCATCACACAAAACAAGTAGACCAGTGCAGTGACATCCAGAGACTATAAATTTCTTTTCCTCTCCCATCCCATCCTTACTCTCTTCCATTGCTTGATGTCTCACTTTGTCAAAAGAGTATGGCAAAACTAAGAGATGTTTAACATCATACAAAAAAGGTCAATCCCATTTGTCTCATCAAATCAGAAAGAATTACTCATGGATGTCTTACGTTTAATCACTGTTGCAGTATTGTTTACATATATGTGAAGTACCCTTTGAAGGATACCATACATCTGGCCAGTATACCAAAGTTGAGTGCCCTTGTCTTGTGGCATACATCCACGTAATGTCCCAGACACATGGAAGCATAGTGGTATATGTGGGATGTATGGGCACAACGTTCCTTAGAACTTTCTTGCCAGCAGTACAGCCTGTTTCATTTCCACTGTGAGTGGACAGATAAGTATCCCCCATTGAGAACCCTTCCTATTTTCACTGATATTTTATAGAAATGCTCACTTTTTAGATCAGCTAAGAGAGATAAAGATGACTGTAGTATGAAAATTCCTTGTAGAGACCATTATACTAAATGCCTTTTTTTGCCTTGGTCCTAATCACATTAGGAAGTGCTGTCTCTGCAAAACCTTTGTCCCTAAAACCATAAAAGCCATTTCACATCTCTTAAAATATATTGGGAAAACTAGAGACTAAAATAATTAACTAAAAGACAACATTTCCACACCCTGAACTTCCCATTTCCTCTCTTGCTCTTTATAAAAAAGGAACTTTTTTGGTGATCAACCAGTTATCAGTCAGTCCTAGAGTTCCCCTTCTAGTCCCTCACTTCCAACTAGGAAGTTTGCATGGATGCTTCAGACTTGCCTTGGGTGGCATGTCCCAAGAACATCAAAAAAGATGGCCCTGATCCTGGCTATGCAAGCTTTGCATCACTTTGGTTTCTGGGAACTATTCAAGTCCTAAAAGGTAATACCATGTTAATATAGTACATCAACAAAGACAAAAAAACAAGACAAAATCTTATCATCTTTACAGACTGGCAGTATCAGCCTGGAAAATAGCTTTGCAACAGAGTATCTTCCTTCAAACGGTTTATATCCCCCAGAGATGAACATTGTGATGGATTATTTGAGAAGATCTAGGGTATCACAAGTGGATGCTAAACAGGGGCATTTTCCAACAGATTGTCTATCGGTGGGGTACTCCACAAACAGACTTGTTTGCCTCCACTCTGAACAGACAGTTGAGAGAGTTTTGTTCCAAAGCTCCATAGCCAGAGGTTTGCAAGACAGATGCCTTAATTATGTATTAGAAAGATAAATTCCTTTATGCCTTCCTTCCATTTTCTTTGATTCTGTAGCATCTGCTCAGAATTAAAATGTATAATCCGTAGATGCTATTAATGAACACCTTTTGTCAAAGACAATATTGGTTCTCACTTCTTTTTCATCTGGCCAAGGACAATTATCCCTCAGGATGGACTTATACTACAGAAGGGCTACTTCATTCATCCAAACTTGCAGACCCTAAACCTAACAGGATGATTGGATATTAATTCCATTTAGGCACCTTTTTTCAGAGGACATGTTACAGGTATTACAATAGGCTGGAAAACCTGATACCAGAAGATCTTAAATTTCTGTTTGATGCCAAAAGAAAGTTCAGGACCCATGTCATATGGGTATCCCTATTATTCTATATTATCTGTATGAACTACTTGTTCCTAGGCTGGTATATTCTTCTATAAAAGTACATTTGTCAGCAGATCCACATCTTTGCATGTTTTGACGTCAAATAATTTCTTAAAGGCATCTCTCAAATTAGACCTCAAAGAAAATCTATTACTCTTCCCTGGGGTCTGAATTATGTTTTTCAAAAGTTAAGTTTTTCCCTTTGAACTTGCTTTTCCAGCTCTTTAAAGTTCTGCAGTTAAAATACATCCTTGTTTGTGACACTAGCTTCAACAAAAAGATATTCAGAGCTATAAGCTCTTATGGCTTCTACACCTTTTCTGATCTTTCACAAAAGACAGGGTTTCCCTGAGGACTAATCCTAATTTTATATTAAAAAAATGTCAATAAAGTATCTTTTAACTAGTATACTAATTTGCCTTCCTTCTTTCTTATCACTCATAATAAGAGAGAAAGAATTTTACATTCCCTTGATGTACATAGTTAGCTCAGATTGTATTTGAGCAGGACTAAGACTTTAAGAAAATCTGATCATTTTTTTACTTCCTGACAGAGTAAGAAGCTGTGTTGCCTGTCTCAAAACAGGTTTTCTTCTGATGAATTTTCCTTTGCTATAACTTTTTGTTATTCCTTTCATTAGAAATCCCTTCCAGGCCAGGTCAAAGCTCATTCTACCAGGGCTGTTGCTTCTTCTGGTTCTCTTTTCAAAGCCTTGAACTCAAAAGTATTTTAGAAGCAACCACTTGGTCTTCCATACACACCTTTATAAACAGTACAAACTTGATACTTTCCCTAAGGCAAAAATTGGTTTTGCTAGATCACTGCACACGTAAGCCCTCCTCCCAGGTACTCTAAAAGCTATGGAAATCTCCCCATATGTCAGCAATACTATAAGAATGATCAAATGAAGTACATAGTACAGTTGTGTATAAATCTACCATAACAATAGATGACCAAATTGATTGCTGTTGCAGAATTTGCACCCTTTCTCCTTCCCCGCTTTCTTATTTATATTCTCCTCTTTTTTGGCTGACTTGGATCTGCTTCATATATCCCCCTCTCATTGCTAACGTTTCTGTTTCCCTATTGTTTTTTGTCTCATTTCTCTTTGTGTGGGACAAGGAAGTCCTGCGGATCTTCATATCCATATATCCCTTATGTACTAGCTGCATCCATGTGCCTGGATCATTAAGCACTTGGCTTTTAACTTAGTTTATAAATTCAATTTATTTGGGTTTAGCTTTACACTCAGATTGCATCACTTGATCTTTGCTTAAAAACTGTTAAACATAACATTATGCTTCAGGTTATCACTCCTCTTTACATAGTTCTCCTCACATGCTATGATCTGGCAGTGTCAATTTTGTCAGCAACTTAAGACTCATAACACATTTGGGCATATCATGTTCTCAGTTTGTATTACCTCCAGTATGTAGCATAATCCCCCAAAGCTCAGAATTACTCAAGAAAATGTCACTCATTTGTCTGTCAGCTCAAAACATGCATCACCTCACACTGAGTTTGTAAGCATAATAACCCAAAGCTAAAGAGGCTAGCATTATGGATTTTGATGACTTTTTATGCCTTTATTGTGCTTCAGAGATCTTAACTAACAGACAGTTCCATGTTTAAAAGACTAGTTCTCCTAGCACCATTCTTGCTACATCCATATGTTCGTCTTTCCCACCGCCTCAGTGGTATTTTGGGTTATCTGCAAAGGTAATCCAGTACTGGCCAGCTTTCAAAAGGTCATACTCCTTTCCCTCTCTCTCTTCCTTTGACAGCTGGTTGGCTGAACATATCCTGAGAGGGAAGCTTTAAGCTGTCAAAGGAAGATGAGTGTTTAGTCTTTTTCTGCCATCCAAAGGACAAAGTCCTCTGACTGTTCACATGACAAAGTGATGATTTTTCGTGTTTACTGCTCAGATAAGCGCTAATTGGGGAACCCCTTCTCTTATTTTATTATTAGACTTATTGTTTTCTTTCTGTTTTTATGTTTATAAAAATATATTTATACATTGCTAAACCCTGGAGTAGTATCCCCATACAAATAAAACTCTCTGGCAAACTCAATAGTTTTAAGCTACTGCTTAAACAACATCTTAACCAATCCTGGTCCTGCACATACAAATCACCAGGTTAAGACTTTGTGCTCACCGTACAATATTCTCCAAACTTTCCTTAAACAGAATACTCTCAACCTCTCACTGAAATGACAATTTTTATACATAACTGCTGCCTGTACAATCCATTAAGTTGCACATAGGCTTTCTTTTTAGTAACTTCTACCTCTGTAAAATCTTCAGATGTTTAACTGTAACTACTGTATGTGTATAAATGTAAATAGAAATGTAACTACTCTGTTAAACTGAAATTAAGTGTAATGCAATGTAAACAAATGGAGCTTTTTATCCTGGGTCTCCACTGAAAATGAGTATTTCCCATTTGAACTTTCCCAGTAAACAAATACAGATAAGTAAAGAAAATAAATAATTTTAATATTTTATTTTTCTCTATATTTTCAGTAATCCCTGTGGGAATTCCTTTTTATAGCAGTGTTTATTTGGCTTCTTTCTTTGGCAAATGCTTGTTTTTAGTGTTTCTGAGGAAACTTTCAGTATTTCTCTCAGATGTGTAGTATGTATGTGTGCTGTAAGGTACTAGGGGCTATCTTATGCAGTCAGAACTGTGCTTGTCTTCACTGTTATTACTCTGCTTTATTTCACAGGAAAATATTGTAGAACTTGGAATCTTTTCAGCATTTATATATTATTTACTATATGTATGGCTCTGCACTGTGTGTTTAACATCAGTTCATGATTTTACTGCAAATGAAATTATTTGAATGTTCTGTGGAGATTTTACTCTTATGGTTTAAATTGCTATTAAACAATATTTTATGGCTGTTTAATGTGGGTAAAGTGTGTGGAGCTATTTTATAACATTGGATTAGCACATTGGTGATTTTGGTGCTTGGACTTTGTGTACTGGAAATTCTTTAACTTCTGTCACTTTGAAGAGATTTGTTAACATTTTTCTGTGATTATATGACAATTTGGCAGAGCTAGTTGTGTGGGGACATATTTATTACTAGAAACTTTAAGTGATTTTGTGATACATTATCTAGTACTGATAGTTTATTATTCTGGTTGGTGTTCTCTCCCCTTTCTTCATGGATCCTAACTCTGGTACCCCCCCATCAAATCCGCTTGCACCTAAAAAGAAAAAAACAAAATAAAAACATGCTTAGCCTATGGTTAGTGATTCTGTTGGGGACACTGCACAGCCCACAGACCATGTACCTTTTGCCCCTTCTAACTCTAGTGTAGCCTTGCTAGCTTCTGTGGAATGGGGTCTAGAATCATCCTCCAGGGCTGTTCCTTTACCTGGCACAGGTATGAGAGAACAGACCCTTTAGGTGCATGAATAGTCCAAGGTGAGAGTCACTTTCCAGACATAATACTCTTTTCCTAGATATTTTATTTAGTAGTGATGTTCAAAAGAAAAAAGAAACAGAAGCTTCATCATAGAGCTGATAATCAGATTATAGATGTTTATGTGGTTTCCTTGACTAAGAGTGCTCTGCAGACAGCTAATTCTGGTGGTTGTGTTCTCATAAATGGTGAGAATTTTCTGTTGTTTCAGAGAATGATGAGCAATCTGATGAGGACAGTTGTGATTTCCTAGATAACACTGAGCCCAGTCACTCTGATTTTTTGGAAGATAAACCTGAGCTTAAGTCCAAGCAAGTGTTCAAGTTTTAAATGTTCAAAGTTAGTCAAGAAAAACAGTTTGTACTATTGTACACAAGATTTAAGTTTAAAAGCAGCTGTCAGAATTTATAAACCAGACTAATATTTATTTAGCAGAAGAAAAAGCTGATTGGAAGAGTGGTCCTTTGCACAATCAGAAGATCGAGTTTATGGAGGAGCATTTGACAGCTGGTAGTATTAAGATGGAATAATGTAGGAAGAGGTTCAGGTAGTATGCTTACAGTGGCATGTCCAGGCATTAGAAATTCTTTAAGAGCAGTTTTGAATTTTAGTGGGTTGTTTATGTTTCTAATTGATTGGGGGAGTTTATTCCAGGAGAGGGCTGGGAGTGGGATTTGTATGTAGAAATTTATTTTACAGTGTGCATATGGATTTGATGATTTTGCTGCATCATTACCTGCCAATTGTGATTGAAATTGTTTCATTTTCAAAACATGCTTTGAGAGCTGTGCTTGAATGTGCAGATACAGTTTTGAGAAATGCTGCTTCTTGTGTTGTCGTAAGATGGTATGCTTGTTACCTAATCAGAACTTTTCTGATGATTTAAGAGACAAAAATTTTGAATGTACCTTTATAGTCAGAACCGGTGCTTGGACCCTCTGTTACACTGTTTCTCAAACAATGGAATTATAGAGACATATTAATGTATGGAGCATCTAAGATGTTTCATGTAGCCAAGTTCTTTCCAAACAAGGCGTCTTCCTTCAAGGAGCAGAACAAAAATCCTGGCCAAACAAAAGTCAAGGTTCCAAAAGAAAATCAGGAGGATAATTCTTCAAAACCGAACAGAGAGGAGTTCTTTCTGAAAAAGAATCAACCCCATGCAAAGTAATGACTATGCCAAGTCACAGAGCACCCTCATTCTCCTCTTGGCCTTCCTTCTCTTCCTCCTTTCCCCAGGCTGTCTCTATCTCAACCCTGCAGCCTGGCCACAAGTAGTGTCAGACATATGAGAATACTTCAAGAGGATGCACTTGGGAGTGGGTACAAAATCCTGCCCCTTTCAGGGGAATTTCCCCACACTCACCTGACCAGACATAGCTGTTTCCTCCAGTGCTCCCCCACATGGTAGAAGCAGGGGTCATAGAACCAGTGCCTGCTATACACAAAGTATTTTAATCCAGAATCTTTTTTCTGGTACTAAAAAAGGAAAACACCTGGAGACTCTCTAAACATCATTGTAAAAGTTCCAAAATTCAGAATGCTCACCTTACAGTCAGTTCTACAGTGGCTTTAAGGCCTATGTTTTATGTTGACTCTAGATCTCAGCGACACTTATCTTCATATTCCTATTGCTCCAAATTTCAGGAAATGTTTGATATTTGTTGAGTCTGGTTTACATTATCAGTTTTCTACATTATTCTTTGGGTTATTTACTGCGCATCTTGAATGTACAAAGTGTCTGCTTGCAGTTGTTGCCTGTCAGAGAACCATAGGAATCCCCATTTTTTCCTTATATAGGCATCTTGTTGATTTGTGCAGATTCTGTATCCAGGTGCTTGGAGTCCTTGGACAAGGTCACATCCCTCCTTTCCCACCTGGGCTTCAAATTGAACCTTCAAAAGTCCTTCTTCACACCCTCTCAATGAATTGTTCTCTTATATATATATATATATATATATATATATATATATATATATATATATTTTTTATATATATATATATATTGTGTTTCTTCACTTTAAGAATAGTGTAGCATGCTTATAAGTCTAGTTTGCAATTTTGTAGCACAGATATGCATTGGGTAAATAATAATCACGGTGTGTATAACATTACATTAATTGCATCTATATAATAGATTTTGGCAACAGATGTGGAAAGCCTGTCCTAATCTGCTCATTTCTCTTCCTGTTGAGGAGGTATTAGTACTAGTTACTTAACAATGTGCATGTTTTTATGTCAGTAAAATTGCTTTATGGCACTTCTATACATTTTTGAATTGCACCACTGTTTTGAACATTCTTCTTTCCCTCCCACCAGAATAATAAAACAAATAAAACAATGAAGTATATCTTGATAAAAATGTGAGCTTTGATACATATGTAAATAAACATGAAATATGTCAACCCTGACAAAAGGTTATGTGCTGAAATTTGTTCAGTCAAGAGACAGTGATATATGTTGCCTTTGTACAAGTACATTGTAAGAATTAATCTGAATTATGGAGTATCCCTGGGAGCACCTTTTATGTTTAATCGAGAGGCTGTAGAACAGAGGAGATTCATTAAAAACTGAGAGATGTAAAGAAAATTGTGAAAATGTAGAAAATATTGCATTTCCAGTCATTATTAGAAAATGCTATAATACCTTAGTATATAAATTTATTTGTACTGAATGAATTACAACTTTGTTACACGATATTTGTAAAACTGTGCTATGCTACCAATATGCATAATTTTCTTCAATTGTACTTTACTTGTACTTCTTATGTGTACTTTTATCTGTATTTTTTATATATACTTTTAATTTTTGTACTGAGGAGCTTTTCTCCCCAGGCCTCCACTGAAAATGGTCTGTGCACAGCCCAGTGAACTTTCTCGGTTAACAAACTGCAAATAAATAAAATGTACCGATAATACTAAATCAATATTTACTTGTCCAGAGAGCAGAGGCAGATTACAAGGAATATGCTAGTGGTTTGCAAAGCCTTTCTTATCAAAATGTATTTGGCTGTCTGAGACTTGGGCATTCAGAATGCCGTGTGGGATTAACAGGACATGTATATCTACAGGAGGCCGAGATGAAATTCCCAGAGTGTCAGTTGTCCAAGGCACAAGATACGGAAGAGCAAAATGAAGATCACTGTTTTCCAGAGGAAATCACTGCTAGTACAATTTGTAAGTGTGCAACTATGCAGTCAGTGTGTGTATATATATATATATATATATATATATATATATATATATATATATATATATATGGGGTCTGTATTAGAACACCGAACATTCAAATTTACGAGTGTTCTAATATCGACCCATTTTCAGTGAATGCTGAAAATATCGAAGAAACAGAAAACCAAATCTTTTCCTAGGGAAAAATTTGGTTGTCCATTTCTGTTGCTTCAGTATTTTCAGCGAATTCGGTTATCCGTTTCTTTTGCTTCGGTATTTTCAGCACTGTGGTGGAAAGTTACAGGCCGGGTTCAGGTAAGTGTGCAGTTGTGTGGATGTGAAGTTTAGGGCGGGTTAGGTGAGTTAGGGTTAGGGCGCGGGTTAGGTAAGTGTGCGATTGTGTGGACGTGAGAGTTAGGGTGGGGTAGGTGAGTTAGGGTTAGGGCGGGGTAGGTGAGTTAGGGTTAGGGCGCGGGTGAGGTGACTGTGCGATAGTGACGGACCTTAGGGTTAGGGTTTGGGTTAAGGTAAGTGAATAGTTAGTGGTGTATTTATAGTTTAGTGTAGGGTTAGGTGTAAGAGTTTAGGTGTATGTGTGTGGATTGCTGTTTGTTTGGTGTGCTTGTGTTGTGTGTATGTGTTTTGGAACAGTGAATTTTTTCCCTAGGAAAAAATTCGCTGTTCTGAATGATTGATGTTTTAAATTTTCGATTCATAGGGTTCGATATTAGAACACTCAAAATTTTGAATGTTCAGTGTTCTAATATAGACCCATGTATGCATATATATATATATATATATATATATATATATAAATAAATAAATGTATATACACACACACACACACACATATACATGCATGTGTATGTACGTATATGTATGTATGTATATATATATATATATATATATATATATATATATATATATATATATATATATATATAGGGTGGCACAGTGGCATCGAAGGTAGCATTGTCACTTCAAAGCAAGCAGTTCAGTTTTTGGCTGGGATGACGTCTCTGCAGAGTCTTTATGCCCCTGCTGTGTTCGCATGGGTTTTCTCCAGGTGCAAAGGTCCCCCCACATTCTAAAGACATACTTGCAGGTGGACTGGACACACTAAATTGGCCATAGGTGTGAGTCAATGTGCACATAGGTTCATAGGTAGGTACTAGGCTATTGGCCCTAGGGCCTATATAAACCTAGCCAAACGGTACCCTGGCTTTTGCCACCCAATTGTGTGTCTCTGTCTATCTGCAGTTAGGGCTCATTGAAAGTTGTTAGACTGCTTTGAAATTCCTGTGTTAGTGTTAGCCTGGGGGTTTCTGCTTGCATTAAAATCTGTGTTGATTACATTTCTAGTAATCATTTTAATCGGAGTTGCTGGCTACTGAGACTTGTCTGCATATATCAACTGGACACAAGCTGATTTAAGTAAACTTTTCTCTGCACTTATTTAAGATTTGACTCAGTAAATATTGTGTGTCTTTGATTCAGTAAATATTGTGTGCCTCTGTCTATCTGCAGTTAGTTCCCCACCCCACCCCTCTGTGTTTCCTTTTGTGGTGTTAATCTTGGCGGTTTTGGAACTGCCCACCCCTGCTGTAAATCTGTTTTTGCACACTCTTCCTGGACCCATCTCATTTGCTCACTCAACTGAGTACAGTGAGATCATATTTTGATTTTAGATATTCCTACCAGTCCCATCTCCTAAGCTGTGTACAGAGAGAGCACTTGGGAAGGACATTCCCCTATAGTATCTTAATCTGCTCTATTTCCTCCCTGTCCACAAAAAAAAAAAAAAAAAAAATTGCACTTCATCTGCTTTACTGTATTTATGTTTCTTCCTACTTTATTACCTTATTTTGCTTTTGCCTCTTCTTAAAAGTACTCAATTGAATTTATTCTGCTGCCTTTATTACTGCTTATTAGTAACCTGATTAAATTGTAACTGTTATTCTAAGGCCTTTGGTTTAAGCACTTGAGCTTCAAACCAGTTTTACATTAAGAAGGTTTGTGGTCTGCACTGTTGTGGCAGGACAGGTAGCATACATCCTTCTAAGTTGGGAACTGCTGATTGAAGGGTCGGTGTCTGTTATTCTAAAAGTGTATTAGTTCTGGGTTAAGCATTTGGGCATCAGGCCAGTTATTTTACATTAAGAAAGTTTGTGGTCTGCACTCTTGTGGGAAGAGAGGCTAGATTCTGCCCTTCTGAGCTGGGAATTTCTGGTTAAAGGCTTGTTGCGCAAGCTTACTTGAACTGTTTCTTTCTGAAATCGGTACGCCTTGTTTGCTGTAGCATAGACAAGATTCAGGCCTGCAGGATCTAGATTTGTTTGTATAACTTGTGCACTGATCCAGGCTGTCTTTTTTGGAGAAGGTTTCTCTGTACCCTAATGGCAGGAATGTGCAGTTAGAACTTGTCTGATTGAAGACTGCTGGAACAGGGCTCAGTTTTGAGCTTTTTAGCTTGTTAATTGGGTAAAGTGTTGTTTTGATTGTATCTGCTCTATTTTCTGGAAAAAAAATATATATATATATATATATATATATATATATATATATATATATATATATATACTTGTTTCCCACTTTTATGAACTAGTATAGCCCAGTTTTCAGGTCACTGCTGAATCCAGGGCTGTGTTACAAGTTTCTGTGTTGCCCATACCTTACTTAGATAGAAGGAAGTTTCTCTGTTCACCTGTGAGAGAGGGGAGCTTTGAGCAGCCTATCTGTCCCTGGAGGAGTGGTTTCAGCCCAGATGTTAGTAGTTTATTGACCATTTTGGGCTAATTTCTATCTCTTTCACTTCCCTGCTATAAAAACCTCATTTGCACAGTTTTTGTGCTTGTATTCCACTCAGCAAGTGCCTTCCACGTGTTCTGCAGTGTCTACAGCAGCAGAGAGACAAAAGAGAGACTTTGGAGTGATTATCATTTTTCTGCTTTTCTTGCTGTCTTAACTAATTCCGCATAAAACACCATTTTTTTTAACGTTTCTGTGATTTAAAAAGTTTGTCATTGCTACATATTGCACTTATTTGCTGCCTACACTTGAATTAAGTCATTTTTGTTTTTAAATAATCTGTTTAACTGTTGTAGGCTACACACTAAAGTGTGATAGACTTTTTTGTGCATTTAAAGTGTTGTTTTGATTGTATCTGCTCTATTTTCTGAAAAAAATACACTTGTTTCCCGCCTTTCTGAACTATAATAGTCCAGTTTTCAGGTTATTGCTGAATCCAGGGCTGTGTTACAAGTTTATGTGTTAAGTTAGTAGTTTATTGGCCATTTTGGGCTAATTTTGATTGTATCTGCTGTATTTTCTGAAAAAAATATATACTTGTTTCCTGCCTTTCTGAGCTAGTATAGTCCAGTTTTCAGGTTATTGCTGAATCCAGGGCTGTGTTAGAAGTTTCTGTGTTGCCCATACCTTACTTGGAACAAAGGAAGTTTCTCTGTTCACCTGTGAGAGAGGGGAGCTTCGAGCAGCCTATCTGTCCCTGGAGGAGTAGTTTCAGCCCAAAAGTTAGTAGTTTATTGGCCATTTTGGGCTAATTTCTATCTCTTTCACTTCCTTGCTATAAAAACTGCATGTGCACAGTTTTTGCACTTGTATTCGACTTAGCAAGTGCCTTCCAGGTGTTCTGCAGACTTTGGAGTGATTAAGTATCATTTTTCTGCTTTTCTTGCTGTCTTAACTAATTCCGCCTAAAACGCCAGTTTTTTTAGCGAATCTGTGAATTAAAAAGTTTGTTATTGCTACATATTGTACTTACTTGCTGCCTGCACTTGAATTAAGTCATTTTTGTGTTTAAATAATCTGTTTAACTGTTGTAGGCTACACACTAAAGTGCAATAGCCTTTTCTGTGTATTTAAAGTGTTGTTTTGATTGTATCTGCACTATTTTCTGAAAAAAATATATATATTCTTGTTTCCCACCTTTCTGAACTAGTATTATCCAGTTTTCAGGTTATTGCTGAATCCAGGGCTGTGTTACAAGTTTCTGTGTTGCCCATACCTTACTTGGATAGAAGGAAGTTTCTTTGTTCACCTGTGAGAGGGGAGCTTTGAGCTGCCTGTCTGTCCTTGGAGGAGTGGTTTCAGCCCAGAAGTTAGTAGTTTATTGACCATTTTGGGCTAATTTCTATCTCTTTCACTTCCCTGCTATAAAAAACGCATTTGCATGGTTTTGCGCACCGGGCAGCACCGGTTAGCTAGAGTTAAACTATTCTCGGCTCCACAAAGTCTACTATTCAGTTTTTCCCTTGGAACTATACAAACCTTTAACTTAGCACTCAAATCATTAATTTCATAGGCAAGCACTTGCTTAAAACTCATAGCAAGCACTAATTAACCCTAGAAATAACCCCCCTATACTGTCCAGAAGGACAAGGCACTCTATTCGTCCCCACCAGCCAATCAGAAAAACAGCTTACTCTACCTATTCAGGCATGTCCAAAGGGCAGTTTCTGGTGTACTGTCTAGTCCAACTGGTGAATCTGGGCATTTTAAGGCAATGTTACAACTGCCTCATGTACACAGACAACCCTCTCCTCCTACCACCAAACACTAATATATGCGAGAGATGCAATTATACAACCAAACTGGAGACAAAGCTCTCTCAACCCAAGACTGGAACTGACAGTCAAGAGGAGAAGGGTAATACTTGCAACACACCAAAAGTCTCACATAGACCTAATAAACCAACACCGGCAAATAGCACACATGAATACATGAACGCATACTCGGAGGCTCTAAATAAAAATCTGCAAAAGCAACAGAGACCTCCAAAGTAGACATCCAAGCAACCTCCACACCCCATCACCAACCATGAAACACATACTTCACATAATCAATGTGCCACGCAATCACAGCCCTTAAGGCAAAATAACATACCCAACACACTAGTAATAGGCGACTCTATAGTCAGGCACACTGATGTCGCACTAACTAGGCTGGACAAGGAGAAGGTTACAGTTAGCCGCCTGTCGGGCACCAGGATCCGCCACATAACACAAGTACTCAGGTCACTCCAGAACAAGTACAAATATGACTCTGTCATTGTCCATGTTGGTGTGAATGACCTGAGACATACCTCCCTGGACTACATGAAAAGAGAGACATGGAAGAACTCATCATGTAGCCCGGGCCGGTATGACCCTGACCCTGAGTAGCATCCTGTCCTACCAAGAATGATGCCACGGTATAAAGAAAAAATGATCAATTTCAACTATTGGCTAAGTTTCTGGTATCATTCAAAGGGGATCCAGTATCACTCCACCTGGGATGACATGCTCGACAAGCCACGTTGCTTCGCAAGAGGTGGCTTGCACCTGTCACCCTTAGGCTTTCGAATACTGGCCAAGGCTCTTGCCACCCCCATAGTGCCTTTTTTAGGCAAGGCTCAAAAGACAAACCCACCACCATAAATAGCACAAGTAACCAAAAACTGAGGGTAATGCTACTCAACGCCAGAAGTCTAAACCTCAAAATGCATGCACTCAAGGCACTCCTCAGTATGGAAAACATCAACATCTTTGCAGTAACAGAAACCTGGTTTAAGGCTCCTGAGAGCACCCCAGCACCACTAGGCTATAACTCATACCATACCTTTCGACCACAGAACCAGGACCGAAACACAAATGGCGGGGGTGTATCCATATTCATCAAGGATACCCACACCTCCAGGTTATAGGCACAGCACAATGCATCAGGGATCATCCATGTGCAACTAACAACGGGCAAAACTGCAATCCAAATTGTAGCTTGCTGCAGATCACCCATCATGACCCAGAACCCCCATTCCACATTTCTGGAGACACTGGGAAATATGAAGGTCCTACCAAACACCCTAATACTGGGTGATTTCAATTACCCAAACATAAACTGGGAGAACTACGCAAGTACTAACTCCCTTGCCCATCGCTTCCTAGAATTTATAAACTTGAATGCCCTGGATCAACTGGTCAACACCCCCACCAGAGGGGACAACATATTGGACCTGGTCATCACCAACATGGGTGACCGGTGTTCCACACCAGAGGTCAACCCCTCGCTGGTTAGATCAGACCATAGACTATTCACTCTGGATATCCACATTCTGCCCCCACCCCCAATCAAGGAAACCACTGTGAAAAACTTTTCAAAAGCCAACTTCACGTTACTTAAGACTGAGGTGTAGAGGTTCACAGCCCCCATGCTAAAGGACAATGCTGTCCAAGCTGCTGAATCCTTTACAAAGGCACTCTATGAGCATCTGCAGGAATGCATGGATCATGCTATCCCAAGTAAAACCAAGACTCACTCCTCCAAGAAAAGGAAACCAGTCTGGTGGACCCCTGCCATAAACAAGCTATACAACAGAAGGAGGAAACTAGTACAGAAAAGAGTAATATTCCAAGAAGGAAAGACATCCCTGATCAGTATCAGCAAGAAACTATGATCCCTCATTAAATCATCCAAGGCTAGTTTCAAAAGAAAAATTGCCAATGACTCCAAAGATAACCACAACGTGTTCTTTAGCTCTGTCAAGAACCTAAATGGAAACTCTCTGATCTGCTCTGAGTTAGTGCAGAATGGCACAAAATACACTGAACCGACTGATATTGCCAACATTCTGGCAGACAGGTTTAGTGCAAACCACCCCCCTCTCACCCACTAAAGGGCCCATAACCATTCCAGAAGAATGTAGGGCCCAGTCAATCACTGACACACAGGTTAAAACAGCCCTATCCAAAGCCAAAAACACAGCTTCAATGGAACCGGAAGGTGTCCCAGGCTGTGTCTTACAAGAGCTCCAAAATGAACTAACCCCTCACCTAAACACATTGTTCAAACTCAGCCTCTCTACAGGCTATGTACCCACAGAGTGGCGCACAGCAACAGTTATCCCATTCCACAAAGGTGGAGCCATAATGGACCCATGGAACTATCACCCTATAAGCTTGACTAGCCTGGTCTGCAAGGCTATGGAGTGCATCATCATGGAACTCATTAACAGAGACATTGGGAACCTCCAAACCTTAGACCCTACACAGTTTGGCTTTGTTAAGGGCAGATCATGCCTCCTAAACCTGGAGAACTTCTTTGAGACAGTTACCAAGGCATTAGACGAGGGGAAAGGAGGTCCACACAGCCTACCTAGACCTCGCAAAGGCTTTTGACACCATTCCCCATTCTAGTATTATAGACAAGCTCACCAGCTTGAACATAAACCCCTACATCACAAGATGGGTTGCCAACTGGCTCATGGATAGAACCCACATGGTGAGTGTTGCAGGCTCTATGTCTGACTCTAAACCGGTTACAAGTGGCATCCCTCAGAGCTCAGTCCTAGGACCCCTCCTGTTCGATATATACTTCTCAGAGGTACAGGCAAGCATAGGAGGACTATGGCTGACCAAGTTTGCAGACGACTGCAAACTAAGGGCCATACTTGATTCTCCAGCTGATACAGACACCCTCCAGACACTGAGATGGATACCTGGTGTCAAAATCATGGCCTCAAGCTAAACGCCAAAAAGTGCATAGTCATCCCTTTTGGAAAAAACAAAGTACCCGCGAACTACCACATAGGTGGTAGTCCCCTAAATATAGAAAATGTAATAAGGGATGTGGGGACCCAAGTAGATAGTAATCTCTCCTTTGATAATCATATTGCCAAGGTGGTTAGAAAATCCTTCTATGTGGCCCACCTAATCACAAAAGGGTTCGCATCTAGAACAAAAGAGGTTATTGTACCTCTCTACTCATCACTCACTAGACCCATCATAGAATACAACGCCCTATTTGGGATGTACCTTACAAGACACCTGCAACAGCTGGAAAGACCACAAAAGTACCTCACCAAGAGGATTACTGGCCTCAAACAGATGCAGCCTGACTCAAGAATCTCCAGCTGTACTCAGTTGCATACCACTTACTCAGAGGTGATCTCTGCCTGTCATACAAGGCCATGGCATGACCAAGCATCTGTCTCAGTGAGGCCCTTTTGTAGGATGTCCACATCATTAGGAGTTTTGATTATGGCTCCTAGTTTGCAGTCATCTGTGAACTTTGTTAGCCAAAGACCTTCTTTGTTAGCCTGTACTTCAGAGAAGTAGATACCAAACAGGAGAGGACCTAGGACTGAACCCTGTGTTACTCCACTTGTCACTGGTCTGAAGTTGGATTTAGAGTCTGCTACTTTCACATATGGATTCTGTCAGTGAGCCAGTTGGCAACCCATCTTGTGACATAGGGATTTATATCTAGTTTAGTGAGTTTATCTATAATTCCAGAGTGTGGGATAGTGTTGAAAGCCTTGGCGAGCTCTGGAGAGGCTGTGTGAACCACCTTTTCCTCATCTATGGCTTTGGTGACCGCTTCAAAGAAGTCTATCAGGTTTAGGAGACATGATCTGCCTTTTACAAACCCGAACTGGGTAGGGTCCAGAGTTTGGAGAGCACCATTGTCGTTGTTTATAAGTTCCATGATGATACATTCCATAGCCTTGCAGACCAGGCTCGTCAGGCTAATGGGGCGGTAGTTCCTGGGGTCCGTGGTGGCTCCCCATTTGTGGAGTGGGAGAACCATTGCTGTGCGATATTCAGTGGGCACAAAGCCAGAAGTGAGGCTATGATTGAACATGGTACTTAGGTGGGGTGCCAGTTCGTTCTGTAGTTCATGTAGAACGCAGCCTGGGATGTTGTCAGGTCTCATGGATGCTGTGCTCTTGGCTTTGGAGAATGTTTTTTTTACCTGTGCAGCCGTGATTACAGGAACTTTGCATTCTTCCAATATAGAGATGGGCCCTTTAGGGGATGAGAGAGGGGTAAAGTTAGCTCTGAACCTATCTGCCAGGGAGTTGGCAATATCAGTTGGTTCTGTATATTTAGTGCCATTGTGCTGTAACTCAGAGCAGATCTGAGTGTTGCCATTGAGATTCTTGACATAGCTATAGAATGCTTTGTGGTTGTCTTTAGAAACAGTGGCAATTTTGTTTTCATTACTAGCTTTGGAGGATTTTATGAGGGATCTCAGCTTCTTACTGAGGCTCACCACGGAGTTCCTCCAGTCATGGGATTTTACTCTTTTTTGCAACTGTTTCTTTCTTCTGTTGTATAGTTTGTTTATGGCAGGGGGCCTCTAGACTGGCTTCCTTTTTTTGGAGGATAGCATCTTGTTCTGTTAGGGATTGCACAATCCATGCACTCGTATAAGCGATTATCAAGTGCAATTGTATAGGATTCAGCAGTCATACCTCTATTGTCCGTCAGCATGGGTGTCCTGACGTTTCTGTCTTAAGAAGCGTGAAGTTGGCTTTGGAAAAAATTTTTACGGTGGTTTCCCTAATGAGGGGTGGGGGTGGGATGTGGATGTCTAGGGTGCTTTGCTAGTGGTCGGATCTGACCAATGAGGAATTGACCTTTGGTGTGGAACACCGGTTGCCCATGTTGGTAATGACCAGGTCAAGATATTGCTGGCCCTGGTGGAGGTGTGGATAAGTTGATCCAAGGCATTGGAATTTATGAATTCCAGAAAACGTTGAGCACAAGAGTTGATACATGAGTAGTTTTCCCAGTTAATGGTGGGGTAGTTGAAATCGCCCATTATCAGGGTATTAGGCTGTACCCTAATATTTTCCAGTGTATCAAGAAATGAGGAGTGGGAATCCTGGGGCATGGTGGGGGATCTGTAGCAAGCTACAGTTTGGATTGTGGTCTTGCCCAGAGTCAGCTGCACTTGGATAATCTCAGGTGGATTATGCTGAGCAACTAGCCTGGAGGTGTAGATATCCTTAATGAATATGGACACGTCTCCGCCTTTAGTGCTTTGGTCCAGGTTAAGTGGCCGAAAGGTGTGGTATGAATTATAGCCTGGTAATGCAGTGGTGCTGTCTGGAGCCATGAACCAGGTCTCTGTCACTGCACAGATGTCGATGTTCTCCATTTTAAGGAGTGCCTCGAGTGAGTGCATTTTGAGGTTTAGACTTCTAGCATTAAGTAGCATTACCCTCAGATTTTGCTTGCTTGTACCTGTTACAGTGGTTAAATTGTCATTTGAATCTTGCCTAAAAAAGGCACTATAGGGGTGGCAAGGGCCTTAGCCAGTATCCGGAATCCCAAGGGAGACAGGTGCAGGCCATCTCTGGCAAAGCATCGTGGTTTGTCGATCATGTCATCCCAGGCAGACAGATACTGCATCCCCTTAGAATGACACCAGAAGCTTAGCCATATGTTGAAGTCAATCATTTTGTCCTTGTACTGTGGTGTCATTCTGGGTGATGGCAGGATGCTACTCAGGGCTAGGGTCATACCTGCCTGGGCTACAAGATCAGACAGCTCCTCCATGTCTCTTTTCATGTAGTCCAGGGAGGTACATCTCAGGTCATTCACACCAACATGGACAATGACAGAGTCATATTTGTACTTGTTGTGGAGTAACCTGAGTGCATGTGTTTTGTGGCGGATCCTGGCACCTGAGTGGCAGCTGATAGTAACTTTCTCCTTGTTTAGCCTGGTGAGTGGAACATCAGTGTGCCTGACTATAGAGTCACCTATGACTAGAGTGTTGGGTACGTTGTTATGCCTTATGGGCTGTGGTTGAGTGGCACACTGAGTTTGTGGGCTGTTTGTCATTTGGGTTGTGTTGGCAGGTGGAGGTTGCTTGCGTTTCTGCTTTGGAGGTCCCTGTTGCTTGGGTAGATTTTTTTGAGAGCCTTCAAGATTGTAGGTGTGTGTTTTGTGTTTCTATGTGTGTGTTTTGGTGGAGTAGGTTTTGTGGGACTATGTAATGAGTGTGGTGTGGTGCAAGTGTTTACATTCTCCTCTTGACTGTCTAGTCCAGTTTTGGGTGAAGAGAGCTTTGCTTCCATTTTGGCTATATAAGTGCATCTCTTACAGGTTGTAGTGTTGGGTGGTAGGAGGAGAGGGTTGTCTGTGTACATGAGGCAATTGCCCCAAAATACCCAGATTCATCAGGTAGACAGAAGAAAACAACAGGAGCTGACCCTTAGACATGCCTGGATAGGTGTTTATTTATTAAGTACTAAAAACTGTTTCCTCTAGACAAGTGAGGAAAGTTGAGTGCTGTAGTAATCTGTAGCTTATTTAGCACTTAGAATGTGTTCTGAACAAGTGCTGAGCTCAAAGGAACATATTTGAGTGCTGAAACTAGAAAAGTGGCTAGTTCTAAGAAACAAAATTAAGCTAGGTTTCCCTCCAACACAGAAAGGCTTGGGGGCTCAGAAGCTTGCAAACAGTCCTGGATACAGCAAATCTGTATCTGGACTAGACGACTTACAGGAAAGGCAGGAAACAAGTTTAGAAAAAATTTTTTTTGTAAACTGGAAAGGGGAAAGGAGGAGCAGAAACTGACTGGGTTGGCCTTCTCAAATGTTCTCCCTGGATTAGGTAGAATGAGGTAATGACACTAACTGCGAGGAGTGTCCCAGATCAAATTTACAGTAGGGGCGGGCAACTGCAAAGCCAATAATTCACTCTCACTGAAACGCTATACTGGCTATGGCTAAGCTATGATGGCCTGGAACATGTGCTCAGACACACAGCCTCTACTAACAAACAACTAGGCCCAAAACACAAGCCTGAATATGGACAATGCTACACTACCAGCACTACTTAGGTAGAAAAAAACTGCAGAAATGTTTAAACAGATAAAGGATCAAGGAGACTCTAGAGAATGCTTTTAACTGCAAACAAGTTATATGATACACTCCCTAGCAGGAAATCAGAACAAACAAACGCAACCAGATGCTTAACAATTATAGAACATTTCTAGTTGATACCTCGCACACAGCGAAACTAGCTAGCAACGTATATGCAGACAATAAAAGTGCTATAAATAACTCAGAAATAAGCAAAAAACAGGATACTTAATGTTATATATCACAGATTAGTTGGCTCAGAGCCCTTCCTCTGACTTCCTCCGATTAGCTCAGTGTGAAATGTCAGAAACACTCACAAGTTAACTTCTTAAGTAACAAAGTTGAAACCTGAAACAACTTTAAAAAAAGCTTGAAAGAACCAATGAGGTGCTTACTCCAAGCCATAGTCCAGGTAACCCCAGTCAGCCATTGACCACAAACAATTCACTCTCACTGAAATGCTATACTGGCTTTGGCTAAGCTATGATGGCCTGGAACATGTGCTCAGACACACAGCCTCTACTAACATACAACTAGGCCCAAAACACAAGCCTGAATATGGACAATACTACATTACCAACACTACTTAGGTAGAAAAAAACTGCAGAAGTTTTTAAACAAATAAAGTATCAAGGAGACTCTAGAAAATGCTTTTAACTGCAGACAAGTTATATGATACACTCCTTAGCAGGAAATCAGAACAAACAAACCCAACCAGATGCTTAACAATTGTAGAAAATTTCTAGTTAATACCTTACGCACAGTGAAACTAGCTAGCAAAGTATATGCAGACAATAAAAGTGCTATAAATAACTCAGAAATAAGCAAAAAACTGGATACTTAATGTTATATATCACAGATTAGTTGGCTCAGAGCCCTTCTTCCAAGTTCCTCCAATTAGCTCAGTGTGAAATGGCAGAAACACTCACAAGTTGACTTCTTAAGTGACAAAGTTGAAACCTGAAACAACTTTAAAAAAAGCTTGAAAGAAACAATGATGTGCTTACTCCAAGCCGTAGTCCAGGCAACCCCAGTCAGCCAATGACCACAAACAGTTCACTCTCACTGAAATGCTATACTTGCTTTGGCTAACCTATGATGGCTTGGAACATGTGCTCAGATACACAGCCTCTACTAACAAACAACTAGGCCCAAAACACAAGCCTGAATATGGACAATGTTACACTACCAACACTACTTAGGTAGAAAACAAAAACTGCAGAAATGTTTAAACATATAAAGGATCAAGGAGACTCTAGAGGATGCTTTTAACTGCAAACAATTATATGTTACACTCCTTAGCAGGAAATCAGAACAAAGAAACCCAACCAGATGCTTAACAATTGTAGAAAATTTCTAGTTAATACCTCACACACAGTGAAACTAGTTAGCAAAGTATATGCAGACAATAAAAGTGCTATAAATAACTCAGAAATAAGCAAAAAAACTGGATACTTAATGTTATATATCACAGATTAGTTGACTCAGACCCCTTCCTCCGACTTCCTCTGATTAGCTCAGTGTGAAATGGCAGAAACACTCACAAGTTAACTTCTTAAGTAACAAAGTTAAAACCTGAAACAACTTTAAATAAAAGCTTGAAAGAACCAATGAGGTGCTTACTCCAAGCCGTAGTCCAGGCAACCCCAGTCAGCCAATGATCACAAACAATTCACTCTCACTGACATGCTATACTGGCTTTGGCTAAGCTATGATGGCCTGGAACATGTGCTCAGACACACAACCTCTACCAACAAACAACTAGACCCAAAACACAAGCCTGAATATGGACAATGCTACACTACCAACACTACTTAGGTAGAAAAAAACCTGCAGAAATGTTTAAACAGGTAAAGGATCCAGGAGACTCTAGAGAATACTTTTAACTGCAAACAAGTTATATGATACACTCCTTAGCAGGAAATCAGAACAAACAAACCCAACCAGATGCTTAACAATTGTAGAAAATTTCTAGTTAATACCTCACACACAGTGAAACTAGTTAGCAAAGTATATTCAGACAATAAATGTGCTATAAATAACTCAGAAATAAGCCAAAAACAGGATACTTAATGTTATATATCACAGATTTGTTGGCTCAGAGCCCTTCCTCCGACTTGTGATATAGAAGACCAACAGCAGTAGGGCTAGCTCCCTGGCTCTAGATAATTATCATTGTTGATGTGACACCCTGACACCATGTGTAAAAATGGGAAAAAAGGGGTTGCAGATAGATGGATTGAGGGTTATGGGAAGCTTATTCCCTCCTAAAAAATTGCAATTTAATTTTTCATCCTTCTGTATTTCAGGCTTTGGTTTTCAGTGTTTTATTTCCTCAATGTTCTGACAGTCAAGTTTCCATAATAGATCCTTACAGGTAAAAATGATCTTAAGTTAAAAAAAAAGTCAGTGCAGATAGCTGGTTTTCTCTGAGACAAGTGGGGATTTGGAATAAAATTCTATTACATGTTATTGTGACTAAGCTTTTAAAGGCAAGTTGAATGACTAGTAGTGTACTACATTTAACATATAGAACACATTAGGCTTATGGAACATGATATTTCCCTTCTCTGTTAGAGATATGTGTCTTTCTCATGCTACAGCTAAGTGACCTATTGTATTGTTAGCAGCTCACTTGTTTTCTATTGTGCCCTCATCCATCTTCACTGACAAAAAAGTAAAATGAGAAGACACCATTCATGCCACACCTGTCTAAGCTGCTGTCTGCTAGGTGCCAGGTGGAGTTTAATACTTCCAATCCTTAAATCAAAAATGACTTTTCTGTGGAAGAGGCTTGTGATATTGGAGTTCTGCTGAGCAAATTATTTTTTTTGCAGACAAGCCTGGTATTTTTGGGGTTGTGGATTGGCATAATGGTTACTGTGTTTACTTCACAGACAACAGGTGTAGGGTTTGAGTCTTACCTTTGGGTTGGGAAATGTGGCTATGATTAAAATGGCTCAAAAGGGTAGATAGCCTAGCACTAAACCAAGAATCTAATGACTTCTTCTTCCCCTTTTTTTTTCAGAATAACCTTACGTTCACAGGTGCCATAAATGGAGATGTATATGTCTGGAAGGATCATTTTTTGACAAGAATAGTAGCAAAGGCTCACACTGGTCCTGTTTTCACAATGTACACGACACTTCGAGATGGTCTAATTGTTACTGGTGGAAAGGAACGACCGTAGGTGTTCTTTTGTTATCTTAAGTAAAACTAAGTAAAAGCTAGTACTTGCTGATGTTTTTACCATGCTATTATGTTTATATTAAGGCTGCATGCTGTAAATGAGAATAAAACCCACTTGACTTTCCTGCTGATGCAGTGTTTCTGATCATATAAAAACTAAATGAAAAATTACTTTGTAATGAGCGTATTGTATTTTTGAGCAGTGTGAAAGGGCTACATATTTTTCTAGAAAGTGTGAGTAATCAGGTTGGAAGTTTCCACTATGACTCAGGTTACAGCTCAGTGATGAACTCACTGATTTTAAATGGGCAGGAACACAATGAGATGAAAAAAGTAAATGTGCTATATTTTTACTATGTCTTACTGAAACCTGGCTAAAACCATCAATGGCAGATAATGAGGTTTTTCCCCCAGGTTATAACATACTTAGGTTCGACCGTACCACTAGGAAGGGAGGAGGGGTAGCTGTACTATACAAAACTACTCTAGATGTGACCTCTGATTCCACACAACTGCCCTGTGTTGATAATGCTGAAATTCTCATTACCAAGCTTCAAATTAATAAAAACAAAAGCATAAACATAGCCTGTGTCTACATCCCCCCAGGTAATAACACAAACACCCTAGTAGATATCCTCTCTTGGCTGTCTAGTAACTACCCTCAAGAAACCATTGTTCTAGGAGACTTCAACATCGATTGGAATGTTTGTTCCTCAGAATCTCCTACCATCCATGTAAATCTATACGGATTTACTCAGATCATAACCTCCCCTACTAGGATCAGTAAACCTAACAACAAAGATAGTATCCTAGACTGGATACTCATTAACAGCCATCCCGATATGTATAGGGCCGGTACCCAACCTGAAGACATAAGTGACCATTTTCTTACCTATATAATCAGGCATAAGACTGACATCCCCCACCAACCTACTTACAAAACAATTAGAAACAACAAAAACTTTAACCCCACTAATTTCCAAAATGAACTCAAAGCATATAATTGGGTAGTCCTAAAACATCTGCCACTTGAAGAAGCTGTATTATATTTCAACACCAAATTCCTAGCCATCCTTGATACCACTGCACCTGCACGTTCTATAAGAACTAAAGCAAAAGTTGCTCCATGGCTTTCAAAAGAAATCAGACAAATGATCTTACTTAGAAACTAAGCTTGGGCCACTTGGAGTACCACAAAATCCCCCTTCGATCAACTTAGATATAGACAACTAAGGAACAACACAAAAAATCTACCACCAACAGAAGCATCAAAACAATCCACAAATGTTTTGGGCAGGCATAAATAAACGTATTCACCCAGAGCAATCCACAACTCAATTCCCCTCGGCTGCCATCCAAAAACCTTCAGAAGATGTTGCCAAAACCTTTAATAGTTTCTTCACAGAAACTATCCAGACAGTAGCTAACCAGATATGTCCCAGTTGCCCAAGTCCAAACGCTGCTGCACCTAGTTCTCAACTCCCCTTTAACTGTCAACCAGTTTCCACATCACTTATCCGTGCCCTAATCAAGAAACTAAAACCAACCACCCTTGCAGCGGATCTCATTCCAGCTGAGTATCTACAAAAATCTGCGGATGCCATAGCATACCCGATCATTATCCTGATCAATAGAGCTATATCAGAAGCCACTATCCCCTCCATCTGGAATACATCCCATGTTTTTCCACTCCACAAAGGGGGCAGTTCCACTGAACTGTCAAATTACAGACCTATAGCTATTTTGTCACCCTTGGCTAAAATTATGGAGAAGTGCATCCATAAACAACTCCTGAGCCATCTCATTCAGAACAATCTTCTGGCTAACTCGCAACATGGTTTCAGACCATTCCACAGTACAACCACAGCCCTCCTCTCCTTCTCCAATGTTATTTATCAAAACTGAAACAACAATAAGCTTTCTTCTGCCCTCTTTCTTGATCTCTCCAAAGCCTTCGACATGGTCAACCACCAACTACTCATACACATTTAAAACTATTCCCCTAGATTTCCAGGCTATTCAATGGTCCAAATCTTATCTGAGTGGTAGACAACAGGCTGTACTATGGCAGAACAAACTATCTTCCCTTCTATCACCCTTGGGGTCCCTCAGGGCTCTATATTAGGACCCCTATTATTTTCTGTCTTTATTAATGACATGTACACAGTCATCCCAACAGCCATCTGCATTCAATATGCAGATGACTCCACTTTGATTTGCTCTGGCACCTCCCCTTTAAGTCTGCAGACTCTATTCCATAATGTTTTTAATACTGTCGAAAATTGGCTCTGTAATCAATGTCTCCTATTAAATCCCAACAAAACAAAGCTGCTGCTTTTCTCCCCCACTCGTAAAGCCTCTGCTCCAACCTTTAATATAAAATCTTACAATGGCAGTGTCATTGTCCCAGATCCATGTACCAAACTCTTAGGTGTAACAGTTGATAATAACCTCAAGTTTGATACGCATATTAATCAAACTATTAAAAAAGTTAATAAAAAAACTTGGCTCACTATACAAGATCAAACCTTTCCTCACTCCACTAGCTAGGACGGTAATTGCCCGTACACATCTACTTTCTACCCTCCTTTATGCATCCTCTCTCTTCACAAACTTGAGTAAGTCTGACCTTAATAAACTCTCTAGCTGCTTTAATCATATTGATAGATTTGCCACTGGAGCAGTATACAGAACACACCACTGCCTGTACCTAATGACTTTAGGGTGGCTAGAATTGCCTATGCAACTTCAGTACAATTAGCTAATAGTAGCACATAAAATTATCTACCAACCTGAAAACACTCCCGTACTTACAAAAATTATCACCCCTTAGAGCAACCTCAAGACACTTTGCTCATCCAACAAATTACTAGTCCAAACCCTCAAAAGCAACCACTCAGCTGGAAACTCTCTATATGCCAGCTCTGTTGGCAAAATATGGAACTCACTTCCTGCTGAGCTTACTTTAGAACTTGTTCCAATCCAATTCAAAAAAAGTCTAAAACAGTACTTTAAAAGGCAATGGGTATGTCCTTGCTCTAATCCTGACTAACTCTAGCAATATAAACGTGCTAAAGAGGTCTTTTGGCCACCCCTGTATTGCTTCCTAATTGATATACTATAACAAATCAAAGTTATATATGACAGAAATAATTACTTTTATCCTATGTATTTTATCTGTTAACAGTGCTTTAACTTGTTTAATGTAACAGTTTTTTTCTGTATGTATGTATGTATGGAGCTTTTCTCCCCGGGCCTCTGCAGAAAATGGACAAGTATCCAGTCGGTCAATCCTGGTCAACAAATGTAAAATAAATAAAATAAATAAAAATAAATAAATAAATGTAAGTTTTACTGCTCCTGCACTCTCCAAAGTATATATATATATATATATATATATATATATATATATATATATATATATTAACTCCATGGCATTACAAACATGAAGATAAGAGATATCTCTCAAAATGTAATTATCACTGCCATCCCAGATACTGAGAAACTACATTAGAAGTGATTTTTAAAGGACAACAGTAATCAGGAAGTTCATTTAACTCAGTTGAGACTTGGCTCAAAAAACAGCTTATCCTCAACCCTAAAAAAATATAATTGCTACTGTTTCTTTCAAAATCTGTTAACCACATCTAATTTTCCTTTTGCATAACATCATTAAACAATACTCCAATAGAAGTTGATTCTAGCACAAAACTACTTTGCATCACCATTGATGATTAACTAAAATTTGATCTACACATTAACAATTGCATCAGAAACACCCATCAGAAGCTAGGACTCCTGTATAGGAATAAATTCCTTGCTGCTGAAGTCAGGCTTACCCTAACTCATGCCTACCGTCTACTTTGTCTAACATACTCTTCCCAAATACTCACAAATCCTCTCTTCTTACCAAACTAGAATTGACCTATCACAAGATAGCCAGATTCGCAGCTCAACAAACTAATAAATCTCACCACTGTCTCTTTAAAACATACCTGAACTGGCTTGAACTACCTCACCAACTACTCCAATCCCAGCTCCAAATTATACACACCATTCGTTATCAACCATCTGTCTGCCCAGCTGTATCATCTCTCATTTCCTATTACTCACCTGCCAGACATCTCCAACATGCAACCCAGGACCTAGTAAAGGTAAACAAACCAAAATCTAAGACAGGCTGCATGGAACAAACTTCCACTAGAAATAAGGAACCTTATACACCCCAAATAATTGAAGCTGGCCACCAAAAAACTACTTTAAGAAACACTGGACTTGCCACTGTTCACACCCTCCCTAACCACAATCAACCTGCTTAGCACTGATAAACCAATACATAGCATGAACAACTTATTTCCTCTTCTCTCTAGTAAACTCCTAAAACTAAGGTATTTTGCTGCCCTTAGAACTGCAGAGTAACAAACCACTACTTCTTACTTCTCATGCTTTTATTGCTACTCAATCCTGTATGACTTTAGTGTAAGTTAATAATTATTGTATTGATGATTGTAGCCTCCTAAATATTTCTTGGTTATTCTAATGTTGAATGTCTCTGTTGCTATTGTTATGCTTTTTAAGTACATTTTGGAGCTTTTCTCCCCGGGCATCCACTGAAAAAGGGCTTCTGCCCAGTCGGACACTCCTGGTCAACAAATGTGAAATAAAATAAATAAATATTTGTTTTTATTATCCATTGGCAAGATCAGTGATAATGTAACATAGTAATATGCAACAATAATAGCAACAAGTTATTCTGCCTAAAGGAATGTTAAAAGAATCAGGCTGTATGTGCTTTCAGTGTCTAGCTTTTTTGTTGACATTTGTTGAAGTAACACACACTCTGTCTTAATTTTAAAGCAAAATATAACCAGATGGTTACAGTATTAAACTTGCAGAGAAGCTTTAGAAATAAAATGTTGTTCTTATCTAATTTGTGTTCATCATTTAAGGCCAGACCAGACAGAACATTGAGTGGTTAGGAAACATACCCAGTACCCTGAAATGTGAATTAAGATGTAGTATCTAGTCAGATGACATTTTAGAGTACTGCAAAATCTCAAGTTAACTTTCACAAAAGCAAACTAAATCAAACAACAGATAATATGTTAATACAATTTGCCAGTGAATTAAAGCTTGGTTAAATAAGTAGATATGCTCTTTTTTTTCTGAAGGCAGAAACCGTGAAACAGTCTGTTAGCCAGCAGGGCAGAGAATTGAACAAGATATGTCACATCAAAGAAAACTGTCATGACAGCAAATATCAAGTGAACTAAGGGACTCAGTAGCAGCTCCTTTTGGGTTGATTGGATGTTTCTCTTTGAACACTATGTTTAATCAAATCCTTTACATGTTTGTGTCAGAGGTTATTGTAGGGGATTTCACATATAAAGTAGTAGCTTTGTAAGTGATGTAAACCTATCATTAAGCCAATACAGAGATTATAGAATAGATTGAGTCTGTATAGGTCTCTTTTCAAGTAGCTACAGATTTGCAGTGTTGCAGCAATGCATCCTGTGGGACAGCAGTGCATGAAATCCACCTCAAGACCACATTTACAAATAAGATGCTTAATCCTATAACTGTTTTGATGGCTTCAGGATGAAAATAATAAATTCTACCTATTCACTGGATGTCAGCTTTTCATCAAAATTAAATTTAGGATTCCTCATTTTCAGCACAAAATGCAGTTCAGTTCTCAGCATGACAGAAGGCTGGATATGAGAAGTCAACAAACCATTTATAATTGTCTGCATAGATTGAACGTCAGTCGTAGCAAATTTACTTCAGCAGTTTATATGCAGTCCAGTCATAGATGTCAGAAGAATATGACTCCAAAGCAATCTAGTAGGAGCTAGAGATGAGTGTTTTCAGCAAAGTTGTGATAATTCATCTTGTATCTTCTTATAATACCCACAGAGGAAGTATACAATATAAAGATCATGGTAAGAAGTCCTCAAGAAACTTCACTTCTACCTAACTTAAAGAAAGCTATATACCATGTATCTCATTACAATATCAAAATGTTCTAAAGCTATCAATATTGAGAACAAATGTAATAAATGTAGACAGATCATTCCATTTGTGCATTGTTCTTGTAATTTTAGCAATTGTAACACATACACTGCAATCCCTTTCTCCTTCATTAACCCTATCATGTATCTTCATTAGCCATATCTTTTAGATGGAAAAATATGCTAGGATCAAGTTGTCACTGTTTCCTAACATAATCTAATCTGGCCTGAATTTGACAGCATAAGAAGTGTCAGATGGGTCCACTGTCCATCTTACAAAGGATTCTTGGACCCGTTCTAATTTGTCAGACAGTCGTTTGGTGCGTGCATACAACACCAAGTTCCCATATGTCAAACAATGTCATACTAATGCCATAAACAGTGGAACAATGTTTGCATGGATTCTACTGGCCACATATCTAAGGAGGTTCTCTAATTTACAGTTTGCTTTTGCCACAGTGAGATCTGTACATTTCCAAAACTAAATACTAGTGTCAAATAGTATTTCTGAATCATTGTAATTCTGTGCCTCATTTGTCCTACTACAGTTTCAATAATTGGGCATTTCTGCATTTTCCCTTCTGAGTTTCATAATCACTTTTTTTTCAAATTCAGATCAGATTTGCTTGCCTTTATATAGGCTTAATGCTGACCAAAAATGTTTGCATATTGAGACAATCTTCTTCCTTAAGTAAACATCTTAGGTTTGATGTCACCTATATACTTGATTCATCAGATTTGCTCAGAGATCTGTAGGTTCTTTAAACAAAATGCAGACACTTCCAGCTCTAATATCTATACCCTTCGGACACCCCTTTGGTTACAGAATCAATTGACTTCCTTGTTCTTTGTGTTTACTCACATCATTCTCCAATTTAACTAATCTCAAATCTAGTTAACTGCAGTGGGAATTAGCCCTCCCCCCTGATAGTGTATCTTTCATATCAGCATAGTTGGTCTAATGTGCTGAAATCCTACTAAAATCTAAAAAAACATCATTCAACTACATACCAGTATCTGCTACAGTCAACTCATTTTTCCAGAAGCAAATATCATTAGTACTAGTGAAGACTTATCTTCTTTAAGCACATTGTCTCCAGTCCAGGCTGTCACTCTTCTGTTAAGCATCCCATAATCTGTTAGTTATAAGCCTTTCCATTACCTTACCTACATTTTATGTCATTAATTCCCTCTTTCACTTCATAAATAGGATTAATGTTACTGTTTATTTCCAATTACTGGACATTGTTCCTTCTTTTGGACATTTATAGTGTAGGCTGTACAGAGCTATAGTTATGTATTTTGCACATTGCTTAAACAGTTAGGTTAAAATTCTGCTCTGGGCCTGCAGCCTATGAGATCTGTAGAGTTTTTAAGAGTTCTCTAATCTCCTTTTTGCTTAACTACAAAATCCTACCATAATATATTCTGCAATCAGTTTTCGTCACTGGTTAATATGATCATAGGCTAGTATTGCACAGGTGGTCAGATTGACCATATAAATTATTGCTATGCACCCTATGGAATATAACTGGAAGATTTACCTCCCTTCCTGATAAGGGCTGTACTGTTAATCCCAGGAGTAAATTTATCAGAAGCCATCAAATCTTCAAGATTCACTTGAAGGAGACCAAAGTGTTATATAATTTAATATGCAAGGGAAGTTTGTTCCAAAAGTAGGAAATCTTTTGTGTAATGCACCTTTCCCTGCAAGACGTCATGTTTTTTTACAATGTAAGTTAAGTTTCATAGTTTCCTGTGATTCTGAGGTGGAGAAAACTTAATGATGCAGATATTTGCTTAGCTATGAACACAAAACGGAGATCTGCACAACACAGAAAGGGTACAATTGTTTCCATCTGTCTGGGGAGTTAAGTGAGCTGGGCAATTTGATTCTGAAGGTAAAGAATGCTGAAGTCTTTCAAGATGGGATATGTGTTTGGATAAACACAAAATGATATGTTATAGTCAATGATTGACCTATTAAGGGATGAATACAAGGGGATTATTTGATCTCTGAATTTAGAAAGATCTACCTTTGGTAATTAACTCGGAAATGTAAAAAACAGGGTTCCTTGTTTTAACTGATAATTGATGATCAAATGAATATTTGTTATTGATGAATCTACCTAGATCTTTAATGGTTAGAACATGAAGTGTTAACTTTATTCAACCCCGTTAGGAAGATATAAGGGTTTGTAGGAGACTCAGGCATGGCACTCAGTTTATCATCCAAAAATATGGGAACCACAAACCTTTTATGTCTGCTTTCACATCAAATAATTAAATTTTAAAGAGAAAAGGACTTACTAAAAAAGACCAAGAGCACCCTACTAGTGACTAGTTTATTAGATGAGTATGTGCCACTAATTCTATTTCTTTGACCAAAGAGCCAGTTTGTAATCCATTGAGTGACATGGGGTAAATACTTCAGCTGGCAAGCTTCAGTGATGATGATATGGGGAATTGTATCAAACAGAAGAAGAACAACTAGCAGTCAAGTAAACCAGTTTATTAAAAACAACTCTAGCGCCTCGGCTTATACCAAGCCTTCAAGGAGTAAATTTCAAATGAATACGTTTTCATTTTATACCCACATATATTCAATCAAATAATTAATTAAGCAATTAAACAATAAAATGGCTAAAAAACACATCTATCTAAAGATTAGAACAAACATATTTTGAAGATGCTGATTTAAATAAGAATATGTTATTATATAAAGAGACTGTTTTTATTTTAAAATATGATACATTGATTCCAAAAGGTTTAAATGTAGATTACTGCTGGAAATGTATGGTTTAGATAGATGTGTTTTTAGACATTTTATTGTTCAATTGCTTAATTAATTATTTGATTGAATATATGTGGCTATAAAATGAGAACTGTATTCATTTGAAATGTACTCCTTGAAGGCTTGGTATAAGCCGAGGCGCTAGAGTGGTTTTTAATAAACTGGTTTACTTGACTGATAGTTGTTCTTCTGGATTTTGGAGTTTGTCGTGAGAGAATTGTATCAAACACTTTAACAATGTCAAGATAAGTGCCATTGACTGAATGACTTTCATCAATAGCATCAGTCATCCAACACCAAAAAAAACTACATACTGTATAGCAGTAAAGATGCGGTCATATCAGCAGAAAGAACTGCTCCTGACAAAATTGTGACAGTAGGGTAAGGTATTATCAATTGGAGACACCCAGGTGTTGATGAAACATAATATTCACTGTACACCAGGCAGAAGAGAATTTATCACTGTAATCAGAGAGTGTCAAAAGATATGTGTGAGATTCAAGTTGCTATATCTAGCTGTCTTCAGAATATATTTTTTCAGAAGGAGCAAAGACATTCTTGGATGTGCAACAGGTGAAGGAAGAAATAAAAAAGTTTATCCAACAAAACGTAAGCTAGCAAGTTGTGAGGAATTCTGTTTCTCATTCCTCTAACAATGGTACAGCCTATAGACAGAGCATGCCAGTAAAAACCTTTTCAGTGTTCCAAGGAAAAATGGTTGTCAGACAAAAATAGCACAGTTGCTGAGAAGAAAAACAAGGAGCATCTTGGACTTGAAACAGAGACTGGTGTTGAGTGACCGAGATGGTGAAGAAGAGGATCAGCAAGGCTCTGAAAGCAGAAAATAAATGTGTGGATTGTACAGGGATGTTTTCATAAGATGTAGTTTCTGCGTGAGAAATGTACTTCTGCATGAAGTGGAGGGAAGAAGAAAAAAAAAAGACTGGAAGTTTGTGGATTATTTTAAACTGGTTGTGAACTCTAAACAATAATTTCCCATTTTGTCATTGATGTTTAGAAGGATAATGAAGGAAATGAAGAAAAAACTGAGAGTACAAAAGTTCCCTGTTTTCTTCATAATATCTGTATAAATTTTAAGTAAAAAGTCCTTTTTCTTCTTAGTAATGCATGTATAAATAACCAGTTCCTTGAATTCAGCTGCATGTTACGTTGTAATTTAGTTATGTGCAGTATGTATCGGAATGCTAAATGTGAAGTGGGATGTATTAATGTCACTGATGTTAAAGTATGAACATAGCTTTTTATACGCCAGCAGAGCACTGTAAGTGGCAGACATACTGTTTGCAAGTGTATGCAATAAATTAGGCAGATACTGAGCTGTAAATCATGAAGTATTTGTATGAAGAAACACTACAATTACTTAAAGAAGAAGTGACAAATATTTCAGTGAAAAGAAATGAAGTATGTTATGTTGAAGAGAATACAAGGAGATGCATTCCTAGTAGTAACAACTTCCTCTGTATGAATTGTAACAATGCAAAATCTATTTATTTATTGATAGCCAGATCATCTTTTCTTAGGGCTATAAATCAATTAATTTAGAGCATGAAAGTTGTTTTTCACATCTGGGAAGGAAGTTTTGATGGGACAAGAAAAAACAGAGTGGGTGCAGAATGGAACACAGGCTCTAACATGCATTGCCAGCATGATTAAACCTAACTTTAGAATTTGTCTGTAATTGGAGATGGTATCTTTTTTTGGAAAATGTTTGTAATTGTATGTGTTTGTTGTGAGTTAAAACAGGTTGTGGGTTAAAAATAAAAATATATGTATATGTTTTTTGTTTGTTTTTTAATGTTTTTATTTAAAATATGGGAAAATGTGATCTGATATTGTTAATCCTCGTTCATTCCTTACGTGTGGGGTAGTCGGTTCTGACCTCGGAACCGAGCCGGCCATCTTCCAAGCTCGTGTCAGCTACAAACTCTCGAGCTAAACTCTTACCCATAATTCCCCTGTCCCTGTTACCTCAGATTTCGTTTGCCACATCGCCATTCGGTCGAGTCAAGCTACTTCTCTTGAGCTAAGTACAATATTTTCCTTCATACTAAGTTCTAAGACAGCTTTTTCACAAAAAAGTTATTAGATAGTTATCTCTTACCTTATTTAGCGACTACCCTTTTTTGAATCTTTTTCAGTTCCTTTCCTCTCTTTTTACCGTGAGGTAATTTCTTTTTTACCATCGTTGGTAAACCCCTTTTCCTTCTTACCTTCGGGTATTTCTTGTACCATTGCTGGTATTTTTCTGGTTTTCCTCTTTTCTTTCTAAAATGGCAGATAAAAAAGGTGGTCCAGGGTTCAAAAGATGTCTAGCTTGTGGCCATAAATTACCTACTTCAGATGCACATTCCCTGTGTGTCTACTGCTTGGGTGTGCCACATTTAACAGTTGACCCACCTTGCAGAATTTGTAAGAATTTCTCTAACAGGACATTAATTGAGAGAAAAAATAAATTAATACTGAAGTGGCTACTTAAATCTCCTTTTTCAGAGGTTGTTTCTGGGACAGAGGCTTCAACCCCTCCAAGATCCCATAAGAAAAAGAGTGATTAACATAGAAAGGCCAAGTCCCTTCCTTCGTTCCCAGCTGGGGACCCTCAGGAACCGAGACCCAAGAAAGCTAAGCTTTCCAGTTCATATTTGACTTCTTCGGCTCCAACGCTTTTGGTGCCTAGACCTTCGGCACTGAGACCATCAACACCATCTGTGACTTTGGCACCGATTTGTGTGCCCCATACTGCATCGGTACCGAGGAGCTCCTCGGTTCAGACTCCCTTACCGGCAAACTGTTTCGACGTTGATGGATGTCTCGACGCCCATTACTTTTTCGGCTCCGACAACTTACCCAGCACCAATTATGCTCTCGGTACTGACCATTCAATTTTCATCACCGATGTTTTTGGTGCAGGCCTTAGTGCCAACAATCACTTCGGTGCCGACCTCATCGTCGGTGTAGACCATGCCTTTGGCACCGATGATTTCCTCGGTGCAGACACCAGTAGTTCAGTCCTTTACAGCTCCGTTGTTCTCAGTGCAGACCTCCCCCGTGGTGTGCACCAAGCTTGTTCCCTCCTTGGATAGACCTGTCTCTCCCTCAGCCATGTCAGTGAAATCCACTAGAAGCCTCTCTGAACACTATGTGTTGCGTCTTGTGGATCAAGTGCTTTTGGCCAGAGGTATCCCGCCCCCAGTACCTTTCCTTCCTCGGGAGGTGATCACCATTTACCAAGGACCCCTACGTATTCTCCTCCTTCATTGCCTTTGAAGCCCCTCAATATAGCATAGTTTTCCCCCACTACAGTTCCCTTTATGGACCTCACTAAGGAGCCACAGTTGCCTTTGTGTCAGGAGAGTCTTACCACAGCCCAGGATGTCAGCTGTGACGTACGTACTTTGGTCTTTCAGAGCCATCCAGGGACTCTGGGTCGGCAGGCTGAGCCACTTAGGAGAGGGGTGACCCCCCGCCCTGGGCCCCCACCTCTCTTCAGGTGGTCCAGCCTTCCAGCTAATGAAGAAGGCTCTGGCGTCAATTGGTGATCCTGTGCTATCACTCTCCTCGCCCTTCTCTGGCCCGCAATGTGCACAAGTCGCTCCTAGCGGACACCGGGCACAAGGGCCTCAAGACATACTCCCACAAGAGACCCCTTTTGTGCTGTCTTCTCCAACTTCTCCCTCTGAGGAAGATCCTTGAAAGAGCTTGTGCAAGAGGAAGCACATGGACTCCACAGAGGAGTCCCTTACTGAAGACAAAGACTTTGATGATGGGGAAGGGTCCTCTCAGTCACCCTATGAGGTATCCTTTGGTGATGTCCTTGAAATCCTTAAATAGAGAGGTGACTGGCAGCCCTCTAACCCGACCTCTGAAGAGTCTGTGTTCCGGCAGGCCTTTCATGCCCGGCCCCCTACCTTCTGAGTTACTCCACCTGCCGATGAACTTGTCCAACTCATCATGCAGCGTGTGTGAAAGGCTCTTGACACCGTTGAGGCCATTCCCCGGAGGCCAGATAAAATTTTGTCCCCTCCTGCTTCTGATCCCCATTGGTCCAAAGGTCTTCCTGTAGATGCTTTAGTGGTGGCGGCCGCAACTAAAAAGGACCTGGTGGAAGAAGAAAGCCAGACTGTCCATCCGCCCAACAAAGAGACCCGGGCTCTGGACATAATAGGAAAGTGTACTTTTGCAACAGCCACCTTTGCAGTCAGGTCCCTGAACTATATGGCACATTTTACCAGGCTTCACAAAGACTTAATTTCTGAGCACTCTGAAACTTTGACTGGAGCTGTGTCTGATGAGGTCCATGACAAAGTGGCCTCTCAGCTAGCCACCATCGAATTGATATCTAACTCCTCCATGCGCTTGATATCTCACGCATCAGAAGGAGCAGCTAGAGCAGCGAGTTCAGGCATTGTTCTGAGATGACATGCCTGGATGTGCTTGTGTAATTTCACGGAACCCTTCAAGGCTTCCTTTCTCATTGCTCCCATCGAAGTCTCTTCATTGTTCAGACCCAAGGTTAAAAGCACACTGGCCAGATGTGAACAGGACAGTAAGACCCTTTCTGCTGTGGGTGTCTGTTATTCTTCCCCTCAATGGGTTTTCTCCAGAAAACCAGAAGAGTGGGAAGATATGGCACAGAAAGTCTCAGGGCTCTTTTCGTGACACACAGGCTGAGTTCTCCCCTAGAGGCAGAGTGGGAAACTCACAGGGAAGACGCCCCTTTCGGGGCAGAGGGGGTCCACGTAATGAGGGTTCCAGGGATTCTTTCCCTGGCCAATCCTACCAGAGCTCCTGAAGAGCAGCCCAACTGCTTTCCTCTGAAAGTGGTTGGGGGTCATTTCTCTTTGTACCTTTCTGCCTGGCTAACCATTACCACCAATGCTTGGGTACAAAGGATAATAACAAGAGGTTATCATATCCCCTTTGACCTTTGTCCCGCTCCCCTAACAAGCTTCCCTGACATTCCACCCAGTCAAAGGGAACAAGCAGCGTTAGAGATTTCAAAGCTGCTAAGAAAAAGAGTCATCCAAATAGTCCCTCCAGACCAGATAGTATCCGCATTCTACTCAAGACTATTTTTGGTGCCAAAGAAAACCATGGACTGGAGACCAAGTTTGGATCTCAGTGTATTGAACAAGTTTGTAAAAGTACAGAAATTCCGGATGGTCACAATACAGTCTATCCTTCCGCTTTTGGAGAAAGACGATTGGATGTGCTCGATAGATCTTCAAGATGCTTACTATCACATAAAAGTGGACAGACCATCAAGAAGACTCCTTCACTTCCATGCGGGAGCCAGTCATTACCAGTTCAGAGTACTGCCCTTTGGACTCTCTACAGCCCCCAGAGTGTTCACAAAGTGCGTGGCAGTCGTCACAGCTCACTTGCGACTACAAGGATTCCAGGTGTTTCCATACCTAGATGACTGGTTCATTCCCCCCACACACACACACACACACACCAGACATCTATTGGAAGAAGCCCTGGCATACTCTCTCCTCACTGTAGAAAGGCTAGGCATAACCATAAACTGGCGAAAATCCAATCGCACCCCATCTCAGTCCACAGAATTCATAGGGGTTATCTTGAATACAAATAATTGCAGAGCATCCATTCCAGAACATAGAATTCTAAGGATAAAGCAGCAATTGATTCCAGTCCTTTCAAGGGAGAAATCCACAGCTCATTCTGTTCTCCAGTTTTTTGGTTCCATGGCAGCCTCCATTACAATTGTATCCCTAGCCAGGTTTCACATGAGGCTTCTACAATGGCTACTGCTCACCCAATGGTATCCTTTTCAGTGCCCTCTTTCAGCCAAGAATCGGGTAACTCACAGGTGTAAACAAGATTTAAATTGGTGGATGGCACACAATCCATCACAATGGTCTTGCCCCTTCTCCCCCCAACAGCCCAAGGCTACAGTGACCACGGACGCCTCCCTGATGGGGTGGGGGGGCTATTTCAGGTGTCAGACAGTCCAAGGTACTTGGTCCGAAATGGAGGCCCATCTGCATATAAATGTTCTAGAGCTGAGGGCGGTGCTTCTGGCATTGCAAGCATTCCATCCCCTGTTGCCATCTGGGAATATTGCGATACAATCAGACAAAATGGCGGTGGTCTGGTACATCAACAAACAAGGTGGAACCAAGTCTTACCCACTCTGTTGAGAGGCCATGAGGGTATGGCATTGGGAGATGGCTACCAACTGCTTACTTCTAGCAATGCACATTCCTGGGAGTTCCAACGTGATAACAGACAGACTCAGCAGGTGTATTCTACAACCTCACAAGTGGTCCCTGAATCCCTTGATAGCGGCAGAGATTTTCAACCGCTGGGGTCTTCCTTGCTGCAACCTCTTTGCCTCCCCAACCAACTACAAATGAAACAACTATTTTGCCCTGATTCCCCCTTCAGGACAGTCACCCAGGGACACTCTAGTCCACGACTGGCCCTCGGGTCTACTTTATGCATTTCCACCTCTCCCCCTCATTCCCCAGTTTCTGAAGAAAGCCTGCTAGTTGAAGAGCAAAGTAATCCTCATAGCACCATATTGGCCTCATCAGATTTGGTTCCCCTTCCTTTGGCCTCATCTGCTGGATCAACCGTGGATTCTCCATCCAACCCCGGAGTTGATCTCCCATCCACAGAATCTGATTCACCCCAACTTGAACAGCCTGAAGCTCACAGCTTGGCTCCTCCAATTCCTTTGATTGCCAGGCAGGATGATCTTTCTTTGACAGTACGTGACATTCTTATTGCATCTCATAAGTCTTCCACCAGAATTACATATATCAACAAGTGGAAAAGATTTACTATTTGGCTGAAAGAAAAACAGGTGGATCCCTTTTCAGCACCAGTGTCGATATTACTGGAATATCTGTCTACCTTATTTCAATCTGGTCTGTCTGCCTCTACCATTAGAGTTCATTCGGCTGCAATTTATAATTTTCATGATGGTGTCCAAGACTCTTCTCTTATGTCACACAAATTATGCAAGACTTTCATAAAAGGTATGAATCACCTAAAACCCCCTTTTAGAGAACCTACACAACCATGGGACCTGTCATTAGTCCTACAAGCTTTGACAATGCCACCTTTTGAACCAGCCTTTTCTTGCGACCTCAAATATTTGTCATGGAAAACCTTGTTTTTGGTCGCCATTACTTCTGCCAGATCTATCTCTGAGCTTCAAGCCTTATGCATCAAGAGACAGTATTTGATTTTTCATAAAGACAGAGTGTCATTGAGAACTAATCCTTCCTTTCTGCCAAAACTGATTTCTGAAATGTCCATTAATCAAACCATTGAATTGCCAGTTTTTTTCCCCAGTCATTCAAACAGAGGAGAGTATTGCTTACATACCCTAGATATTCACAGGCAAATTCGCTTCTACTTGAACAGGACTAAGGCTTCTCGTAAATCAGACCAGTTATTTTTGGCCTATTCTGGACCTAGATTAGGATGTGCTATTGCTAAGGTCACATTGGTTAAATGGTTAAAAGACTGTGTAACCTTCATTTATAGAAAACGTAATATGCCATTAACTACTACCATAAATGCTCATTCTGCAAGGTCGGTGGTAACTTCTGCTGCCTTCCATGCCAGAGCCTCTTTACATGACATTTGTGCAGCTGCAACTTGGGCTAGTCCTCATACCTTCATCAGTCATTACAAGTTGAATTTGGCCTCCAGGGGAAGAGCATCTTTTGGTTCTATGGTGCTCAGGAATGTCCTTCCATGAGAGCCTCCCAGGAATAAAGGTAGTTGGGGACTCTGTCCCACACATAAGGAATGAACGAGGATTAACAATATCAGATAAAGAAGTTATGTCTTACCATAATGTTCCATCTGTATTGTTGATCCTCGTTCGTCATTACGACCCACCCTCCTTCCCCCTCCTGTGGCTTCTAGTGGATATCACCATCCGGTTCTGTTAGGTTATTTGACCAGAGGTAGCCTCTACCTTCTTTTGACTTGCAAACTCAATCTGCGGTAACAGGGAGAGGGGAATTCTGAGTAAGAGTTTAGCTCGAGAGTTTGTAGCTGGCGCAAGCTTGGAAGATGGCCGGCTCGGTTCCGAGGTCGGAACTGACTACCCTACACGTAATAACTGAACGAGGATCAACAATACAGATGGAATGTTATGGTAAGACATAACTTCTTTTTGTGGGTCTAAACAGAAATGAGAATGTGCAGTTGCATATAAGTTCAGCCTGAGAAATGCTATTATATGCATGTAAGTTCATAGAATCATAGGAGATTATTGTAGCAATAACCCACGCCTGGGTGTGGGTAATGCTGGATTTACCCACGGTTGGCGTGGTTTGGTCCCGAGGGCGAAGCCCGAGGGACCAAACAAAGACAACCGTGGGTAAATCCAGCATTACCCACACCCAGAAGTGGGTTATTGCTATTATACAATGACATTATTTAAGAAAATAAATAATTACTTTTCTTAAATAATGGCATTGTATAATGCCTCTTTGCTGCCCTTCCGCAGCTGTCTGGTGTTCCACGGCAGTTCTGATGTACTGCACATGCCTACGCAGTACATCAGAGTTGTGGCAAAAGCAACGGAGAACGCAAGATCTCCGTTGCTTTTACATCGCTATGTTAAATGGGTTTAACATGGCGAGACAGTTTAAAATAAGCAACGGAGATCTCCGTTGCTTATTTTAAAGCTGTCTCGCTATGTTAAACTCATTTAACATAGCGAGACAGGTTAAAGCAACGGAGATCGCAAGATCTCCGTTGCTTTACATTGTGTCGCTATGTTAAAGGAGTTTAACATAGCGAGACAGCTTTAAAAAGCAACGGAGATCTGCGTTGCTTTTTAAACCTGTGTCGCTATGTTAAACTCTTTTAACATAGCGAGACAGTTTTATACTAACAGAAAAGTCCGGGCGACCGGACCTTTTCCGTTAGTATATTGAGGATTTAACGGCACGCTGGTTGGGCTGGCCAATCAGCGTGCACGTTTTAGAGGAGGCATTGTATAATAAGCTATTGACCTGGAGGTCGTTTTAAGCCTAGCCGTTTCATCTCAATGTAATTCAATAGAAATGCTAGTCAGTACCCAAGATTGCATTAGTGATGACCACCTATGTCCAGGAGGGTTGTGGGCTCTATTTCCAGTAAGAATTTATGGTGCCCCATCAACTTGTCCAGGTTCCTGTTGAACAGTGTCATAGAAGCGCACTGTTTCACATGAATTGACAGGCTGTTCCAAAGAAGCAGCAGTCACTGGGAGATAAATCTGACCCTCCAGCGTGTCCTATTTAAGTTGCAAGCCATATTTAGGTCCCTGGAATGGGTAAGCCTAGTCCCATTTGATTTACAGATAGCAGCAAGTTCATTAGCTTTGGGTCTTGGATTGCATTGTAGGCCAGGCAGAAGTCTATTCTAAGAAGTCTATACAATATGAAGCATAGTGACAGGGACTTTAGTCAGTCTGTGTAAGGCACATGCTGGAGCCCCTTGATCTTCTTTTTTAGAAACCTCTGAGGTCTCTCTAATTGCTGCAGGTGCTTAGTACAGTACATGCGAAATGGGGTATTATGCTCAATTATGGGCCAGATAAGTGCTGAGTATAGGGTGGTTGTAACTTCTTTTGCTCTCGAAGTGATGCCTCTACTAATCAAGTGTGTTACATAGAAAGCATTCCTTACTACAGTAGACAAATGGTGGTCAAAGTTAAGGTCAGAGTCACCTAGTGATCCCAGGTCCCTTACCACTTTATGGGTACTTAGGGTATTGTTGTTGATTTGATAGTGTGAGGGGACATTGTTTGTGCCAAAGGAAATGATGATGCATTTCTTTGCATTCACTTTGAGACAGTGACTAATACACCAGTCACTGGTCTGCATGAGACCCTCCTGGAGTATACTGACATCATTTGGGGATTCAATGATTGCACGTAGTTTGCAGCTGTCTGCAAACTTTGTCAGCCTCAGCCCTTAATTTTGACTTGAACTTCTGAGAAGTATATACCAAACATTAGGGGGGGGGGGCAGCACTAACCCCTGTGGCACCCCACTGGTAACAAGTCTGCTGGTTGATGTGGTCACCCACTTTGATAGTGTGTGTCTGGTTTGTGAGCCAGTTGGAAACCCATCTTACAATGAAGGGGTTTACATTCAGTTTGCTCAGTTTATCGGTAATGCCTGAATGTGGGACTGTGTCAAAAGCCTATATCCTGTGTGCACAGATTTGCCCTCCTCAGTGGCCTTGGTCACATTTTCAAAGAAATCCACCAGATTTAACAGGCAGGATCTGCCCTTCACAAAGCTGAATTGGGTAGGATCCAGGGTTTGGAGGTCAACTATGTCTTTATTTATGTTGTCCATAATGATATGTTCCATGGCCCTACAGATGAAGGCTGGGCAGGCTTATGGGTCTGTAATTCCCCGGGTCTGTTGCTAGACCAACTTTTGTGGAGGGGAATAACTGTTGCTGTTTTCCATTCCACAGGAGCAAAGCTTTGTGAAAAGGGTACTTAGTGGTGATGCTAGTTCATGTTTTAGCCTGTTTAGAAGACAGCCTGGGATGTTGTCTGGTCCTATAGAGGCTGTGTTTTTTGCCTTGGGCAAGGCTTTGAAGACCTGCTCTTCAGATATGTAAGGTGGTGGGTGGAATTAGGGGGAAGGTTTGTTGTAAGTTAAGAAGGGATAAGGGAGTGAAATTTTCACCAAACCTATCCACTGGCAGGTTTGCTATCTCTATGGGGTCAGTATGGTTGATACATTTGGCCACTAGTTCTGAACATGCTTGGGTTGTACCCTTTACATTATGTATGTAGCTGTAAAAGACCTTATGATTATCCTTGGCTGTACTTGCTAAGTTTCTCTCAAAGGAGCCCTTGGAGGATTTGACAACTTGTCGTATTTGCCTGTTGATGCTGAGGAGAATGATTTTCCATTGTTGGGGCCTTGCTTTTGTTTTCTTAGACAACAACCTTTTGCATTTATTGTAAAGTTTGTTGATGCTGGATGTCCTCCATAGAAGCTTGTTTTTACCTGGGGCTCTGGCTTTGATTCTTTCTGGTTCAGTCAAGTTTATACACTTATGCAAGTGATTTTACAGGGCTTTAGTGTAAGCTTCGGTGTAGTTACCACTTCCATCTTAGGGTGGGGTTTGGAATGCATTTATACCTATGCCTACTTATACCCATAAAAGCAAGGCCCCAACAGCGGAAAAGCACCCTCTTCAGCCTCAACAGGCAAATAAGACAACTTGTAAAATCCTCTAAGGGCTCCTTTGAGAGAAACTTAGCAACTACAGCCAAGGATAACAATAAGGCCTTTTACAGCTACATACGTAGCCTAAAAGGTATGACCCAAGCATGTGCAGAACTAGTGACCAACAGGATCACACACACTGACTCCACAGAGATAGAAAACGTGCTCGTGGATAGGTTTGGCAAGCATTTCACTCCCTTATCCCCTCCTAACTTATCACAAACCTTCCCCCAAACTGCCCCCCACCCTGCATATCTGAAGAACAGGTCCTCAAGGTCTTGTCCAAGGTAGACAAACACAGTCTTTCTGGGACCAGACGACATCCCAAGCTGTTTTCTAAGCAGGCTAAAACATGAACTAACATCACCACTGAGTAGCCTTTTCAATCATAGCTTAACCAGAATCTTTGTTCCTGCAGAATGGAGAACAGCAACATTTATTTCCTTCTACAAAGGTGGCCTAGCAACAAAACCGGGGAATTACAGACCCATAAGCCTGACCAGCCTCATCTGTAAGGTCATGGAACGTATCATTATGGACCTCATTAACAAAAACATAGGCGACCTCCAAACCTTGGATCCTACCCAGTTTGGCTTGATCAAGGGCAGATCCTTCCTGGTAAATCTGGTGGACTTTTTTGAAAATGTGACCAGGGTCATTGATGAGGGCAGATCTGTGCACACAGCATACCTCAACTTGGGAAAGGCTTTCAACACAATCGCACATTCAGGCATTACTGATAAACTTAGCAAACTGAATGTAAATCCCTTTGTTGTAAGATGGGTTGCCAACTGGCTCACAAACTGGATGCACACTATCAAAGTGGGTGACTCCACATCAACCAGCAGACCTTTTACCAGTGGGTGCCACAGGGGTCAGTGCTGGGCCCCCTAATATTTGGTATATACTTCTCAGAAGTTCAGGTCAAAACTAAGGGGTTGTGGCTGACCAAGTCTGCAGATGACTGCAAACTAAGTGCAAGCCCTGATTCCCCAAATGATGTCAGGGTATTCCAGTAGGGTCTCACGCAGACCAATGACTGGTGTATTAGGCAAAGAAATGCATCATCATTCTCTTTGACACAATGTCCCTTCACACTATCAAATCGATAACAATACCCTAAGTACCCACAAAGTGGTAAGGGACCTGGGATCAGAAATAGACTGCAACCTTAACTTTGACCACAATCTGTCTACTATGGTAAGGAAGGCTTTCTATCTAGCACACTTGATTAGTAAAGGCATCATCTCAAGAGCAAAAAAGGTTATAACCCCTCTATACTCAGCACTAATCCGGCCCATAATTGAGTTTAACACCCTGTTTGGTATGTACCGTACAAAGCACCTGCAGCAACTGGAGAGACCTCAAAATTTTCTAACAAAGAAGATCAAGGGGCTCCAGCATGTGCCTTACACAAACTAACTAAAGTCCCTGTCACTGTACTCCGTGTCGTATAGTCTTCTTAGGGAAGACTTATGCCTGGCCTACAGAGCAAGCCAAGACCTAAACCTAATGAACTTGCTGCATATCAGTAAATCAAACGGGACTAGGGCTACCCGTTCCAGGGATTTAAATATGACCTGCAACTTAAATAGAACATGATAGAACATGCTGGAAGGAAAGATTTATCTCCCAGCAACTGCCACATCTTTGGAACAGGCTACCAATTCATGTGAAACAGAGCACCTCTATGACACTGTTCAAGATGAACCTGGACAAGTGAATGGATCACAGTAAATCCTTACTGGGGATAACACCCACAACCCTCCTGGACATGGGCAGTCATCACTAAATGCAATCTTGAGTATTGAATAGTATTTTCAAGGTATTACATTAGGATGTAATGGCTAAGCTTAAAATGACCTCTGGGTCGATAGCCTAGTAATCTCCTATGATCCTATGAGCCTATTTATATTCTGCCTAAAACTACTATTAAGGAGCTTAAGAGAATTATGGAAAAGGAAATCAGTTTCCAGCAGGTAATATTATTCATGGTAGGGGACTAGAACTACAATAGTGAAAATGTATCAAAGGACCTAAAAGGGCAAATGTAACAAAAGAGGGTAGATTTCTGAAGAAATATATGAGAGTGTTTGGAATGGAAGATGTGAAATTGCTAGTAGGAACCCAGACATAATTTATATATTATAAATGGACTAGACTGGACAAAAATGGGTATTTGATACTTTTCCAGCACATCCGATAACTATTTCAGACCATTTGCCAATAACGACTAAGGTAAAGATGCATGGTAATCAAATACAATTTGACATTGTTGCTTTCCCACAAAGCCATTAAAAAGAGAGGATTATAAGGAATGGGTAATGAAACAATTCAAGAGTTGCTAAGGAAAATACAAATTTCTTCAGAAGCTGTAGCTGAGGAGTGGGATAAAATTAATATGAAAACTCAGTGCCAAAAAAAAACATTATATGTCCTTTGGAAACTGTCAACCCAAGTTAACTACTCTATCGAAAAAACTCCCATAAGAATCAACCCAGTAGTAAGGGATCTAGGAACATATGTAGACATTAATCTGGCCTTTGATGAACACATAGCTAAGATAATAAGAAAATCATTCTGTGTCACCCAACTTATAGGTATGTGCATGGCATCCACATCCAAAGAATTTATAGTACCACTCTACTCGGCCCTTATTAGACCTATCATTTAATACAATGCCTCTTTTGTCCTGTATCTCACCAGACACTTGCAACAGTTGGAAAACACACAAAGGTTTCTCAGCAGGAGAATTCACAGCATGCATACCCTGTTCTACACTGATTGCTTAAAAGCTGTCTCTCTCTCTCTGTATTCAGTCTCCCTCAGGCTGCTGAGAGGGGATCTTTGCCTGGCTTACAGAGCTTCCCCAGACCCAGCCCTGATGGAACCTTTGCACATGCACAAAACAAACAGCACCAGAAGCAGTTGATCCAGGGATCTGAAATTCACTTGTGACATAAACAGAACATGCTGGAGAGATAGACAAACTTCCCAAAGGATCCCTGCACTATGGAATATGCTCCCCATTCATGTAAAACAGAGTTAATCCCTGACCCTATTTAAAAAAAACCTTGACAATTGGATGGGAAACTGTAAATTTACCCCCGATCTGGCTCCCATGTCCCTTATGGACAGAGGCCATCAATAAAAAATATGTTATCTTAACACCTCCCCTACAAATCCTTAGTTACCTCCCTACTAACATGCCCCATAGTTGCCCATAATATCTGAGACCCAAATTGTTTGGGCTGCTCATCCAGGCTTGTGAGAGCCCTAGTGGTTGTTAGCCTAGTAATAGTCTATAAACCTGTGAACCTAAAACTATGGTAGAGATGAGAGTGAAAGAGGTATGGGAGAGAAGTAATAGGAATTATCAAGAAGGATTATTAATGGTTAAAGTATTGCAGATGAAGGGGAATCTTGTGGATCAAAAAGAGGAACAACTCTTGAGTGCTAAAGAAAAAAATAAGAGAGTATTTGGATTATATGCGTGAGTTTGGAAGGGTCACTATTAAGCAAGTATTTTTTGATCACCATAGAGCACAGAAACTATTAGCACAATGATTTAGGCAATATAAAATAGGAATAGGGTATTGCCAACATATCTTTAGAAAAATAAGTAGAGGTATTAGAAATATTTCTGAAATTCTGTGAAAATCTGTGTGGAGCAGAGGAATGGGGAAACCAAGAAAAGACAAATGGAAACCTTATGAAAAACTTAAATATGTTAATGTTACACAAACATTAGGTTGAAAAAAATAATAGCTAAGATGGGTGCACACTGATCAACAACTTAATGTCAGCTCTCCCATTGTGAAAACAGAAACTGAGAAATAAAAGCCAGTGAAATTGTCAGTCTAAAAAAAATATTTACTGGCTATTAAGTACACTGCCTGTATGTTAGCAAAGAAGAAATTGAGAGAACCAGAAAGAAAACCAACCAGAAAAGATGAAGAGAAAACACTGCTGGAAAGAATCCTACAGCAGTTCAGCAAAAAGCAGTTCAAGCTTCAGCTTTGATACAATGAATCTCTTCCAATATTTAGAATGAAAAATAAATCAAATGTACTCAGAGGTAATTAAAGTAATGAAACAATGAAGGAATGTATCAACTCAAATAACATAAGGCTGGAAAAAAATAGAAGTTTTAAGTAGCTGTTCAGATGAACACATACAACTGCAAATATCAGAGGATGAAATGAAGAAAAGGCTGACTGAGTATGAGGCTTCTGAAGAAGAGCTGTTTCAAAAATTGGTAGAGTTAGAAGGCATAGCACATATAGAAAACCTGCGATTTTCTGCTGTACCAGAGAAATTGTAAGGAACAAACTATAATAATTTTATGAAAGCATAAATAAACAATAGAACTGACATTCCATAGCAGGATTTAATTGGAAGAACACATCAAGTGTGTGCTCTAAACTTGGCCATGAGAAAGCAGCCAATACCTAGATTACTAAAGATGCAATCATACAAACAAAATGACTTGATGCTGACAAAAAAGTGGTAGAAGGGAACAGCTTTAAAAACTAGAGGCAGAAGATTGTTTGTAGATAATGATTATTCACTGTACACCAGGCAGAGAGAAGCAAATGTATCCCAGCAATCAAGGAATGTTGAGAGGCAGTTGTGAGATACCAGCTATCTTCAGAATAATTTTCCTGGATGATCAAAGATTTTTGAATACAGAACACTCTAAGGAGGAAATAAAAATGTTTATTTAACAAAAAAGTGAGCCAACAAACAGAAAGGGTCTTGGCTTCTTATACCTCTGACAGTAAAGCTCATAAAGAGACTTTGCCAGTGAAACATTTTCCAGTGTTCAAAGGAAAATGCTTGGGAGACAGAAAAAAGCACAGCAGTTAACAAGAAGAATAATGAGTACCTTGGACTTCAACCAGAGCCTAGTGATGTGAGATGGAGATGAACAGGATGAAGACTAGCAGTAATAAAATTAATGAATAAATGGGAGATTATAAAGCATCAGTCACATGTGTGAAATATGCCTTTGCAAAAAATGAGGCTGAGAATGATTGGACATTTGCTGTCTTTGTTAAATGTGTGGGTGGACTGTAAAGCACATACCCCACTTTATGTCATTAATGTTTAGAATGACACTAAAGGGAAAAATGTAAGAAAAATTATTTTTGTTCTCATTAGTAGTTGTATAAAACATTTCATTATGTAAACTGCATGTTATGTAGTAAAGCAGTTTTGTATAGTGTGTATCGCAGGTATAGTAACTGTGGCGGGAATCTTTTCAGAAACTGTTAAAGATATTAAAGTAAACAAGTATCTTTTTTATTTGTAAGAAATATTGGCTTTACAGAATAACAGCAGAAGAAAGGCTGGACAGAAGCACGTTTAAGTTCATATCCTGTGATCTTGGGCTGCTGGGATGAAGGAGTGGGTATGTAAAAGTGTATTGATTGCAGTATATGTAGGATTATGATAGTTTCTCTTATTTGTACAAGGGTGGATATATAGATTTAATGCCCTTGTCTTAAGCTACAAACAAGTGTTTTTGTAAGCAGGTAGGTTTGGAAAATAAAACAAAATGATAAAAGTCTTAAAATGCTAAGTTCCTTGCATATGCAAAGATATTAACTTGTTTTTCCCATCAGCAACTGTTCTCAGTAGGAATCAAGAAGTCTGTATCTCTGAAGGCCATTTTAAATTTTGTTCTGCCTGAAATTTATGAAGATTCCTTTTTGATTTTGCAGAGATGTTAGCTGTTTTTTCTCTTTGGTGTTTATGTGGAGATGAGCTGTCTGCAGGTGCAAGCAATTAATCTTGAGAGTTCTGAGCATTCTTTGTTGAAGGACATGCAAAATTTAAAGCTAACATTATAAGCAGTTCAGTTAAAAGTAAAGATGGAAATTATGGAAAGTGAATAAGAGATGAAAGTTTTCCTGTCAGCGTGAATACTTTAATGCACTAAATAGAACAGTGTACATTTTAATTTTATTTAAAAATAGACAGTGCTTGTTTTTCTTATGGCTAAAAGTTAATGTTTCTGAAAGCATACAAGCTGTTTTTCTCATCTGGGAGAAGAATCAGTGTAAGTGGAAACATAAGCTATAATATACAGTTAGCATGGGTAAACTTAATTTTAGGTTAGGTAATGCCTCTGGGTGCAGCTTTCGATTTGTGGAAATTGTTCCTATCTGGAGGATTAAACTTCATTTTTTGAAGTTGTATAGTTTTATGTGTTTGTTCAAAGTTAACAGGAGATGGGCTGTTCTGAAAATATATTTAGTTTTTTTTGTGGGGGGGTCATTAAATCAAAAGGTATTGTAAAATGTGACATAGGGTCAAATGGAGATGAGAAGAAACAACTCTATAAAAGACTAGTCTGTCAAACATTAGCGTGTGCATGTAAGACGAATGGTTGAAATACACATTCAAAAAACTGTCATGTATATTAGGTGGGAATAATTGCTTTTTACCAGAGTGACTACACTATCCATATTATCTTGAAACATAAATTATCTTACACATGTTGACAAAAAGGAAAGATTATTGAATTCTACTAAATTCGGAGTGCAAATAGCAAATAGCAGTGCTGCAGGAAACACATTTTTTAAGGTGGGTATTCAGGAGAATGTCAGGGACAAAGGAAAAAAGAGTGTAATAATACTAGTTACTAGAAGGATGATAGAAGAGTTAAAAAGGCAGTAATGGTAGATTTGTGGTAGTAAGGGGCTATTGGCAAGGGAGGAGGATTACAGTGGCATGTATTTATATTCCACCAAAAACTGCTATTGGAGCTTAGGAAAAATGTAGGAGAGATAATTAGCATTCAGTAGGGTTATATTACTTATAGGTGGGTTCTGGTACTTGATTTGCTATAGTGAGAATGTATCAAGGATTCTTGAATGGAAACAAAATAGGGTAGATATCTGAAGAAATTTATGAAAATATTTGGTCTGGAAGATGTGCATTCAGTAGAAGGAACTCAGACAGAATTTACACATTATTCCTCAAGATACAGTAACCGGGCTAGAATGGATAGAAATTATATTTCACAGGATCATGTGCATTTGATTGAAAGTTTTACATCTATCAAATAACTGTTTTGGATCATGCACTGATAAAATCTAAGATACAAATGCAGGATAATGAAGTAACAATTGGTTTAGCTTCTAGTGCCAGTCCAGGGGAATCCAGTATCTGTCAGCCTGGGAAAATATGGTTCACAGAATACACTGCTTTCCTAGTAATGGTCTTCACCTGTCGCCTTTTGGCTTTCGGTTACTGGCAAAGGTACTTGCATCACCCATAGTGCCTTTCTTAGGCAATGACATAACAACAAAATTACTGGCATAAAAAAAATCCACTAGATACAAACTCAAGGTTATGCTGCTTAATGCTAGGAGTCTAAATCGGAAACTGCACTCACTGGAAGCACTCATTACCTTGGAAGATGGCAATGTCTGTGCAGTCACAGAAACATGCTTCAGTGCTACAGAGAGCACCCCGGCCATGCAAGGCTACAATGCCTTCCACATGTTCAGACCTCAAAATGAGTGTGAAAGAACCAAAGGCAGAGGTGTAGCCATCTTTATTAAAGACAAATACACCTCAAGACTGGTCAAACAGTATGACTCCCTAGCACTACTCCAGGTCCAACTAATTTTAGGTAAAACACCCTTCCATATCAGTTAGCTATAGGTCTCCCACTATGAACCTTGAGAACCACTCTGCCTTCCTGGACCTATTGAATCACTCACAATACAGCCAAACACCTTGGTCTTGGGTGATTTCAACTATTCTTCCATCGATTGGGAGTCAGATATGACCACAAACATGCTCGGTGTAAGGTTCCTGGACTTTCTTAATACAAATGCTGTGGAATAGTTAGATAGTCTGCACCCTCACAAGGGGCTTGAATGTCCTAGACTTAGTACTCACCAACAGAGGAGGTCTCTGCACTACCCCCTGTGTGTTGCCCTCCCTGGTAAGTTCTGATCATAAATCAGTCTCATTCAAAGTAATGATCATGCCTCACCCTGCCTCAAGAGCAAAAGGGATGAAAGTTTCTCCAAAGCAAATTATAGCCTCCTAAGCAATGGCATAAATAGTTTCAAAGCCCCTGCTACCACTGTCAGCAATGACTCCTATACAGAGGTGTACACAAACGCCCTGTATAAAGACCTATACAAATGTATAGACTCAGCTATACCTGAAAGGATCAAAACAAGGTCCTCACAAAAAACAAGCCACCCTTGTGGACATTGAGCATGCATATGTTATACAACAAGTGGAAGAAACTAATGTCTAAGAACAAGAGGGAACTGACTCAGCATAGAAAGGATGCCCTACACAGCTTCAACAAGCAAATTACATATCTTGTAAAGTCCTCTAAAACCAGTTATCAGAGTCAAAGTCAAAGTAAACTTTTTTGTTGATCAGCTATACATAGCAGTGCAAGCTGAACGAAATTACATTGCTTTGGTCCCCGTGCAAGACATAACAATGAACACATAGTTTGAATGATAGTAAGATTGATGCACATATAGTAATAATTAAATATTAACAACACAATAAATGACTACAATTGGACAGGAAGACATTGGACAGTGTTATACTAGTAGGTGCAAGACTATGACTTCATATTATGCAGCTAAACTAGCATCCCTAGCCAAGGATAATCAATAGGCATTCTTTAGCTGCATCAGAAATCTGAAAGGGAAGGCCTATATTTGTGCGGAATTAGTAGTGGACAGTACCACTCATACTGACCCTGAGGACATCACCAACCTGCTAGCAGATAGATCTGGTGCAAACTTTACCCTCCTTTCCCCACCAGACATACTCCAAAGCATACCTGTCACCAGTCCTCTACCTAGTATCTCCAAAGATCAACTTATAACCGCACTCTCCATGGCCAAAACCACAGCCTGTATGGGACAAGATAATATCCCAGGCTGCCTACTAACTGATCTAAAACAGGACTTAGCAGAACCACTTGGCACTGTCTTCAACCACAGACTACTAGAGAAGTTGAAAGCTGTTAACAATGGATATGGATAGTAAGGTACAAGCAGTGAAGATATATTTAGACTCTTAAGTAAATAAGGTACAGGTCAGGCATGTTTTTATCAGCCTGAGGAGAAGCTATGGACCATAATTAAAGAATTGAAGGAATTTATTTGGAAAGGAACGAGGACAATAGTTAAGTCAAATATGTTGCTTCCTCCCACTGAACATGGTGCTTTAAGATTATCAGATTTGAAGGCTTGCTTTAACGCTATATAGGCAAGCGCCATATGCATATCGCAGTCAGAAGACTTCAAGTCAAAGTGGAAAGAAGTGATGTTGAAAAGTAGGGGGGGGGGTGCACAAAATAAGGTGAGTGCCAAGAGTAAGAGACGGCTCTGGATGCAGACTCTGAAAGACAACAGTAACAACTACATGGAATACTAATGTACAAAGTAGCAGAAAATATTTTGAGAATTAAGCCAACATGGGAACTAAGAAAAAAAAAATACCTATAGGGATGACTGTAAATAGGGAGACATAAATTAGGCAAGAGGGATGATTAGAGAAATTTAGCAAAAGAACCAAGTTACTGGGATCAAATAACTAGGGAGGTAAAAGTCATGGAAGGGACTGATACCAAGCAGAAATTTGGACTGCTGGTTGGAGACTGCCTTCCTTACCAGAAAGTAATAACAGAGTGTAGGCATAGAAAAAGGGATAGGGTCATGTTCAGTGAAAGAGCAGTTCTGGTTAAGTTTGCAGCTTAGTCTAGAACAGAAGCTATCCTAAAAAAAAGATAATTAGTACTGCATATAAAATAATGAATAATATCTATAAGAATCAATAAGTTTATGTTAGAAAAGACTAGGAAATGAGGATGGAAAAGCAATATACAGAGACAGTGGGGTGATATTTGTATGGTTCCCAAGTATAAACCAAAATTCCACCACTGACTGTGAGAATTACAGGCCCATTAGCTTAACAAGTCTTATTTGCAAAGCCGTGGAACATATTAGAACTGACATGATAACTTATGATATTAAAATCTCGTCAGGCTAAAACCATAGCAATTTTTCTTTGTCAAGACTGCATATTATTTAGTGAATCTGGTTAACTTCTTTGAAAAGAGTAAAACAAAGAGAGTGGTCATGCTGTCCATATGGCATACTTTGACTTGGCCAAGGCCTTTGACACCATACCCATGCTAGCATAATTAGGATGTTTAATGCATTACAATTTGATCCCTGTGTTGTAAAATGGATGAGAAATTGGATAAAGGACAGAACCCACATGGTGCAGGTAGCAGATGCCTCATTAAAATGTATGAAGGTTGCCACTGATCCAGTGTTGTCTGTTTTCATCCAATTCAACTGTAGGTTGCCAGATCTGACAGGATTTATCCTCAGCTCTGATCTTGAAGCTATTTGGTTCCAGAGCTCTGAATCCTCCCTACACATAATTTCCAGGTCTCCACCTTACTAACTCAGATCTCGTTTGCTACCTAAAGTGATCAGTTGTGCTTCTGAGAGCTCCAGTATTTTGTATCCCTTGTCGAAATTTTCTTACAGCTCCTCCCTTACTGAGAGACTTTTTACTCTCTCCAGTTACTTAAATTCTATAATAGTAATAACATTAGTTAGTTCAGATGTGTTTTTTTCTTATGTAGGTAGACTAGATAATTAGGATTGTGTGTTTAAGATATGTATGTGTACACACACACACACACACACACACACACACACACACGCATACATATATATATATATATATATATATATACAGTGTGTATGTATATATATATATATATATATATATATATATATATATATATATATATATATATATATATATATATTATATATATATATATTTACACACACACACACACACACACACACACACACACACACACACACACCCAAATACATAGACACAGATACAAATTTTCATAGTTTAAAATTATTTAGAATTATTAAGGGTATATTTAGCACTCTAGGTTAGGTTTAGATAAATAAGCATATTCAGCTCTTGTTCTCAGTGTGTTTTCTTGTTTCTTCCATGGCTGACAGTCAAGGTTTTAAAATGTACTCAGTGTGTGGGCATGAGCTGCCCGTACAGGACCCACACTCCCTCTGGGTATACCATTTAGGGGCCGCTGATTTGGACTATGCACGTCAAGCCTGCACTTTTTCTTTCAGTGCTTGCACCTTGCAAACAAGAAGAGAGAAACTGATCTTTAAGGGAATCCTTCCTCCCCAAGGGTCTGCCACCCCTTCCTCTTCCTCATCCACTATTTCCCCAAGAACTCTGGACAAATAATCTAGGGAGAAGGCATCTTCAGACAAAGATAAAGATAAAGACTATAGACAGGACAAGACAAAGGAGAAATCTAAAGACAAAGTGGACTCCGAGAATTCCTGTAAGAGGCCACTTGATCCATCTTTGACTTCAGAATCAGATGTGAGAGTACTCAGACCATTGGAGCCAGCTGTTTCTCAGCACTGAATGTCTCTGCTTTGGCCCAAGTTTTCACTAGATCCAGTCAGTGTCTGACGGCATTCACATATACTACAACAGAAATGATACTCCCAACCAGTGGCTTTGTTGTCCCAGTCCTCAAGAAGTCTGACTGAACAGGACATCAGCATAATGATGTGAACATTTCTAAAGACACAGATGCACCTCAGGGTTCTGTCTGTACTGTGCTCTGGGAACATACTGAGTGCTGGTACTTCTACCCCTCCTCTACTCTTTCATCTAGAAGCAGTTCACCTGTCAGCACCGTTAGCTTCAAGCCTGATGTTTCCTGGAGCACCTTTGCCAGAGCTGACAGTTCAGGTGACTTTGATTCTAACTGTTTCCCTACGTCTTTCAGGTCTGACCTGTTCAAATCCAAGGGAGTTGTGGAGGCAAAATTCTGGCATTGAGGCTCTGGGGAAGGTTCAGCCCTGAAACTATCGCTGCTGTCTCTTCCTCTTGGTGGTTCATCGATAGATAGCTTGTCATCAAGATGAGCCTCAGGGTCAACACATATTGGTTCCAAGTTTTCCCTCATGTCTGAGGACAGGATGGAGCCTATGGAGTCAGTGGCTTCCTTGGCCTTTCAGGCTTTCTGTTGAGGTATTTTGATGTCATGGGAAAAAGTGCTATCTCCAAGATCAGCATCATCAGAATCTTGTCTGGAACCAGCTTCTGCTTCTCCTGTATCTGTCAGACAGAGACAGTTGGTTCCACAGGATTCCAAAGCAACCTGCTGTATTAGCTCCCATATGATCCTCCCTCTCAGATGGTTCATAGGAAACAGACGTGCAAATGGAAGAACGTAGATTCTTCACCAGAGTCTTTTTCCGAAGACAGTGACTTAGATGAAGGTGAAGGCTTCCCAAGATCCCACACTGAAGATGTCACCTTTGGCGAAAGTCTGGAATTGATGAAACTGAGAGGGGGTGGTCCTCAATTAGCCCTTCTCCTGTTGAGTCAGCATTCTTGGTAACCTTTGGGTCCAGCACAGCTTCTTTCAGGGTGATACCACCCATTGACCCACTCACTGATTTGATGGCTCAACAGGCATGGAAGGACCCTGATGTGGTGTAGCCTATCCCCAAAATGCCAGATAAGATTCTCTCTGCACCTACAAAAAGGAAACATTGAAGTGTGTGTGTGTCCCAGTAGATGTAAGGGTCATTCCACAAGGACAATAGCCATTTCTACAGATTTCCTATTAATGGTATCTGTTCAGGTGCTACTTGGTCAACAGTTGACACATTTGTGTCACATTATAAATTGGCTGAACAATCTAGGTTTTGCTCATCTTGTGGTGCACCATTCACAGAAATGTCCTTCCTTGATATTGCCTGGGACTGTATGCTTTGGAATCTGTCCCACAGTTGAATCAGATGAAAGCAGACAACACTGGATACAAAAGTTATGTACTTACAGTAATGACAGATTGTCCAGTTCAATATCCCTCCCACCTCCCCTGACAAATTGTCACGATTGAGACTCTGAGGGCTGGTTGACGTTCCATTCCTTGTCAGTAAGCAGTCATCACTACCAGAATTTTATAACCATGTCATGGCTTTTGTCATACCATTTAGAAATGAACCAGAAAAAGAGTTGTTTCACTAGTATAAAGTTACTGGTTTGTGCTTTGGTTTATTATTTTATTATCATCTGTGGTAGTAAAGTGGTGACCAGGGAATTATGGGTAAGAGAGGAGTCAGAACCCTGGGACTGAAGGGCTTCAAGATCGGTGCAGAGATCAGATCCAGTTGGATCCAGTAACCCACAGTTGAACCATACAAAAAAATCAGACAACATGGCTCTATCGTTATGGTAAGTACATAATTTTTGTGTGTCCTGCAAGGCATTGTACCGATGCTCCTTTTTTCAGCATTTACGTTTCTGATCTCCAGACTGTGAACCAAGACTTCTGGCTACCATGTTTGCAGATGATTGCAAACTAGGAGTCATTGGCAAGTGGCCCTGTGATGCCCAGTCCCTAAAACAAGAACTTATATCTTTACATCCATGGTGTGTTAAAAATGAGCTAACATTAAATGCTAAAAATGCAATATTGTCACATTTGGTAAATCATCCCTCTCCCCAGCATTCAGCATAGACAGTACCCCACTCCAAAATGAAGGTGCTGGAGACTTTGAAATGTGGATAACTAGGTCCCTCTCTTTTGATCATCATGGAATGACAGTAGTCAGAAAATCATATTACTTAGTATAGCTGATTGCCGAGAGAATATCATTCAGATTCAAAGCAGTCATTGTTCCATTATACTGAGCTTTGATTTGGACAATTATTGAACACAATTCTCCTTTTGAGCTGTACCTCACTAGACTTATCAAACAGCTGGAAAGATCCCAGAGGTTCCAAACTAAGAAGATCACTGGCTTAAAACCCCAAGCTGTCATAAAAGAGCAGAAGGACTGCCCCTGTATTCAGTATTTTACCAACAAAAAAACAAGCAATCTCCATGGTATCCCCGAAGTCTCAAACAACTCACTAAACAAGTATAGTGAGTCCAAAAATAAAACAGTGTAAGAAACTTCTCTGTGTGGAAGATTTTCAGTACATATATCTCCAGTTAATCACTGTATATTAATCAGATCAGACAATAGTAGTAGAAGTAGTAAACTTAAACTCGCCTTATCAAAAAAATAATAAAAAATATATAATTTGAAATATTGTACAGAATTACTAAGTATTCGAAAGTATTCAAAAGTAATCCTGAATAAGTCTAGAAGGATGAAAGGGTAACTGAAGAAGTGAAGAAGTCTAGAAGGACGAAAGTGATCTTTGTTAACAATAGGTTATTAAAATAGAATATGATTTTTGCAATTGAGTTTTTACATGCAAAGTGTATATGTATATATTTATATATATTTTTGATTGCTAAATGGACTAAGGTTGATGTATTTCCAGCCATGTAGTATATTGTCTTGGATAAAATCACAAACTTAATAATCTGCTTAATAATCTGGTTAAATAAGAGGTACCACATCATTATAAATTTTATTTAAAGTTTATAAGGGTTATATTATTATGACAGCTACTAAGTAGGGCAGGACCAGCTTGAATGTCACACTGATGGGGGAAGGGATGTGAATTTAACATGTGTACCAATACCACTTTGTTTTACAGCACAATAAACCACTCCCTTGCCTGATTTATATATATATATATATATATATATATATATATATATATATATATATATATATTTAGAAAGCTTGTGAGGAAACTATTACTCTGTTAATTTTTGTTTTACTTGGATCGCTTGTCTGTGTACTTAATAAAGGATTTTCAACTGGAAACAGACTGCCTGCCTTGCTTAGATTACTTTCGAATACTTAGTAATTCTGTACAATATTTCAAATTATATTTTTTTTATTATTTTTTTTTACTTAAGACGAGTTTAGGTTTGCTACTTCTACTACTATTGTTTGATCTGATTAATATACAGTGATTAACTAGAGATATATGGACTGAAAATCTTCCACACAGAGAAGTTTCTTACACTGTTTTGTATTCAATATTTTCTGACTCTTAAGACAAGCTCTATGGCTTGCCTTCTGAGCCACTCCTGGTCCTGGATCTTCTGCATCTCCATAAATCAAATAGTCCCACAAACACCAGGACAAGGGATCTAAATCTTCACCAGCAGATAAATAAAACAAGGTGGCAAGAGAGGTTCATTAGACAGCACCTGCCACACCTCTGGAATAAACTCCCAATGCAAATTAACCAGTGTGATACATTATCTTCCTTCAAATGGGAACTGGATTTTTGGATGGATATTCAGAAATTCAATCCTGGATTGACTATCCTAGCTCTTAAGAGAGGAGGTTCAGTTTGAGAATGGGTACTGGCAAGATGTAAATGGTCATAAGATTCAGTTGCCTTTTATTTCCTATGATCCTGTAGTTAATTGTCAGAAAAAAATATAATTTGAAATAAAATCTGCCTACTTCTGGTTAAGATACACTATGCTGTCTGTGTCTCTGACATTTTAATTCCAAAATTAGACACAGCTCTCCCAAAATTATCTTCTGGCAATAACTGTTAACTCACTGGAGTAACAGTTCCCAAACAAGATTGCCTGTGGCTTTAGTTTGAATTCACAAGGTGCTTTTCATAGATAGTTACAAGACATGTGGCCATGTAGACCATTGAGAAGCCTAGCCTTGTTTTCCAGTTGCCTTAGAGTGCTCTCTGGTTAAATTACTTGCCCAAAGTCACACAGTAGTACAGGAACCATCTCATTGATATCTCATAGCTTTAACCCTGTGCGCTAACTGCCAGACATGAGAACGTTTTCTCAGATATATGTCCAAGGGATAAAATTCTGCAAGCCAGAGTCCAGATAAGGAAATCGCCATTTGACATAGTGTAGCAATCTTCAAGCAACAGATTTTGGAACTTTAAGTGCATTTGCAAATTTAAGAGGGGAACAAGACATAATTAAACAGCAGTATATTTTCACAATAACAAACACAGTTGCATTCCACTTTATATATTTTACTTAAATACTACAGAGGCAAATATAATACAACTTATTTTACTTTAGTCTTATAAAGAATTATTTACGCACATTATTTAACTTGCTATACCTCCAGGAGAGCTAGTTTATTTTCATACATTTTCCTTTTGAAGGGCACTTAACTTTCTCACAGCTTATTACAGCCTTTTTCACATACCATATATTTTTTTTCTGCTATTATAAAGTTTGATTATCTAGGAATGCAACCATAGAAGTTTGTCCTTGAATCTGCCACTATACCACTGCCTAATAGGCATAGAGTTATCAGCACATTGGATTAAATGGTTGTAAAATTCTGGATAAATGTGACATCTTCAAACACTGAGTTAACGCAGGGAAATGCACCTTTGAATTTCATTTTGTATTCAGATAGGTTTATAAAGTTGTCTTTGGAGAAGTCTCTGTAGTTGAAATGATGTGCTGGCTAGTATGGATGTTGTGTGAAAAGAATAGTTTGGTGGCCAGAACTGATCAAGGAGAGTATTACACTGGACTTTCAAGATAGCTGCACATTGAGTAACATCTTAATTCTCCCAGTGTGAAAACAGAAACTTAGCAGTGAAAGACAGTGGACTTGTTTTTTCTGGGTAAATTTCAGTAAATGGCTAGTAAGTGCACTGCCTGGATGCCATAAAAAAAAGAAATGCAGAGGACCTGAAGGAAAATCAGCTTCAAAAGATGTAGAAAAATCACTGACTGGGAAAAGTACTGTAGCCATTCAGCAAAAAGTAGTTCAAGCTCCAGACATGACTTTGAGTAACCTAGTGGAGAGTATAAGACAACTACACACAGACCTGCGTAAAGTAAGTGAAACACTTATGGAGTATATCAACTCAAATAACAAAAGGCTGGAAAATAGAAGCTTTAAACAGATATTCAGACAAGGTGATAAAACTGCAAAAATCAGAGGTCGAAATGAAGAAAAGGCTGGCTGAATGTGAGACTGCACAAGAAGAGATGTTTCAAAAAATAACAGAATTAGAGATCAGAGTACAGAGTATATTGGGAAAACCTGAAATTTTGTGCTGTACCAGAGAAGCTGTAAGGAACAAACTGTATTAATTTTATGAAAGCACAAATAAGCAAATGGATTGGTATTCCACAGAAGGAGTTGTTAATTAAAAGGCAACATTGTGTGTTTGCTCCAAACCTGGCTATGAGAAAGCAACCTAGATGTTTAATAATAAAGATGCAATCTTACCAGCAGAAGGAATTGATTCTGACAAAACTGTGGCAGAAGGACAGAGTACTAAAAGTGGGAGACAGCAGAGTGTTTGTGGAGAATGATTACTCATTGTACACCAGGCATAAGAGTAAATTTATACCACTGTTCAGGGATTGTCAAGAAGCAGGCATGAGATTCAAACTGCTGTACTCAGCTATCTTCAAAATATTCTTCCCTGGAGTTTTTAAATCATTTTTGATGAAGTACATGCGGAGATTCTGCTTCTTCTTCCACTGGTAATAAAGACCACAGAGGAACTGTGCCAGTAAATATTTTTCCAATGTTTCAGTAGAAATGCTTTACACCTTGCCAGTACCCACAACTCTCGACTAGAAGGATCAAGAGTATGTTGGAAATGAAGCAGAGACAGGGTTTGGGAGATGGAGATAAAAGAATAAAACCAGTTACTTGGAAAATGACAAATGTGGGCTTACAAAGCAATAATTATATCTGTGAAACATGACAGAACAAGAAAATCTGGAAATAAGGGACTCTAAAGCATATGCCCTACTTCATGTCATTAATCTTTGGAAAAATATATAAGAGAGGGAAAGAGGTGTGATAAAGTTGACTATAAGTAAAACTTTTTTTTTCTTAATGGTACTGTTTTTATAGTGCATGGTTTTCTTTGCATGCTGTAAAGTTATATCAGTTATTTTTAAGTGTAATGAGGATACTAATGTAAACAGGTGTTCCTGGGTTTTTTTCTCTTTTTTTCTTTTCCTGTCTTCTCTCATTCACTTTGTTAAATTTTAAAAAAGCATTGCAATGTCACAAAAAAAGAAAAGTCTGGTTAAAAGAGCATGACAAAAGAAAAATTTGTGTGCTTTTTTCTTATTGTTGGATAGGAGAATGACTAGATTAAGGCCCTTAGCTTGATCTAGTAACAAATTTTACGAGAAACAAGTTAATGAAAAAGAATATTGAATATGATAAGGCTTTTTTCTAGCAAATAAATGTATGCTTATTAGAAATTTTCTATCTGGTCGTCATGTTTTCAGGAAACAATCAGATAAAGGGAAATGCCAAGGAGATAATGTTCTCTGAAAACATTCAAGTGTTTACTCAACTGGGACAGCTATAAAGATAAGACAAAACCAGACAGCATGTAGTAGAAGCACAGGCTACACCATGCTTCTTAGCATGGAAAAGCTTTCTTTTAGGGAGTGTAAAACTTCAATATTTGAGGATGTACATAGTTTTATTTGTTATTATTAAGTTAGGTTTTAGGGGTATTGGGGTGTTTTTTTTTGTTTGAGGGATTTCAATAAAACAAAATGTTTTATACGATGTGACATAGGTTCGCAGATTCATAGGTAGGTACTAGGCTATCTATCCAAAGGCATTTATAAGCCTAGACAGAATGTGTTGGCTTTTGCTGCCCCCCTTAGATTAGTTCCCTGTATCTCTGTCCAGCAGAGCCACTGAAGTGATCCCCGGGGTAAACTTTCTTTTTCCCATCCACTCATCAAGGTTTCTCTTGAAGAGTGTTAGCAAGGAGCTCTGCCTAATGTAGATTGGAATCTTGTTCCAAAGCATGGGAAGTCTCTGGGACAGGAATCTATCTCTCCAGCACATTCTATTTATTGTTTTAATGAGGTTTAGATCCCTAAAGCGTGTGGCTCGAGGGGATATGGTTTTCTTTAGATGGAGCATGTCCATCAATTCTGGGTTGGACATGGCCTTGAATGTCAGGCAGAGATCACCTCTGAGTAGGCGGTATACAACCGAGTACAGCTGGAGTTTCTTCAGTCAAGCTGCATCGGGCATCTGCTTGAGGCCAGTGATACTCTTGGTGAGGTACTTCTGTGGTCTTTCCAGCTGTTGCAGGTGTCTTGTAAGGTAGATCCCAAATGGGGTGTTGTACTCTGTGATGGGTCTGATGAGTGATGACTAGAGGGGCACAATGACCACTTTTGATCTGGATGCGAACCCTTTTGTGATTAGTTGAGCCACATAGAAGAATTTTCTAACCACTTTGGCAATGTGATTATCAAAGGAAAGATTACTGTCTACTTGGGTCCCCAGATCCCTTATTACATCTTCCGTAGTTAGGGGACTACCACCTATGTGATAGTTTGTGGGTACTTTATTTTTTCCAAAGGGGATGACTATGCACTTTTTGGCATTTAGCATGAGGCCATGATCTTAACACCAGGTATCCGTCTCAGTGAGACCCTTTTGGAGGCTGTCTGTGTCAGCTGGAGCATCAGTTATAGCCTGTAGTTTGCAGTCATCTGTGAATTTGGTCAGCCATAGTCCTCCTGTGCTTGCCTGTACCTCTGAGAAGTATATGCCGAACAGGAGGAGTCCTAGGACTGAGCCCTGGGGAATGCCACTTGTAACCGGTTTAGCGTCGTACCTAGCTCCTGCAACTCTCACCATGTGGGTTCTGTCCGTGAGCCAGTTGGCAACCCATCTTGTGATATAGGGGTTTATGTTCAGGCTGGTGAGCTTGTCTATAATACCAGAATGGGGAATGGTGTCAAAGACCTTTCCAAGGTCTAGATATTCTGTGTGTACCACCTTTCCCTTGTCTATAGCCTTGGTAACTGTCTCAAAGAAGTCCCCCAGGTTTAGGAGGCATGATCTGCCCTTAACAAAGCTGAACTCGGTAGGGTCCAGTGTTTGGAGGTTCCCAATGTCTCTGTTAATGAGTTCCATGATGATGAGCTCCATAGCCTTGTAGACCAAGCTAGTCAGGCTTATAGAGCGATAGTTCCCGGGGTCTGTTGTGGCTCCACCTTTGTGGAGCGGAATAACCATTGAGGTGCACCACTCTATAAGTACATAGCCTGTGGAGAGGCTGAGTTTGAACAGTGTGTTTAGGTAAGGGGTTAGTTCATCTTGGGACACCGTCCGGTCCCATTGATGCTGTGTTTTTGGCTTTAGAGAGGGCTGTTTTAACCTGTCTGTGATTTCAGGGGCTGTACATTCTTCTGGTATGGTTATGGGCCCTTTTGGGGGTGGGGAGGGGGAGTGAAATTTGCAATGAACCTGTCTGCAAGGATGTTGGCGATATCGGTCGGTTTAGTGCATTTTGTGCCATTCTGCACTAACTCCGAGCAGATCTGAGCATTGCCACTTAGATTCTTGACATAGCTAAAGAATGCCTTGTGGTTATCTTTGGAGTTCTTGGCAATTATTCTTTCAAAGCTCGCCTTGGATGATTTTATGAGGGATCGTAGTTTCTTGCTGATACTGATCAGGGATGTTTTCCCTTCTTGGGATTTTACTCTTTTCTGTACTAGTTTCCTCCTTCTATTGTATAGCTTGTTTATGGCAGAGGTCCACCAGACTGGTTTCCTTTTCTTGGAGGAGTGAGTCTTGGTTTTGCTTGGGATAGCACAATCCATGCATTTTTGTAGGTGCCCATAGAATGCATTAGTAAAGGCTCAAATGGATATAACAAACACCTGTATAAAAGATCAACCTGCCAAGTAGTGTATGCATGTAACACAAAAGCTGGAACTAGACATTTAACAAAAAAAAAAAGCTGTTATACATAGAAGGTGGGAATAATAACTTTTTCATACAGTGATGCTTTCTGTAATGTCTTTAAATGCCATTGGTCTCACAGATAAATATAAAAAAGAAAGAGTAGTGAACTATATTAATAATGTAGTGTGCAAATAGCTATACTACAGGAGAGACACATGGAAAGAACTGAATATGTGAATTTGATAAAGAAAGGTTTTCGGGATGGCTATTCCATGGAATACCTGGGACAAAGGAAAAGAGGAGTACTTATATTAATTGCAAGAGGAGCTCCAATAGTGATAGAACACGATAAAAAAGATAATATTGGTAGATTTGAAGTACTAAGGGGCTACTGTCGAGGGAAGAGGATTACACTGGCATGTATTTATATTCCACCTAAAACTGCTATAATGGAGCTTAAGAAAATTCTGGGAGAAATAATCAGTTTTCAGGAAGGAATATTACTTATAGGTGGGGAATGGAATTTGATATGCAACAGTGAAGATGTGTCTAGGAGGCAACAAGGGAAAATATAAAAAGGAAGATAGATTTTTGAAGAGATTTATGAAAATATTTAACATGGAAGATGTGAATTCAGTACTAGGAGTTCAGAGTGAATGTACATATTCCCCAAAATACAAAAACTGGGCTAGGTTAGACAGAATTTATATTTCACAGGAACATTAGCATTTAATTGAAGGGCTTGATACTCACCCAATAACTATTTCAGATCATGTGCCAATTATAACTAAAATAAAAACACAGGGTAATAAAATAAAACTGAGACACTGGTGATTTCCCACCTCTCTGTTAAACAGAGAGGAATTTAAGGAATGGATAGTGGAAATTATTCAGGAGCTATTAGAGAGGATAGAAATTTCTTCTGAAAATGTAGCTAGGGTGTGGGATAAAATTAAAGTGGAGCTTAAAAATAAGGTGGAAATAAAAGAAAGGGAGATATGGTTAAGAAGTAACCAGAATTATTTAGAGGGACTGACAAATGTTAATGTATTGCAAAATAGGGTAAATCTGTCAGAACACGAAGAGGAGCAACTGCAAAATGCTAAACAGAAAATAAAGGATTACCTTGATGATATGCATGAGTTCAGAAAGATTGCTGTTAGGCAAGTGTTTTTGATAAGAACTCTAAAGCACAAAAACTTTTAGTACAACGACTCAGGCAACCAAAAGTAGAAAGGGCTGTCGGCAAGCTTATAACAAGGAAGATAACAAAAGATCCTGTAGAAGTACTAGAAATATTTTATAAATTCTATGAAAGTCTGTATAAAGCAGAGAAATATGGAAGTCAAAGAAAGGTACAAATGGAAATGTTTGTGGAAGAATTAAATATGCCAAGGTTAGAGGTAGATGAGGCTCAATTACAGTTAGTATATGAGGAGATGACATAAAAAATGGTGATGTATAACCAATTTACAAGAAAGCCCCCAGGAATGGATGGTACTGCTGTGGAAGTTTGGAAGCTAGGATGAAAAAAACTTATAAAGATCTGGAAGGTTTTGTTTAACAGTATTTTAAGAGGAGGAGAAGTACTAACATCCTGAAAGAAAGCGGTGGTAGGTGTAATACCTAAATAGGGTAAACATCCATCAGATCCAGCTTTATACAGATCAATTACAATACTAAACAATGATTATAAAGTATTTATGCCTATAATAGGTAAAGGGTCTATATTAGATAATCGAACTTTCAAAAGCTCGAATATCTAATAAAAAATAAATAAACTACACAAATAACCTACCTGAACATTTTAAGCAGAGGGGCAAGCGCGACTGCACCCCCCACACCCCCATCTCTTTAAACATGCCAACTCTGAGATTGCACTACAGTGCAGAAAAGGGAAATCGTCCCATTCTGCACTGTACGGAGATCTCCGTTAAAACGTTCGAACTTTCAAAAATTCGATCATATGGTGTCGACCACATGACAGTCGAACTTTTGAAACTTTGATTATCTAATGTAGACCCAAAGGTAAAAGAATGGCAAAAGAGATGCAGAGTTTGATAAATATGGATCAGTGTGGTTTTGTGGAGGGGAGGCAAACATTTGACAGCATTAGCAGAAGGCTAATGATCCAGAGGGAAGCAGAATGTAAGAAAATACTACTATTGTTGGTGGGTCTTGATGCATAGAAATCATTTGACAGAGTAAGCTGGAACTTTATGATCACGGCAATGTAAGCATTTGCATTCCCTGATAAAATTATAAGGTTGATTCGGAGGCTATATGAGGGATCGGAGGTGAAATTTTAAGTGGGTGGGTTCCTCTCTGATAATTTCTGCTTGAGCAGAAGAGCCAGGCAGGGGTGTCCTCTTCCCCCTTTGTTATTTGCATTATCTGTAAAATCTGTATCAAAGAAAATAAAGGACTCAGAAATTCAAGGACATAATTGGTATGGTAGTCAAGAAAAGCTGGCTCTTTTTGCAGATGGTATTATTTTCTACCTGATAAAACCAGAAAAGGACATCACAGCATTGCGGAACATTTTGAGGCAGTTTCATATTTTTTTGAGACACAAAATTAACGAAGCTGAAACAGACAATAATGGTAAATTATGTACCAAACAAATTGGTTCAGCAAAGTGCATATGTATGGTGAATTGATAAAATGAAGTATTTCCGAGTATGGATTAAAAGTGACTCTGGTGTGGCAGATAAGAATATGTTGTAAGAGACTAAACAAAAGATAATACAAAAGTGAAGAAATTGGAAACTCTGTTATATGGATATAGATAGTAAGATACAAGCAATTTAAATGTTTTTAGTCCCTTTAATCTTATACAGAGGTCAGGCATATTTTTATCAACCAGAGAAGAAATTATGGATAGCAGTTGATAAAGAGCTGAAGGATTTTATCTGGGAGGGCAAAATGGCAAGAATCAAGTGAGATAAACTGATTCTTCCAATAGAACAAGGCAGTCTGGGATTGCTTGATTTGAATGGGTATTTCAGAGCTACACAATTAAGGCTCCTATACATAGCACAAGCAGGAACTTGTAATTCAAAGTGGAAACAAGAAGAGACTGGGATTTTGGATGCAGACCTTTAAAGAGAATAACTAATGATAATCATAAAGAATATTATATTTATAAAGTAGCAAAAATTATTCTAAAAACGAAACCAAAGTGGAAGTGAAGAAAGGAGATTCTGGCAATAGGGTTAACTGCAATTAGAGTTACAGACAATAGGCAAGAGGGGTCAGGAATTTATTGGAGAAAACTGGCAAAGGAACCAAGATACTGGGAGCAAATAACTAGAGAGGGAAAGGTAATAGAATGGGAAGATGACAAGAATTTATTTGGATTGCAGGTTAGAGATTGCCTTCCTTATCAAGGATTGATATCAGAGTATAGACAAAGATAAAGAAATTGGAGGGTCCTAAACAAAAGACCAATATTGGTAGAGTTTTTAGTAGAATCAAGAGCAGAAGCTACTGTTAAAAAAGGAATAATTAGTAGAGCATATAAAATATTGCATAACAACTGTAAGAATCAATCAGAGGAGGTTAGAAGGGATCAGATAAGCAAATCATGAAGAAACATTGGGGGATATATGTTTGCCTCGCAGATATGCAACAAAATCCAGAAGATTTAGGATTTTTGCTTGAAAATGTTTCCATATATATTTTCATACCCCAAGTAGACGCCAGAGAATTTTTTCCTCAGGTAGACAGCAAATGTTGGAGCTGTGATCAGGAAGAAAGAGGTAATTGGGAACAAATTTTTGGGGACTATAATGAGTCACAGACAATAAAGATTCCCTGCAGACTACTCTATCAGAGATACTGGCTGAGCAAATTGGTATAACTAAGGAAATAATTTTTCTTAGCTATGATACAGAATCAGAATTGGCTAGATATAGTAAGGTCTTGCTGAGTCTAATTATGGTGGCTACCAAAAAACAGTTACTTGAAAACAGAAATCAAAGTCTAAACCAACTTTACTAGAAATAGTGAATATACTAACAGAGACAAAACTGGAATTGGGATCTTTAGAAAAGGGTAGGAGCAAATTACTTAGGAAAAATGGGAACTGTGGGAACAATACATACAGGGGAGGGATGAGGTTTAAAAGAAGACAGCATTTGAATGAGCTATGTAATGCATGACTAACAATGATTAAGTAGATTGTAAGTGTTGTGTAATGTTTTCAACTAAGATTATGTCAATATGGTTTGTTTTCATTTTTATAAATGTATGATTGCCTATGTCATAAGTGATAATTTAATAAAGATGTTTCTTGTTTACAAAGGAGGATATTGCATTAGTATGCATATGCCAGCATTTGTAAGGAACAGGTCAGGTAAATTACTACCCCTGTTTGGGAGCTTAATTTGGTCAAGGGAGTTGGCATTAAAGAAAATTAGGAAATGCTGGACATATTTATTGTTGGCTTTGTAAGACTCACAGCTCTAGGACAGATATTTGAAGTTGCCCAGAACTAGGATAATGGGGTACCTAATGCTGTCATTAGTTGATATTGACGGAGTTTTGTGCTTAGGAACAGTGTTGTAACTGACCTTATTAAATAAGACCAAGACATCACAGAGGTCAGAATGACAATCTTAAAATGTTAGATATAATTTAATATGAGAACATATAAGGTCAGACCTCCTCTACCCCCACCAGATTGCCTGAATGAGTGATAACTACAGTGAGCTGACACTGAGAGACTTATCAGGGCATTGGGACCAGTCTCTATGACTATACATATGTGAATGTGCTAAAGTATCAGGAAAAGCATGAAAATTATTTATTTTTCAGAATCCTTGCATTGAGTAGAACCTCCACAATGTAGGCTAGACCCACCCTTTGACTATTGAGTACATACTTCCACTTTGGCTTTCACATTTCTTTCTCAATTAATTACATGTAATTTTATGCCATAAGTACAATGTTTTCTTGTTTGATGTCAACTTACATGGTTTCTCTTTACTCACTTTCATTGATTATAGTCAGCATTTTAAATCAGTCATATGATCTCATATGATCTCTTCCAGCTAAAATTTATAAAGTCATATATTTCCATTTCCACATTTCTTCATGAAGTATGAGAAAAGTGAGTAAGGCATCCAACACAGTTTGCATATTTATAATCTGTTTTAACTATCTGCTATGCATAAATGTGTAAAAGATATTCTGTCTTTGTATCTTCTTCCTTTCCTTCCTTACAGTCCATAGTGAGTAAATTAAAGTCACCAACAATAACCCATCTGTTAGTAGGTATGAGGAACAGTTCTTCCAAGATTTTTCAAATGCTGATTTACTAGCTTCATTTGACTAGTATACTGCAGCATGGATAAATATGATAATTCTTCTATTATAAAGTTTACTTTTGTAACCATATAAAGTTATAAAGTTAAATTGTATTAGGTCTGTAAAGTTAATATTTATTGAAGGAGTCAGGATTTATTTTTGTCACCAGTTATCAGTCATAGCATTTCATTGTTCAAATGTAATTTATAGGGTCATAGGTAAGTACTAGGCTAGCTGCCCTTGCAGGCCATTTTAAGCCTATTCAATTTCCTTTTTTGTGCTGAAATTAACCTATCCCATTTGGTCAGAGATTGGCCTTAACCATCCCATAGTTGATAATTATATATTACCTCTAATTATATATTACCTCTAATGAGAATATTTGAAGGGAGTCATGAATGGGATAAAGCATTTAGGAGCTGTCTCTGTCCATTAGTAGTACAGGGGGCAGTCCTGGGGTAAATTTTCTATTTCCCATCCATAGATCTATGTCAATCTTGAATACGGACAGGGATGTTGTTTTATGTGGATGGGAAGTCTGTTCTAAAGCAGCTGTATCCTCTTTGAGATATACCTGTCCCTCCAAACTGTTCTGTTGATGTTACAGAAGAGGCTTAGAATCCTAGACTGCGTATTTCTTATTCCATTTGACTTGCTGATGTTCAGTAAATCCATTAGTAATGGGTCAGAGAATGCCTTGTATGCCAGACACAGATCACCTTTTAGCAGTTTGTGAGATACCGTGTATAGTGACAGGGTTTAGAGTTGATCATTGAAGGACATATTGTTTAGGCCTTGTATTCTTTTGGTAAGGTACCTCTGTTGGCATTCTAGTTGTTCCATGTGTCTGGACAGATACATGCCAAAGGGGGCATTACATTCAATGACTGGCCTAATGAGGACTGAGTAAAGGGGGACAATGCCATCCCTAGACCTAGAGACAATCCCTTTGTTTGTAAGCTATGCAATATAGAAGGACTTTCATACAATAATGGACACATGCTGGTCAAATCTTAGGTCACTGTCCAGATAAGTTCCCAAATCCAAAACAACTAGGCCAACTCTTAGGGGTATATTGCTAATGTGGTAGTTCTCTGGGATAGATGACTTCCCAAAGGATACAATAATGCATATTTGTCATTTAGTTTCAGTCCATGATTTTGGCACCAGTTATTTATTGGGACCAACCTTCCTGCAGGATGGCTTAGTCATTTGGAGAGTCAGTGACTACTCCTAGCCTGCAGTCATCTGTAAAGGTCATTCAGCCAGAGCCCTCTGGTATTGGATTTTACTTCAGAAAGGTAGATGCCAAACAGGAGAGGTCCCAGCAGAAAACTCTGGAAGACTCCACTGGTGATTAGTCTCTTTCTGTAGGTAACTTCCCCTATTTTGATTTCCTGCACCTATTATGTGAGCCAATTGGTAATCTATCAGATGACATAGGGGTTTATTTCCAGTTCATTTAGATTTTATTTATTTATTTAATTAATTTATTTAACATTTGTTTACTGGGAAAGTCTGACTTGGAACAAAGCCAATTTTCAGCGGAGGCCTAGGGAGAAACACTCCAGATGCATGTCTTTGTACCATGGGAGGAAACCGGAGCACTCAGAGAAAACCCACACAAATGCAGGGAGGGCATGCAGACTCCGCACAGAAGGCACCCCAGCCGCGAATCGAATTGGAGAGCCTCTTGCTGTGAGGCGACAATGTTACCGCTGCACAACTGTGCCGTCCAGTATTTCTACTATGTCTGCGTGGGGAATTATAGGTCATAGGTGTGTACTAGGCTAATGGCCCTGGGGCCTTTACAAGCCTAGCCCATAGGATTACCCTGGCATCATGCCATCCGACCTTAGTTCCCAGTGCTTCTGTCGAGTAAAGCCACTGGAGTGATCTCTGGGGTGAATTTTCTATTTCCCATCCACTCATCAAGATTTCTCTTGAATAGGGCTAGTGAGGTGCTCTGCTTGACATGTATGGGAAGTGTATTCCATAGCATGGGCAGTCTCTGGGTTATGAACCTGTCCCTCCAGCATGTTTTGTTGATTGTGGTAATGAGGTTGAGGTCTCTGGAGCATGTGGTGTGGAGGGATTGGGATTTCTTTAGATGTAGCATTTATAACAGAGCAGGGTCAGTCATGGCTTTGTAAGTCAAGCAGAGGTCACCTCTAAGTAGGTGATATGAGACGGAGAATAATTGGAGTTTTTTTTAGTCTGTCCATATAGGACAAATGTTTAAGGCCTAGGATCCTCTTTGTGAGGTACTTTTGTGGCCTCTACAGTTGTTGCAGGTATTTAGTGAGGTACATGCCAAATGGGGCATTGCACTCAATGACTGGCCTAATGAGGAAGAGTAGAGGGAGACAATGACCTCTTTCTTCCTGGATGCAAAACCCTTAGTAATGAGATGTGCCACATAGAAGGACTTTCTGACCACAGTGGCAATGTGGTGGTCAAAAGAGAGGTTACTGTCAACCTGTGTTCCCAGATCTCTATAACACCTTCTGTGTTCAGTGGACTACCATCGATGTGGTAATTCATGGGAACTGGGTTTTTCCCAAAGGGGATGATGACACATTTTTTGGCATTGAGCTTAAGGCCATGGTTCTGACACCAGTCGTTGGTCTCAATGAGACCTCTCTGTAGGATGTCAACATCATTCAGGGAGTTAATAATAGCTCCCAACTTATCTTGCAATCATCTGTGAACTTTGTCAACCAGAGTCCCTTTGTGTTAGCCTGGACTTCAGAGAAGTAGATAACAAACAGGAGAGGACCCAGGACCGAACCCTGTGGGACTTCACTCATGACTGATCGGCAGTCTGACTTGGAGTCAGCTACTTTCACACTGTGGGTTCCACCTGTGAGGCAGTTTGCAACTCACCTAGTGATATAGGGGTTGATGCCTAGCTTAGTGAGTTTTTCTATGATTCCTGAGTGGGGAATGGTATCAGAGGCCATGGCCAGATCAAGGTAGGCTGTATGGACCACCTTGCCTTCATCCACAACTCTGGTGACTGACTCAAAGAAGTTGACCAAGTTGAGCAGGCATGATCTACCCTTCACAAAACCAAACTGTGTGGGATCCAGAGTTTGGAGATTCCCTGTATCCTTGTTTATTAGGTCCATGATGATGAGTTCCACAGCTTTGCATATCAGACTCATCAGGCTAATCGGGTGATAGTTCCCAGGGACTGTAGTCGCTCCTCCTTTGTGGAGAGGAATGACTGTAGCAGTGCGGCATTCGGTAGGGACAAAGCCTGAGGTGAGGCTGTGATTGAACAGGGCACACAGGTGAGGTGTCAGTTCACGCTGTAGTTCATGTAGAACACAGCCAGGAATATTGTCAGGCCCCATAGAAGCTGTATTCTTGGCCTTGGACAGTGCTGTTTTAACCTGTACAGCAGAAATACTGGGTGCCTGGCAGTCTATTGGTATTGTGACTGGCCCCTTGGGGGGGGGGGGTAGAGAGGTAAAGTTGGCACTGAATCTGTCTGCATGCAGAGGAATGGGTGGCTTCATGTGTCAGTGATGCAGAGGGATGGGCGGCTGCATAACTGAGTGTATGGAGAAGGATGGGTGACTGCATTTGTGAAAGCATGCAGAAGGATGGGTGACTGCATGTGTGAGTGTATGCAGAGGGATGGGTGGCTACTTGTGTAAGTGTATGCCGAGAGATGGGTGACTTCATATTTGAGTATATACAGAGGGATGGTTGACTGCATGTGTGAGTGTATGCAGAAGGATGTTTTTCTGCATGTGTGAGTGTATGCAGAAGGATGGGTGGAAGCATGTGTGAGTGTATACAGAAGCATGGGTCACTGCATGTGTGAGTGCATGCAAAAGAATGGGTGATAGCATGTGCAAGTGCATGCAGAAGGGTGGATGTCTGCATATGAGAGTGAATGCTGAAACATGGGAGGCTGCATGTGTGAGTGTATGCAGAAGGATGGTAGCTGCATGTGTGATTGTATGTAGAGAGGGTTGGGTGACTACACATGTGAGTGCTTGCAGAGGGATGGGTGGCTGCATGTGTGAGTGTATGTAGAGAGAGATGGGTGGCTGGATGTGTGAGTGCATGCAGAAGGATGGGTGGAAGCATGTGTGAGTGTATACAGAAGCACGGGTCACTGCATGTGTGAGTGCATGCAAAAGAATGGGTGATAGCATGTGCAAGTGCATGCAGAAGGGTGGATGTCTGCATATGAGAGTGAATGCTGAAAAATGGGAGGCTGCATGTGTGAGTGTATGCAGAAGGATGGTAGCTGCATGTGTGATTGTATGTAGAGAGGGTTGGGTGACTACACATGTGAGTGCTTGCAGAGGGATGGGTGGCTGCATGTGTGAGTGTATGTAGAGAGAGATGGGTGGCTGGATGTGTGAGTGCATGCAGAGGTATTAGTGGCTGCATGTGTGAGTGTATACAGAAGCATGGGTCACTGGATGTGTGAGTGCATGCAAAAGAATGGGTGACAGCATGTGCGAGTGCATGCAGAAGGGAGGGTGGCTGCATATAAGAGTGAATGCAGAAGGATGGGTGGCTACATGTGCGAGTATGCAGATGGATGGGTAGATATATGTTTGAGTGCATGCAGAAAGATGGGTGGCTGCATGTGAGAGTGTATGCAGAGGGATGGGTGTCTGCATGTATGACTGTATATTCAAAAGAATGTGTGGCTGCATGTCTGAAAGTATGCAGAGGGATGGGTGGCTGTATCCGTGAGTGAATTCAGAAGGATGGGTGTCTGCATGGGTGAGTGTATGCAGAAGGATGGGTGGCTGCCTGTGTGAGGGTGTGCAGAATGATGAGTGGCTACATGTGTGAGTATATGCAGTACAAATGCAGTATGAATTGTGTCAAGAAGCTTTGGCCAGGTCAAGGTATGTAGTGTGTACTGTTTTGCTTTCATCCATTGTTTTAGTGACCTTTTCAAAAAAAATCCATCAAGTTGAGTAAGGATGACCTCCCCTTCAGGAGAACAAACCGAGACATGACTAGTGTTTTGAGGTTCCCTATGTCATGATTGATTAGTTCCATGATAAGTCTTTCCATGGCTTTGCATATGAGGCTGGTCAGACTTATGGGTCTGTAATTTAGAATTCCTAATTTTCATTCACAGAAACCAAAACCCTTCCATCTCCAAAGATTCCATTCATGTGCTTAACAAGGGTTATGTATGCAGAAACACCATATCTTGAGTCACTATGCTGTAACCAAGACACTGTGTCAGTAGGAAGATAAGTTGCATTAAAACTTAACACCTTGCTACCACCTCCCCCATTTTTCCTGAAGTACTTCTAGCATTTGTATATAACAACTTCATGTGGCTTTCCTTACTGTTACATAAGAACTTGACATAAGAGGGGAAAAAACATCAACATTTATGTTCATGACTTACAGTGATACAGTCAAGCACTTTTTTTCACTTTCTTCAAAAAAGATCAGTTATCTGTAAACTCTATGTTGCCTTCTTTGTGACTTTTCTAACTTTGTATATTTCCATCTGTTTAGGTACATGGTCTAGGTAATAAACCTATTACTGCAGTCTGCACTTGGTATCTCCTACCTATCGCCTGTGGGTAAAATGTACAAGTTTTTGTCACTGTTGCTGCTCAGAGAAAAATGCTTAATAGCCACATGCTCTAGTGTCTATTTAACTCTTATGTTTGAACAAGATTATATTTAGAACTATGTTTATGTCCTGGAATTGCAACACATGCCATTTAGGAAACCATCCTTCTGACAGGATTATTCCTACACATATCACTGTTAATTAACTGTGATTCACATTGTACTTAGAGTTCATCTTAGAATCCTTTATTAGATATTCTTCTCTCTTGTCACCCTGTATACATTCCTCACATATTTACATCTGCTTTTTCTTGTTTTTCCTTCATCCGCTGTAGTTTGTAGACCATTTTCCTTCATCCATAGTCATCTGACTCACCTGCTCAAGAAGAGTTCCATAAATTGTTGCCACTTTACTAAGCCTTTATTTACTTCAATGTTTTCCTTTTTTTAAACAGGGAAAACTAAATTTTGTTCAACAATGGCATCTTCAACATTCAAATAGTAATACACTGTTAACAAATATCACATGCTTTTCACTACTGCCACTTCTCATCAGGTTTTCTTCTTCTTTTCAATACATCCAGATCTTTCATTATCATTATTATGACGTCTCACCACTGGCCCAGTAATCAAGGAGCCTCAGTCATCACCACTGGCAGCAGTGGGGGATGTGCGCACTGGGAGGATGACAAGTCACACACAGTATTTACAGATGCAGCTGTCTGCATCATGTGTGATTTCCCTTAAGAGCACACAGAGACCACAGTCAGTCTGGGGCTGGTTTCTCCCTCTTTCTCCATATCCCCAATAAGACTCCCCTTTGGCACAGCTATAGAGTTGATATCGCAGTTGAGGGGCCAAGCCAAAACCTCCAGCACCCTCTATGTCCAAACAGTGCTTCATGTCCCTCCCCAAGTAGTTGATGCACACACTCTTTGGGATTTGATTTACATGCAAACACAAACACACACACACACACACACACACACACACACACACACACACACACACACACACACACACACACACACACACACACACACACCTGGGAAAGGGTGGCACAATTTTACTAGCTATGCCTCCCTTTTGCGCAGACTGTAAGGTAGTTATTATTGCCACCAACTAACTCTCTATCAGCTTTTCTAAGGCTGTTAACAAAGAGTGTCCAATCCTACTGTGTAATGTTACTATTAATGCAAATGGTAGTTTGACCAAAAGCAAGGCTGAGTGCCCCACAGTGTCACCAAATAAATATGCAAGTACTCTGAGAGCTTAAATATGTCTCACAAATATCAGCCACAATGAAAGGTTTAAATATATTTAATAATAAATAATAAAAGAAGAAAATACCTCAATAAATAAACACGTTTACATCAGAGTTAAAAATCACAGGAAATATTTAAAACAACATTGCAGGACAGTCTCAAGTAAATAAAGAAAACATCTAACCTATACTTCACTATATTCCTAACTGTATCTAAGAGAAATTACTGTACCCTAGACTTACTTACTCATAGCAAGGCAAGACAGATACTGTCAGTGGGTTTTCCAGCTGATGTTGTCAGATCAAAGACAAATACAGAATCCACTGTCTCTGTCTCTCTCTCTCTCTCAGAGAGTTCTTAAATTAATATTTCAAATATTACTGCTGGGGTAGCTGGCAGTATGACATAATTTCTTGTCATCTATCAATTCCCAGGCTCACAACCATTGATTTTAGCATCTACCTGCTAAAACACATGGACCTTAGATCTTTTGGCAAATGGTGGAAGTCATAAAATAATTTATATTCTTCCATATTTAAAGACAATACAAAAAAAGCTTCTAGTTCTTGACATTATGTCTCCTGTTGCACTGAAACTGAATCTGAAAGATGACATCTGTTTTGTTACGAGGTTATAAAATAATTTCAACTACTTTTTCTGAAGTTTTGAAAATTAACCTTCTATGTGGGAGTTCCCACTGTTAAAACGTATACCTTTACACGGTTACAGTAGTTTATGTACATTTCTGTTCTTTTCCAGTAGGGTACACTGTGGGTACATCTTTAAGCTGAGTACTCTACAACATATCTCTTCAGCACACGTCTGTACAAAACATCGTATATGACATACAGTTCTAATACATTTGTAACACAAGCATATGAATCATGTTGATATTCACAAATGACACAACTGTTTACAAAATTCCAGACAGCTGTACCGACAGTATCTCCCTCTGTCACACTTCTGTATAAATCATATTAATATTCACAAATGACATATAATTATTTACAAAATTCCAGATAGCTAGACTGACAATTCTTTTTGTGATGATTATCATTAGAGGATTTCCTGCCTCTTCCTTCTTACTGGTAGCTGAGGAAGTAATACATAAATCACTTGTTTGATTAACCTCCTCTTGTTCAGGCATAGCCAAGTTCTCTTCTACATTTCCTGCATCCTTACTATCAGCTCCCTTCCCCCAGATCATGGTAGTACCAGGAGCACAGTTCTTTTGGTTACTATTTACTGTCTTTTTACAATTGCTATTTCCTCTTACAAACCTCAGTATGACATGAGTATCATTAAAAATATTATTGCTCCATTTGCTGTACATACATTTCTAATCATATCTCATTTTCTGTATTCGTAATCCTAAACATGCCAGACAAGCAACATCTATATACATTTTTTGATTTACAAAGAGATAGTAGTAATATTTTTCTAAAGTTTTCCCCTCCTTGATGCTCAGGCTGTCAGGCTGTTTCTGTCTAGTCATGTCCTCATATTTAGCCTAAAGCTACAATGATAATTCTTCAAGTATGCTTGGAAGGTTTTTTAATACCAAGGTGCAAAGTGAGTGCAATTATGTACTTTGCAGCTTTGTAGAATGGATTTAAACAAGGGCTCAAATCAAACTGACCTGTAAGATTTACTTATAACTTGTCAGGCACTGTTTTGAAATTTGATAAACAGACAATCTGCTGAAACTCTAAGCTGCATGTCAGAACAATTTCACACACATCTGTTAGATTTATAAATGAAAACCCTCAATAGCTTAAGAAGTTATAACAGTCATGTAAACAGCAACATTTTCAGGTTATGCTCACAACACAGGATTTTTGCAAGAGGGCTAAACAGATCCAGAGAATATGACATCAGAGATATATTCTGAGCTAAACTCATAAGCTAATAGACAATCAGTATTTCCTTTCACCAATCTGGATAGGGTTGCCAGCTGTCCGTTTTTTGACCTGACTGTCCGGTTTTCAGACAAATTGCCCGGTTCTCGTGAAGTGGTTTTGTGCCACCACCAACGCTGTGAGAACGAACGCCCTTCCAATTTTACAGCTGCAGCAGGCTGGCAGCAGTGCAGCACAGGTTGATTGCGGTATTAGCGCTGTCTTCTCCTTTAAGTTACGAGAATCATCTTGTGTGCGTGCTTATTACAACACCACTAGCGTGGAATGGAAATCTAATCGTGCGCAAATTTTAAGCTAGCTAAGCCTAAGCAGCAAGTTCCGTGAAGAGCAAGAGGCAAGACTAGGGGTGTGTGTGTGTCACCGTGTGCTACTTAAAAACTTTCATCTACGGTGGCAATAATTATATAACTTAGGTCAAGTGAGGACTTACACAATTACTAATTAATTATAATTAATTCTCCTGGTTTTTCCATTCTGAGTATGCTACAGGAAAATCATCTTAATTTAAACACATTTCTTTCTACTTTGGTGTGACATGCAACTACTAAGATCTCACTTCTATGGATTCTGTTTCTGCAGGGTCTTAATTCTCTGATACCCACAGACAGTACCTTAACTGTGGTCAGGTGAAGGGGGTTGCTTTCAACTTTCACCATGAAGGGGAGGGACAAAGTTTTGCATAACTCTCCTAGGTTTTTTTCATTACCTATGCAATTATACAAATTAAAAATATTGGTGTCAGTCTGCTCTAAGAAAACCAGTTTGCGAGCTGCTTACGAAAATGAAAGGTTAATAAGCAGTGTGTTACTCTCTCTCTTTGTTTTGTAATTCATTTAACAGCCTTTGTGCATAAGATCAATGTCCTGCTACTCTCTGAAGAAAAGAAAGTATGTGCTGTCAGTAGAGGATGACAGTAGTGACTGACACAACAATCCGCTAAGAAAAATTCTTTGCTGTCTGAAACGCTAACAAATATTTTGTTAGCATATGCCTCTGTGTGAAGGATCTGTAAGATTGTAACTGTGGTACTTAGCAGGACCAGGGAGATGAGGGTTTGAGAGTCAGGGGTCAGTATAATTTTTGTAAGGTTAATAATTGAGTATTAACTGTGTGTGACAGAGAGAGAGAGGGAGAGAAAAGAATGCTTGAAAGGTCAAAAGCTGTAGTTGGGGAGACAGAGTATGATATAGTAAGAGAAGTGAAGAGGTACTTAGAACAGACAGGAGAGAGCTAGGATAAATGGGCATACCTCTCATCAACTTTGGTCAAGAATTCTAGACAGCCAAAACTAATGGGGGGGATGAACTAAGGCCCACCATCGGCAAAAGATTTTAAATATTACTCTAATTCACTTAAAAAGTCAGTAGAACTGTTGCATCAACATGTATTTTCTGTACAAAAATCTTATATTTGACATTACTGACTAACTAATTTTCAATGACATAACTTGACAGTCAGTAATTTTTCAAGGGAGATTGTAAAAATATGGGGGGAAATTAGGGAATTTCTGCAAAACTCTCAGTATTTCGAAGATATTTCTATGTGTAATAGATGAATTTTAAAGAGGGAATTGTGAAAGCTGTTCTGTTGTCCATAAGCAGATCATCTTAGGGAAAATTAGGTTAAAGGAAAGGTCCTGTAATAAAGGAAGGAAAAGGAGAGGAAAAGATGGCCAAAGGTTAAAGTATTTGGAAGTCAGGGACAAGACACATAATAATTAATAATAATAATAATAATAATACCATATGTTGACCAGGTAGGCCAAGTGGACACATACACTCCTTTGCAAACTGGGACAAATTTCTGGGTAAGTGTGGCAAAAGATAGTGGAGGGAATCAGACCCTATACCTCAAGAACTATACAATGGATAGACTTGGAAAAGGCAAGAATCAATAGGGTGTTTGCAAGTAAATTCATAAAAGGGACATTTTTTTTTCTTTTAGTTCTTTTGCTGGAAAAAAAGAGAGAAGACAGTTTGGATTGTTTCAGGAACAGCGACATGTCACTGAGGATGGAAAAGGTGGAGTGATGAATGAGTTATTTGTTTGGCAGTTTACCAAAAGGCATAAGTGGAGGGAGACAGCATGCCAGGGTATAGAGGCATGGGCAAGGGAAGTACTGGATTGATGGGATTCACTACTGTGGATGGGTTGATGTTGGAACTGTCTTGACTTGGGAGACTGAAGTTCTAGCACTAAATGGAATTCTGACTGGGTACTTGGGAACCTTGTCAAGACATTGGCAGATCCTTTATTGGAACTTTTCACTAGGTTATTGAGATATAAGATTATGGAAGAGTATTAGAGGACTGTGACCGTGATTTCTGTTTAGAAGACGTACTGGACTATCCACAAATCAAATCACTTCTCTGGTAGTCAGGAAAACACTGTACAAACTCCAGTATTCTGTTTCACAAAAGGAAACAGACTATACGTGTTTGTTAAACTGGCTGATTTACTATGCTTTTTTACAGAAAAGCATAGTAAATCGGCTGAAAGCAGGCATCCGGAACAGAGAAAAAGGGCATTCCCATCAGCTGATGTCATGGTGATGTCACAAAATGGGTGGAGCATGGACGGGAGAGGGGGTGGGAATGGGTGGAGTTATGGGTGATGCGAGGGGTGTGACCTTAGTCCGGTTTTAGCCACACAGAAAGCTGGCAACCCTAAATCTGGAAGAAGAAAAGAAGACAATTTCCAGGGATTCTTTGGTTGTCAAGCCAGCTGTCTCACCACCTCATTTGCCAATGGGTGACTGATATGGCCAGAATTGGTTTCTTGGACCTCTCATCAATGTCCCTTGATCATTTTGGTGTAGCTCTTTGGGAAGCCACTAAAGATTGGTAGTTAGATATTTCCTCTGCAACTTTAAAGTTGTCCTGTCTAGGCAAGAAAGAACCACTCTTGGTCTTGCAGGAAGGAATAGATGAAGATTTACTGGACAGCCATGTTAGGATGCTTGACTCCTGGGATAGTGCCCCTGCCATGAGTTGGTGTACTTATAGAGAGTCTCCTAGAAAAAGAAAAAAAATTAAGAATTTTACTTTTCCTGTTTCTGTTACAATGGACAGGGAAGATGTGCTTGTGCTTGGATTGCCAGTAATTATTTTTTGCATTTAATGTTTCAAATCTTGTTTCTTCACTTACTTCAACTAGAAAAAGAAAAATATTTCCCTGATATGCTGACACTGGTTTTCAGTCAGAAGAACACTGAATGGAGGGGGGAGTTTTTTTCCTCAGTATTTTCTTCTCAAAATGAAGATTCTGATTCTGAAGAAGATGTTACTTATGATTTCCCTCTAGAACTATATATTTTCCTGCAACTTTAGCTAAAATTAAAACTTTTTTTTTTCAGTATTTTGCAGCAAAAAATATTATGATTTGTTGCCAATGGATATGCCACAGCCTGCAGCTGTACCTCTTGTTTTGTTAGTTTCAGAGGCTGTTTTCTTAACAGTTTGTAGCATGCCTAACAGTCAGCCTTCTGCTCCTAAAAAGTCTGGCAGGTTCTACAGAGTACATCAGACTCATAAATTTCTCTTTTCTAATCCTAAAACAGATACTGTAGTGATTACCTTATCTGAAATTTATACTTCTAAACAGCTTATTAATGCTAACCCCATTACGTCTGTCAAGGAAGAAAAAGCTTTTGATATATTTGGAAAAAGTTCCTTCTGCTACATTAATTTTCAGAATTTTGAACTGCCAGGCTCATATGTTAAAATTTGTATTGGCTTCTTTTGATAAAATGAGAAAGTTAACTGTTAACCTCCCCTCTTCAAGGTAAAAAAATACTCTCCTTACGTGTATCTGTTTCTAATGTAAATAAACTCTTTAAAATACTCTTATGGTTCTGCTGATACTGTCTCCAGGGCTGTTTCTACAGAGTGAATTATGAGAAGACTTGTTTGGTTACATTGTCAAAACTTATCAGAAGATGATAAAGCTGAGATTTTAAGTTTTCCCATAGATGAGCATGTTCTGTTTAGCCCTTCCTTTCCTGATGTACTTAAAAGATGTAATGCAAACAGGAAATCGATTCAAGGGGACCACTTTTTCCAGTCCTCCTTTTGTAAGTTTAATAAAGACTTTCTAAGTTAGGATCCTATTTCAAAGAGCAGTTTAAGTAGTAAGGTGCTAACAAACAGGCCTTAAATATGGGTCTATATTATAAGATCGACGGTTGAAAACATCAAACAACATATGGTCGACACCATATGATCGATGTCTTCAAACATCGACCTTATAAAAAGACAAAAAGAAAAAAAGTACTCTAATGGGTTTAACCAGGGGGGCAAGCCCCCCTGCACCCCCCCCCCGCTACTTAAATATACCAACTCTGAGACTGCACTACATTGCAGTAAATGGAAATCTCCCCTTACAGAGATTTCCGTTTACATGCTCGAGATTCTGAGCATTCGCTATTCTCGTGTCGACAGTGTCAGATTCAACATTATCAGCATTCGAGAATACTATAGCAAGCAAGCTCAAAAAATATAAATAAATAAAACAAGGGAATGTACCCTAGAACAAAGGACAGTCCCAAAAGTTTGAATGACTACTTGCCTCTCAGGTTCCTCACCTACCGTAACAATTTATCCCTTAGTCTTTGTCTTCATACTCCCCAGTGGCATCGGATTATCTCAGAAATGGGTTCTGGGTATCATCCCTTAGGGTTACAGATGGTAATGGGAGTCCCTTCACCTTTTTCATGGGATTTATTCTCATCCTATAAACCACACATCCCTGTTTCTTCCAGTTTTAGAGCAGATGTTATATTTGGAGGTCATAGAACATGTGCCGTGAGATCAGACGGGCAAATGTTTTTATTCAAGGATGTTTCTGATGCCAAAGAAATAGAGAACTTGGAGAAAGGTCCTAGACTTCTCGGTCTCAAAGTTCAAAATGTTATCCCTTCAAACTATGTCACCTCTCTTTCCTTTATTCAATGTTATAGTAATATTAGACTTAAAAGATGTATACCCTCACATTCCTATTGGCAGAGATTTCAGACATTTCTTAAACTTTTCTGTATGTGGCGTATATTATCATTTCTCTGTCTTCCCCTTTAGTCTGTCTGCTGCACCAAGGATTTTTACAGTATGACTGGCTCCAGTAATTGATTACTGCAGACTTCAAGACATTCACATCTTTCTATATTTGGACAATTGTGTTACATTTGTAGACTTTTTTCCAGTTGTTAAAGTTCTCTGGCATGTGTCAACAAATGTCTGCTTGCAGAAATCATCTATAATCTCTTCACACAGAATATATTTTTTTGGGATGTCTTCTGTATACTTCACTAGAAAGAGCCTTTCTTCCACTGGGCAAAGTAGGATTGTATAAGGAAGTCTTCCTGAGCATTTCCATCTAATCCCTGACATCTGACAAGTAATTTCTTAGGATATGGGGTTTAATGACTTCTGTGATTATAACTATTCCCTTGGCCAGACTTCTCATAACAAAAATACAGTAGTACCTCAGGTTTATCTAGCCTCAGCATCAATACCCTATATCTTTTCAGATTCTAGTGCTGGGGTTTGTAAGAAGGGATGTTTTGTGGTGGGTAGACAAGTTCTATCTCTCTGTCAGCTAAGATCTCCCCTCTTCATACTCTTCAGTCTGTTACAACAGATGCTTTAGAATTTGCTTGTGGGAGCTTTATCAAATGGGGGTGAAAGTGAAAAGTCTGTGCAACAAAACAGGACAGACAAAAGCACACAAATATCAAAGTGATTCCAACAGGAATTAATGGTTTGAAAGCCTTAGATAATCTCTGGTCTCTAGGACCTTTTCAAATTATCACAGACAATGCTACAATGATGTAGTCTATATTAAACAAGGGGTGCCAGATCCTACCCTCTTTGCAGACTTGCTATGATGTCCTAGGAGGTGGCAACTCAGGTCAGTTTAACTCTTCAGGCCAGATATAGTCTGTCAGAGCTACATATTGTAGCAGGCAAACTGAGAAGGACCAGATCAGAGCCACACAAATGGAAATTACATCTGAGGGGACTTCCAGGAATTGATCTGTTTGCCTCCTTTCAAAAGAAAGAGTTAAAGTAATTATTTTCTAGGATTCCTTGAAAACAGGCCTAGAAGATAGCAAATACAGATGTTTTCTCATTCGCAGTGGATGAGAATGTTCCTGTATTCTTTTCCTACCCTTTCCACTGATAACCAAGGTTCTTCTAAAGCTCCAAAAGGACTTTACTAAGATAGTGGTGGTGACTCCCTTTTGGCCTAGGCAACAGTGGTTCTCTCTTTTTTTTGAATTACACCAAGGTCAATTTCCACAAGCTTCCCTACAGGCTGGATTTACTCACACAAGACAGGGGTTGTTTGAAATATGCAAATTAAAGAGCTTTTCTAGTTGGTGCCATTCTAAGAACCAGAACCCATTTCAGGCCCAGATGTCTCTGGTTCTAGACTATTTGTGTGACTTAATTGTCTTGCATTTGGCTTACAGAAATAAGGAGCTGGTAATGAGCTGTTTCCTGTGGTCCAGTGGTGCAAAGTTTGATTCCCTGAGCCTCCATTACCCAGCTGTGTTTAACTTAAGCCAATCTATTAATCGTTCTGTATTTTTCCAGTACCTAAAATCAAGGGATAATGTATCCTTCTTACTTAGGATGTCCACAGGCAGCTCAGATAATACTTGGACAGAACAAAATCCTTCAGGAAAGCTGATCATATGTTTATCTGCTGGAAACATAAGGCAAAAGGCAATCAGTGAGAAAGCAGACAATGTCTAAATGGTTGTCACCTTGGTCCTTGCTATTTCTTATTTCTATTCTTACCATAACAAGCCACTTTTATGCAGGGTTAGCACCAGTTCTTCCAGATCTTTGTCTTCTTCTTGGTTTTCAGGAAAGGGATGGACTCTAGAAGCATTCTAGAGGCAGCAACTTGGTTTACTGCACATACTTTCAGAAAGCATTACAAACTGGATTCATTTTCCAGGTTGAGAACAAGCTTTGCTAGTACTGTTCTCCAGAGGCTGCTGGGTTCTTGAATTCTTTTCTCCTCTCTGTGTGTTCCTAAGCTATGGTAATATACCCAGATAGCTTAGTCTACTGCAACAGTGATACAATGATGAACATAGTGCAGCTGTGTACATAAATTACCATAACAACAGATGTTCTAATAGATCACTGTTACGGTGATCCCTCCATCCTTCTTGTTTTTGATGTATTTCCAGGGTGTAGATGTATATACAATTGTGTATTTATTATTACATTTAGCCTAGAATTGAATTTTATCTTCCTTGTGTTTTTCTTTTCAGGGCCATAGCCATCTTAAGACAAGAAAGAGCTGAAGTGTTTGGCACCCAAACTGCTCTCTTTATGTGGCTCTGCTCAAACCCTGGCAGTTAGGGTGTGTGCTGAGACTTTAAAAACTGGCTGGTGGTCATATCCTAGGCAGGATGTAACACAAATAGCTTATGACCTATTAGAATATCTACTGTTGTGATAAGTTTACTTGCACAGCTATACTTTCTGATCACCAATAACTGTCTAAAGAACAGACTAGGAAATAATTAAATCTGTGTGTTGACAAGTAGTACTCATCCTGCAGAGTTGAGACTTTTCATTATTCTCTCTTAGAAAAATAAACATTTGAAACAAGTTTCCAATTCAGCTAAATATGTATAGACTGCATTTGTTGAGTTAGAGGCTTGCCAAAGGTCTCTATAAATATGTTTATGAATTGCATCCCAGATAGAGGATACAGTGATCTAGAAAATTAATTGTTTGATGTTATTAAGGCAGGGTAAACCTAGTTACTGTAAACAAGGGCTCAGACCACAGTAATTGGGACACAGAGCTAAGATTATTTTCATGAGTGCACAAAGTTAGAAAAAACTCAACCCAGGGAGGACCTTGCACATCAGTCTGGATATATATATATATATATATATATATATATATATATATATATATATATATATATATATATATATATATATATATATATATATATGGGTCCCCTTCAGATCATTGAAATTTTAAAAGCTCGAAATTCATATTGCGAAGACTATATGATCGAACTTTTAAAAGTTCGAACGGTCTGAATGGAGCTCTCCATACAGTGCGGAACGGGAAGAGTTCCTCTTACCGCAATGTAGTACAATTTCCGAGTTGGTATATTTAAATTGTGGGTGGTGTGGGGGTGCATGGGGGGGCTTGCCCCCCTACTAAAAACATTTAGGTTTTTTTTTGTTTTGTTTTGTTTTAATTTTTTTTTAACATGTTCAGACTTTTAAATGTTCAATTATATGGTTTCGGCCATATGAAGGTTGAACATTTGAAAGTTCGATCATGTAAAGTAGACCCATATATATATATATATATATATATATATATATATATATATATATATATATATAAAATATATATATAATATATATAATATATATTTATATATATTCTCCATTTTCCTTGTTTGGTCAGGGGGAAGATTCTTTACTCACCAGTGAGAGTGGGGAGTACTGAGCTGCCTGTTTGCCCTTAGAGGAGTGGTTTAAGGCAGTAACTTGTAGTCTATTGGCCATTTTGGGTCATTTCCTGTCTTTTCCAGCCCCCTGCTATAAAGCACGTTTTGGCGGGCTTTTCCAGCTATTGAGAACTCAGCACAGCTCCTCGTGGTGGCCAGCAGTGTTCCTCTAGCAGCAGAGACCAGAAAAGACTACCTTTCCAGATTTTAAGTATTTTTCTTGGCTTTTTTCGACTTTTTGTGCCTTTCGACTACTGTTTCTGCTTGTTTTATCAAAGTCTGCACTGATTTTACTGTGTTTATAAGCTAAAACTGTTTATTGCACTTGCTAGTTTAAGTTTTGCCTAAAAGTTAAACTACAGGCTAATACACTCAAGTGTACTAGCCTTTGATAGCATTTAGTCGAAAATCATAGCATTTATTGTGTTTTCTGCTTTACTGTAAAAAAAAACTTGAAAAAAAAAAAAAAAATATCCTTGTTTTCCATACTTTCCTAACTAGTGTTCCAGAGACCAGATTTTGCTGATCCCTGGGCTTTGTCTTGGTTCCTGTGTTTCTCCATTTTCCTTGTTTGGTCAGGGGGAAGTTTCTTTACTCACCAGTGAGAGTGGGGAGTACTGAGCTGCCTGTTTGCCCTTAGAGGAGTGGTTTAAGGCAGTAACTTGTAGTCTATTGGCCATTTTGGGTCATTTCCTGTCTTTTCCAGCCCCCTGCTATAAAGCGCGTTTTAGCGCGCTTTAGCGCGGAGTTGCCACTGTTGCACACTAGGGCAGCGCCGGTTAAGCAGGTTTAAACTATTCGGGCTGCCTAAAGTCCACTCTTCAAATTTTCCCTTAAAACTACCTTCCTCGAACTATACTACTGATCTAATCAGCGTATCCTACAACTAAAAAGATCATCTCTACTTGACTCCAAGTAGGCTATTCTCTATCTGTTAAACCTAGCACTTGCTCCTACAGTACTTATTACCTTGATACAGCACTCTTGTCATAGATAGTACCCCAAAAAGGCAAACCTCCATTTCTCGGTCACCCACATCCCCCGGAATCTCTTTTAAAGTTTTTTTGTCTATTCCTTCTAGCATGTCGAGGGATCAGTTGCTAGTGTCCTCTCCTGCTCAGCTGGTGAACCTGGGAATATTGAGGCAATGTTACAATTGCCTCATGTACACAGACAACCCTCTCCTCCTCCCACAAAACACAAATACATGCGAGAGATGCAACTATACGGCCAAACTGGAGGCTGAGCTCTCTCAACATAGGACTGGCAAGACCAGTCAGGAGGAGAAGGTTACCACACACACTATAGACCCAGTCTCACATAGTACCATCACAACCTCAAATCATACACATAAGCACACAAAGACATACTCAGAGGCTCTGATCAAAAATCTACCAAAACAGCAGAGGCCACCAAAGCAGACACCCAAACAACCACCACCTCAGAACACAACACCTGAAACACATAGACCTCACAGTCAGAGTGTCAAACAGTCACAGCCCTTAAGGCCAAACACAATGCCAGACACACTAGTCATTGGTGACTCCATAGTCAGACACACTGACGTCCCGCTCACCAGACTGAGTAAGGAGAGTTACAGTAAGCTGCCTGTCGGGCGCTAGAATCCGCCACATAACGCAAGCACTCAGGTCTCTCAACAGCAGGTACAAATACGACTCAGTCATTGTGTAAACGACCTGAGACATACCTCCTTGGACTACATGAAAAGAGACATTGAGGAGCTCTCTGATTATGTAGCCCAGGCAGGTATGACCCTGACCTTGAGCAGTATCCTACCTTCACCAAGAATGATGCCACAATACAGAGATAAGATGATCAGCTTTAACAATTGGCTTAAACTCTGGTGTCATTCAAAGGGGATCCAATGTCTGTCTGCCTGGGATGACATGCTGGTTAAGCCACGCTGCTTCGCAAGGGATGGCTTGCACCTGTCACCCCTGGAATTCCGGATATTGGCAAAGGCTCTTGCCACCCCCATAGTGCCTTTTTAGGCAAGGCTCAAATTCTAAACCTACCACCCTAGAACACAAAAAAGGTAAAAAACTAAGGGTAATGCTGCTCAATGCCAGAAGTCTAAATCTCAAAATGCACGCACTCGAGGCCCTTCTCAGTATGGAGAACATCGATGTCTGTGCTGTGACAGAAACCTGGTTCAAGGCTCCTGAGAGCACCCCAGCACTATCAGGTTTTACCTCATATCATGCGTTCCGCCCCAAAATCCGGACAATACCAAGAAAGGAGGGTATCCATATTCATCAAGGACACCCACACCTCAAGACTGGTGGCAACGCACGATGCATCGGAGACCATCCAGGTGCAATTAACCATAGGCAAGACTGCTCTGCAAATTGTAGCATGTTACAGGCCACCCTCACAAACTCAGGAACCTCACATGGCCTTCCTGAAAACACTGGAGGGATAAATGTATCACCAAACACCATCATACTAGGTGACTTCAATTACCCTAATATAGACTGGGAACACTACTCAAGCCCAAACACCCTAGCCCAAAAGTTCCTGGAATTCATAAACTCAAATGCCATGGAACAACTAGTCACCATCTCCACAAGAGGAGAAAACATACTTGATCTCATCATCACGAACATGGGAGCACAATGTTCAACACCGGAAGTATACCCCTCACTGGTGAGATCAGATCACAAACTAATCTCGCTGGAGGTCCTCATCCCACCCCACCTGAAATAAAAAGACCACAGCAAAGAGCTTCTCGAAAGCAGACTTCACACTTCTAAAGACTAGTGTGGTCTCCTTTAAGGCCCCGAGCGGCGGAAAACAGTACTCAAGCCGCTGAATCACTTACAAATGCCTTCTACCAGCACCTGCAGGACTGCACGGATAAGGCAATCCCAAGCAAAACAAAGACTCTTTGTACCAAAGGCAAGCGTCCAGTCTGGTGGACCCCAGCCATAAACAAACTCTACAACAAAAGGAGGAAGCTACTACAAGATAGAGCAAAATCCTTAAAAGGTAAGACACCTTTGATCACTATAAGTAAAAAACTAAGAGCTCTCATAAAATCATCCAAAGCAAATTTTGAGAGAAAAATAGCTAAAGACTCAAAAGACAATCATAAGGCCTTCTTTAGCTATGTTAGAAACCTGGGAGGAAACACCCAGATATGCTCAGAACTAGTTCAAAATGATGTGAAGATTACTGATCCTACAGACATTGCCAACATACTGGCTGACAGGTTCAGTGCAAACTTCTCCCCCCCTCCCCCCCTAAAGGAGAGATATCTATACCAAACGATTGCAGCCCCCCCAAACATCTCTAACGCCCAAGTGAGAACTGCTCTGTCCAAAGCAAAAAACACAGCATCCATGGGACCTGATGGTGTCCCGGCTGTGTGCTCCACGAACTCAACGAGGAATTAAACCCACAGCTAGGACAGCTGTTTAATCATAGTCTCACCTCTGGATACGTACCCAGTGAGTGGCGCACTGCAACTGTGGTCCCACTTCACAAAGGCGGTGCCTCCACCGACCCTGGAAATTACCGGCCCATTAGCTTGACAAGCCTTATCTGCAAAGCCATGGAGAGGATCATAATGGACCTCATAAATAAAGACATAGGGAATTTGCAGACTTTGGATCCAACCCAGTTTGGCTTTGTCAAAGGCAGATCATGCCTTTTAAACTTGGTTGACTTTTTGAAACAGTCACCAAAGCCATTGATGAGGAAAGGCAGTCCATACAGCCTACCTCGATCTGGCGAAGGCCTTCGATACAATACCCCACTCGGGTATCATTGAAAAACTCATCAGCTTAAATGTTAACCCATACATCACAAGATGGGTTGCAAACTGGCTGAGTGACAGAACCCACAGGGTCAGAGTTGCTGGCGCCATGTCAGACTCAAAGCCTGTCACAAGTGGTGTCCCACAGGGCTCAGTCCTGGGCCCACTCTTGTTTGGCATCTACTTTTCCGAAGTACAAGCAAACACAGGAGGGTTATGGCTGACAAAGTTTGCAGATGACTGCAAACTGGGCCATAGTCGAAAACACATCTGACACAGATATCCTTCAGAAGGGTCTCACAGAAATGGATAACTGGTGCCAGAACCATGGCCTAAAGTTAAATGCCAAAAAATGCATAGTCATACCCTTCGGGAAAAACAAGGTTACCCTAGCTACCATATAGGTGGCAATCCACTGAGCACAGAAGAAGTTATCAGGGACCTGGGGACCCAGGTTGACAGTAGCCTATCATTCGACACCCATGTAGCTAAAGTAGTTAGGAAGACCTTCTACATTGCCCACCTTATCATGAAGGGATTCACATCTAGATCAAGGGAGGTCATAGTCTCCCTATACTCATCACTCATCAGACCAATGATTGAGTACAATGCCCCATTCGAATGTATCTGACCCGACACTTGCAGCAGCTGGAGAGGCCACAAAGTTCCTCACCAAAAGGATAAAGGGTCTCAAAAATCTGTCCTATGCTGCCCGACTGAAAGAACTCCAGCTCTATTCAGTCGCACCGCTTGCTCAGAGGTGACCTTTGCCTGACATACAAGGCCATGTCAAACCCAGATTTGATGAATATGCTTCACCTCAAAAAATCTAGATCAGTCAGAGCCACAAGGGCTGGAGACTTAAACCTCGACACGGCTATTAATAGGACGTGCTGGAGGGATAGATTCATCACCCAAAGACTCCCTATGCTGTGGAACAAAATCCCGGTATATGTGAGGCAGAGCACCTCGCTGGCCTTGTTCAAGAGAAATCTTGACCAATGGATGGGAGATCGCAGATATACCCCAGGGATTACCTCAGTGTCACTGCTCGACAGAGGCACAGCAAAATAATGGGTATAGTTCCCCATACTAAAGGGGTGGTGTAAGCCACAAAACTATGGGCTAGGCTTGTAAATGCCCTTGGGCAGATAGCCTAGTATGAACCTATGAACCTATGAACCTTTATATACATATATATATATATATATATATATATATATATATATATATATATAATATATCAATTCCTGTTGAGTACTGTTTGAAAACAAATGCCTGTCATTATCCTTAAAGTGTTGTCCCAGCCTACTTCATTGTTTTGCAGTTTACAGAGTGAGATGGTTGTCTTATGTTTGGTGAAGAAAATGTTAAGTTGAATACAGAAAAAATCTCAGCAGGCAGGGTTACTCCTTTGAGGCAGTGTTAAGTGCATGTGAACATTAGACTTGGAGAACTATGTGTGTGTGCGTGTGTGTGTGTGTGTGTGTGTGTGTGTGTGTGTGTGTGTGTGTGTGTGTGTGTGTGTGTGCGCGCATGCAGTTACAGTAATGCATACTAGATAACTAAAGGATGTAGCCATTACATTTTAAACAGGCATGACACAATAATCACATCTATCTATTTTATAGTGGTGGATGCTTTTAGAACTGTTTACCCTAAAGTCACATGTCCCTGTCTTATTGCATTTTATGCTTTTGCCATTAGTTTACTGGAAGCTGTAGTGTACACAGGGTTGCCAGATGTCCCTATGTGAGCGGAATTGTCCCGGGATCAGCAACCCGATTCCGAGTCCTGCACTGCCGGTTTAAATCCTGGAGAAACAGCCCTCCGCTTTTTTTTGATTGGCCCGTATACCAGCATATGGGCCAATCAAAAATCGCTAAACACGGAGCTGCTTGTGTTTAATTCAGAACATCAGGCAGTTCCGCATTAAACACAGCTCCATTTTGCGAGTTTTTTGATTGGCTCATAATACCGGCATACGGGCCAGTCAAAAATTGCTAAACAAGGAGCTGCTTGTGTTTAATGCAGAACATCAGGCAGTTCTGCATTAAACACAGCTCCGTTTTGCGAGTTTTGTGATTGGCTCGTATGCTGGCATACGGGCCAATCAAAAACCTGTAAACACAAAGCTACTTGTGTTTAATGCAGAACTGCCTAATGTTCCGTATTAAACAGAAGTAGCTCAGTAGCTCTGTGTTTAAACACCTTTTTTTATTTACTGTGAAAGACTTTTTTTTTTTTTTTTGTCCCTACCCGGCCAGTCAGAAATCTGGCAACAATGAGTGTACATGACAGCCTTAGACAGACGTCAGTAAAAGTTGCAGTCCATACTGGAGTAATCATAGCATGGAAATACATTTTAATAAGTGATATATTGTCCTGTTAGTGTAAAGATGTCCTTGTCTTCCCAATATCTGTTCTTCATTAAACATTAAATGATGTCTCTAAGAATGCTACTGAACAGAAACTCTCAGTGTAGGAAAGATGTGGACAAATATATGGATAAACCCTCATCAATACTAATTTTTTTCTTTAAACCCAACAGTGAAAAAGAGAGAAATGTAAGCTGTGTTAAACATAAATGCATAAAATTATTTCCCAGTAGATCTACTGATTTGCTCAATTTGCAAGGTGATAGCTGAGCCTGGTATATTAACTAGGCCTAAACAGTTGGTGTTTTTCATCTTGAGGAGTGCATGTAGTATCTCTTCACAGGTGATTTCTGATGGGTATGGACTGGATACTTCATAGTAGAAAATTTGGAGGTGACATGGGGAGAAGTTAAACTAAGGATGTTAGATATGTCCACAAAGTTTGAGTGATGCTATTAGAAAGAAGCTCAGTGCAATGCTGTGTATTATTTATGAGGTTCTTTGCATAATTAAAGAATGTCTTATGTTTAGCTGATATTACCATATTTAGCTTGTAATTAGCCCTATGGAATTTGCTCCTGAGTTTGTTGTTAATCCATTTGAGGTTGATTAGAACACATTGAGTTTTTGTTCCCTTCTTTAGGGCTATGAGCTTTTTCCTTTTATTATAAAGTTTATTTTTCTGGGACATTCCCCAAATTATAAGATGCTTTCTTAAATAATGTACTTTGAATACATAAGAACAAACTAAACCCAGTGCAAGATTAATCATTCTCTTCATCTTCCTGACATATGGGGACTTCATGAAGGAGACTTTGATGCATCCAGAAACATAAAAGTTGGTCCCCTCATAATTTGTACAGAATACCATATGGCCACCAGTATTTATGTAAATCACTTAAGACAGCCACTGGTATAGCTTATCTTAATGCAGATTCAACAAGAAGTTGTTTGTAGGTAGGTTTTGGTGTCAGACAAAAAGGCAGATGTTCTTAACAGGCATGCCAGTAGATTGTATAACTGCTTTTGTGTTAGCATTAAGAACCCCTAGATTACAAAGCCAGTATAAGCAGCTGTCAAGGTGGAGTTTTAGAATAGATACAGGAGGATGTTTAACAAATTCCATTGAATGTTGGAAAAGAGGAATCCATTGATTCAGATAAGACTGTCAGTATATAGGATGCTTGTTGCAAGTCTGAGGACTACCTCTGTGATCCTTCAGTATGCAGAAATACATGTGAGAAAAGAAGGCTCACATCACCAGAGTTGCAGCATCTCAGAATTTTTCCCTTTGTTCAACATACAGCAGCCTTGGAGTTTCTATATATAAGTAGCAGGGGTGTTGAAGTGACGTTGACTTTTCAGTTCAGTATTTTTGTGTTTGATGCTTAGTTTCTTTTCACAGTGTCTGGACTCACTGTGCTGGGTTCACAGTTTTAATAGGAAACTCTTCCAATAAATATTCTGGGCATAGGGATAAATGCAGATATTCAATACATAGATCACAGATGCAGTAGTCTTAGCTATTGGGTCTTACCCCCCCTGCACTGGCCAGCTTAACAGAGCTTCAGGTTTGTCCCATACACTCCAACTGCTAGAAGCTCATGCAGAGCTCCATATAAAAGGCAGTTAGAGTGCAAAAAGCATAAGAACTTTTCTTGACACTGAAGTGATGCTTCTTTTGCAGGCCCTATGCAGCTTTCATTTCATTAGTGATCCTTCCAGAGCTGGACAGATAAGTCACCACTGGGAAAAACGTATCTGTTTTATTCGCAATTTAGGAGGAAAACTTGCATTGTTTTCTTTTGGACATGTGTACTTTTGCAATGAAACAAAGTGATTGGGATTGTCTTGCCTTTGTATGGAATGTTAAGTTACTGCTTGTGTAAACTTTTTTGTGAGGGGAAGTTAATATTTTAACTAAAATCTTTCTAAGATTTTAAATTGTTGTGTTTGGGGCAAGATATTGTGGTTGTGGGAGACTTTCAGTGGTTTACTTATCTCAGAACCACTTATTCTTTGCCATTCACTTTACTGACTCATCCAGGCTATGCTACCAATTTTTCAGTTCTCTTCCTTGGCTTATTGACAGCCAAAGTTCAGTTTCAGTAGCTGTACCTTCCCTTGCATGCAAAAAAAGAAACTGTTAAAGGAATCTTTGGTAGTCAAACCAGCTTCTAATTTATCTCTGCCACTGGTAGGTGACTGCTGTAGCCACTTGCTTTTCCTCATACCACTCATTCATTTCCCCCAGCACTCTTGATGTAAGGATAGCAATATCCTCTTAAGCTGAAGGGATGTCCTAGGTGGGCATGGAAGAGCCAGTCTTGGTGTCAAGGGAAGTGGGAGGTGAAGGGTCTTAATTTGCAAAGATGGGGATGTGGCAGTTGGGGCCAATGTGCCAAAGAGTCAGCTTTTGTTCAGGGAGAGTGTGCTTAGTGAAAAACACTCCCAGTCTCTTGTTTCTGTTTTCATGGATAGGGCAGATTTACTGGTATTTGCTAAGGAACTGATTTCTGCCATTTCATAGCCTTCAGAATCTCCAGGTAAGAAAAATAAAATAATTCTCTCTCATATGATAGGATTTTTCAGTCAGAAGAACATACATTTCAGGAGGATGGTTGTACCTCTGGAAATTTTTCTCACTCTGAGCATTCTGATTCTGAGGAAAGTGTTGTGTCAGGTTTCCCTTCTGAAGAGATTTCTTTCACTGACATTTTATCTTTCGTGAAAGAAGGTTTTTTTTAGTGTGAGCAGAATGAGTATCCTGTGGCACAGAAAATGTATTGTTACAGTTACAGATGCCTAAGGCTGCCCCTATTCCACCTGTATTGCCTGTTTTAGAGAATGTTTTTCTTACTCCTTCCAGTTTACCTGACTGTCAGCTTCCTGTTCCCAAGAAGTCTGATGGTTATACAAGGTACCTCGGACTCACATGTACCTATTTACTAACCCTAAAACAGATATTTCTGAATCTGTTGCTAAGCACATTACTTTCAACAGCCCCATTTCTTCTTACAAAGATGGAAAAGCAATGGATAAGTCAGGTAAGAAAATGTATTCCTCTAGTACTTTAACTTTTAGAATTTTAGACTATAAAGCTCATGTTAATATTTTTGATTGTGCCTTTTGTGAATATGCAGAAGTTAATGGTTAATATTCCTTAGTCTGAGGCAAGGAATTCATTAAATGCTGCTATAACAGATGTTTCTCTGGTGACTAAACATACTTTAAAGTGGCCTTAAGATGCTACTGATTCTTTCTCCAGAGCTGCTTGCTTCTGAATCTGTTGTAATGAGATATGTGTGGTTTCACTTTCAAAATCTTCCTGATGATGTTAAATCTGACATATTAAATTCTCTATTGGATGAAGAGACTTTTTGGCCCTTCTGTAGCTGAGGTACTTAAGAAGTGTGAGGAAATGGGAAGACTAATCCAAGGAGAAACTCATATTTTTCAATCCTTCTTTTTCAACCAAAGAGTAGTTTTCTCCCAATCTCAACTCCTTTTCCAATAAGCAGTTTAAGCATCAAGGAGCCAGCAATCAGGGTTTAAAAGTGATGGAAGGAAGGCTCAAAAAGAAAAGAAATGAAAGCCCTCTAAAAATCAGTGATAGTCTTCCCAGTCACCATAACTACCTTACCTGTTAAGGTTCCTCCCACCTCTGTCCTGGTAACTTTTATGTCTCTCTGAAACTGCATATCTCCGATTTGAATCAGTTTATTTCAGACACTTGGGTTCTGAAAGATGGGGTACATTTGGCAATTGGAATCCCTCTCTCCTTTCCAAGGAATCCCCCCTTGCCCAAGTAAGTAGATTCCTATATGTTCTCCCATTTTACACAGAATGTTGTCTAAGGGAGTTTTCGAACCAGCACCTCTCAATTTCATTAGCAAAGGTTATTATTCAAGAATTTTTCTAGTTCCCAAACCAGAAGGATGCTAGAGGCAAGTGCTTGATAGTTCTGGACAAAATTATTTTTTTGTCAAGATGTCAAAGTTTAAGATGTTATCGGTTCGGTATCATATACCTCTGATTCCTCCTCTAGCTTTCACAGTAAAGCCAGATCTAAAAGCTGCCTATCATTGCATTCCTAATGCCAAACATTTCAGATGTTTCTTAAGATCAGTTGTGTCTGGCTTGCATTATCAGTTCTCTGTCTTACCTTTTGGACTGTCCAACGCACCAGGGTATTCAGAAAATGCCAAGCCCCAGTTATTGCTTATTGTAGATTTCAAGGCATTCACATTTTTCTACATTTGGGTTGCTGCTGTATCTATGCTGACTCTCTTTCTAGTTGTCAAGAGTATCTAGCAACTTTGCCAGAACATCTACTCAATCTAGGTTTTCAAATCAACTTACAGAAGTCTTCTCTCATCCCTTCCCACATAATGATAGTTCTGGGATGTTTGCTATACTCTGCCTTGGGAAGAGCTTTTCTTCTTCAAGACGAAGTAGAAATGTTTCAGCAGGTCTTCCTGAGTTTTTCCAGCAAAGGTTTGTATCTGCAAGGGAGAGTCTAAGGATTCTAATATATATGGCATTGATGAAACTCATCCCACAATATGGTTGTCTGACAGAACAGAGTAACAGGTGCCACTTCTGAAAGCAAAACATTTGCCAGTGGTGTACCACAAAGCTCAGGTTTAGGCCCTCTCCTATTCAGCATATATTTTTCAGACCTTCAGGCCAGCACTTCTGGCCTATGATTAACTAAGTTTGCAGATGACTATAAATTGGGTGTTGTTCAGTTGACCCACAATTACTCCAACACAGCTTAGACCATGTTAACAATTAGTGTAAGGACAATGGTCTCAAATTAAATGTAAAAAAATGTAGCATGGTTCACTTTGATAAAGAAAACAGTTGTACTTACCTTATAGGAGATGCACCCCTTTAATCAGACACTTTTGTAAGAGATTTGAGAACTCTTGTTAATTCCTTATTGACCATCATGTCTCCACAGTAGTTCAGAAAGTCCTTTATCTGAACCTTCTAATTTCCAAATGCATCTCCACTAGATCCAAAAATGTGTTAATTTCCCTTTACTCGTATCTTATCAGGCCAGTTATTGAATATAATGGACTTTTTGGCATGTATGTATCTAAACGTATCACACAATTTGAGAGACATCAGAGATTGATAACTAAAAAAAATCAGTGGTCTCAAAAATCTTCATTATCAGGAGAGACTGAAAGCCCTTTCTCTGTACTGAGTCTCTTACAGACTCCTCCATGGAGATCTATGTCTAGCCTTTCATATTATGAAAGATCCAACCCTGTTTGATCTGCTGTTCCTTCACGGAACTAATGGTACATCAAATACCTTGTTATAGGAGCTAAACCTTCATTGATAAATAAGACACGGTGGCATGATAGATTCATATCCCAATGTATTCCTTAACTCTGGAACAAATATCCACTACATGTCAGATTAGTACCCTACCTTCAAAGTGAGCCTAGATAATTGGATAGGCAGCATCAACTTTTCTCCTAGTCTGTCTTGTCTTGCCCTCACTGAGACTATAGGGAAATTTTGAATAGAGTTTTTGGCTAGACTTGAAATGGTCTGCAGACCGATTGCCTAATACGTACATATGAATCTATGACCCTATGATGCCCATTTCCAGACTACACATGAAGAAAATTCAGTTGTACTCGGATCAGTCTGGGCTCAACATCTATATCTTTTTCTTTTCAGATTCCAGTTTTGGGGTTTGTAAAGAGGGCTGAACAGGCCAAATAGGTCACAATCCAGGTATTCCAGACTACACATGAAGAAAATTCAGTTGTACTCGGATCAGTCTGGGCTCAACATCTATATCTTTTTCTTTTCAGATTCCAGTTTTGGGGTTTGTAAAGAGGGCTGAACAGGCCAAATAGGTCACAATCCAGGTATTCCATTCTCTATTCGCACACCCACCCCCAACCCCCTTCAGTCAGTCACAACAGACCCTTCAGACCTGACTTCAAGAGCAGTTTCAAAAGGAGTAAAAATACAAGTTTTGTGGAATCCTGTGGACAGACAGAAGCACATAAATGTAAAAGAATGTTGACAGTAACCATGTGCTGAAGCCCTTGAATCAACTGTGGTGCCCAGGACCTCTTCAGGTGTTCACAAACAACATCACAATGATGTGGTATGTAAATAAACAGTGGGATACCAGATCTTACTCTGTTTGCAAACTGGTTAGGGTAGCCTGGGAGATAGCATTTCAGCTCATTCTGACTCATCAGGCTTCATAACATTCTGCCAGATGAAGCCCTTTTAGCAGACAAGTTCAGCAAGAACAGGGCAAACCCCGATGACTGGAAACCATCCTGCGGTCTTCCAAGAACTAATTCATGTGTAGAAAACACCTCAAGTAGACTTGTTTGCCTCATTTCACTACAGAGAACTAAAGAAATTCTGCTCCAGGACTCTGAAAATATTGCTGAATACAGGTGCGTTCTCATTATCTTGGATGAGAATGCTGTATGCTTGTTCACCCCTTCCACTGATTTCCAGGATTGTTCTAAATATTAGGAAGGAGTCTCAGAAATTGTGGTGGCAAATCCCTTTTGTCCCAGGCAACAGTGGTTCTACCTTCTTTACAGTTTGGCAAGGTAAATTATCACAAACTTCTCCACAGACTGGATTTACTCACAGAAGACAGAGGGGATGATATACCCCAATCTGAAAACTCTATAACTAACTGTCTGGATGACAGAATTTGATACCTTTTTGGCACCTTTTTGTCTGAGGATGTGCACAGCAAGTACTAAAGAAGATGAGAAAATCTGCTACTAGGAAATCAAATTTGTGTAACTGGAAAAGATTTTCAGTCAGAGAACCACGGTTCTCTTCAGACCAGCTCTTCTCTGGTTCTTGATTACTTGTGTGAATTGCTGTCCTATGGCTTATCATACTCTTCTGTTAAGGTACCTCTGGATCCCCCCTTCTAATAATGCCCAAGTTAGACTGTTTCTGAAAGGGGGTTTACATACCACATCATCTAGGAAACTTGAAAAATGTACTCTGTCTCTAGTTATACCAACTCACCAGGCTGATTGTGGGTTTTAACATAGAAGACTATTCTATTAATTGCTCTGACATCTTCTAGAATAGTATCTGAGTTACACGCTCTTTTGGTTCATCAACCCTACCTCATTTTTTCACAGGGACAGCATTTCTTTAAGAATAAAGCCTACCTTTTTGCCAAAAGTTATCAAGGGGTTTACTTTAAGCAGGACTGTTAATCTTTCCTGAACCAAAGAACAGGGCAGAATTCCTCACTCTCTGAATGTACACAAACAGTTCAAATAATACCAGAACAAAACACAGTCTTTCAGGAATGCTGACTAACTGTTTTAATCCTATGAAGATAAGAGGGAAGGACAAGCTGTGATAATAGATTAATACTAGGCTAGTTGCCCTTGCAAGCCATTTTAAGCCTAGCCGATTATCCCTTGTGAGACTCAAACCCTGCACCTTGTGTTTGTAAGTCAAACACCTTAACCATTAGGCTACCCCAAGTTGACTATTTCTAGATGGTTGTATCACGCTATTTTTTTTTTCTTATACTCACCACAGTAAGCCACTTCTAGCAAGGTTACAACCTATTCTACAAGAGCATTGGCTTCAGTGGCTTTTTGGAAAAGTGGGAATCTATTAGCAGTCTATAGGCAGCAACTCTGGCCCCTGTACATATTTTTACAATGCACTATAAACTAAATTCCTTCTCCAGCTTCTGGACAGGCTTTGCTAGGACCATTCTCCTTGGGCTGCTAGAATTTTAGTTACCTGCTTCTTCCCTTGTTTTCTTTTTCTATTTCTGAATAAGCTGTGGTAATCTACCCAAATAGCTTAGGCTACTGCAGTGGTGATCATAGTTCAATTGTGTAAGTAAGCATAAAGTAACAGTTGATATTCTAATGAATCACCATTGCAGCTGCCATCTCTCCCTGCACCCACCTTTTCTTCTTGGTGTTCTTTTTGTGCTGTGAGGGTGAGGTTGTTAGCACCCTTTTTTATGTTGTTTTGGTTCAGTTTGTTTCATAGCTTAAGTTTTCAGGATTCTTGCCAACTTCCTAGGCAGAAGTGCTCTGGGTCTTTTTGAGCTCCAGGTGCCTTTTATATAGAGCTTTGTGTGAGCTCCTGGCAGTTGGAGCACATAGAAGGCACCCAAAGCTCCATTAAGCTACTCAGTGAAAGAAGTATGACCCAAATATACTATGACAAGCCATAGAACAATAAGTCACACAAATAATAAATGTATGAGACCATATACTACATTAAGTTTACTTGCACAACTGTAGTTTATTATGCCATAGCTAAATTTTGCATGGTGCCATAACTGCCTCAGATCCCATGGTCACTCGGAAGATTTTAAAGTAATCTTTTCGGATGTCCTTTTAAACTCAGGGACCAATGTTGAGAGTGAAATTGAACAGATTTTGGCAGAACTAAAGAAGACAAAAACTGGTCTGAAGGAAATCTGCACTACTCCATCGAAGTGTTACACTAGAAACTTTCCATGTACTTAAAAAAATATCCTTAGCAAATGTTAACAAAAGAAAGTGAAGGACCAGACAAATCAATATACTAACACAAAAACTAAGTGCCTTTACCTCGTAAAAATGAAATGTTGCCAGTTTTCCAAGTTATTTTTGTATATTTTTTGACAGGGTTAGTCTGACTAGGCCTATTCAAAAGCCTATTAAATTCACATGCTTCAGAGAGAGATCCTGTAGGCAAAAAGTCTTTTTTCCCCATTTTTCTTGTGAGTCAATTTGTTATCCAATGAGCTACAAAGGGATTGACATTTATCTGGCAGAGTTTATCTATGACACCCTACTATGGGATGGTGTTGAACACCTTAACAAGTTCTAGATATGTGGTGTGCACTGTTTTGCCTTCATTCATTGTTGCATGAACTTTTTCAAAGAAGTCAACCAGGTTAAATAGGCAGACCTTGCCCTTGACAATTCTGAATGGGGTTGGTTCAAGAGTTTATAGGTTACCTATAGCTTTATATATTAATTCCATAATGATCCTTTAAAAAGCTTTACAGATAAGACTGATTAGGCTTATGGCTCTATAATTAACAGGTCTATTGAAAGCCCACCTTTCTGTAAAGGAATAACTGTTGCTTTCTTCATTCATTCAGTACAAAGCTTCTGTAAGGGATCAGACAAGTCTTATTTCAGGCTGACCGGTAGGCTGCCTGGTATGTGATCTGGCCTCATAGACATTGTGTTCTTGGCCATGGATAGCCACTTGAGAACTTGTTCTTGAGTGATTTAAGTGGGGGAGCATATGTATGGGTGTGTGAGCTCTGAATATTGGAGGGAGGGGAGGTGAAGTTTGAGCTAAATTTGTCCACTAGTTTCCATTTCAGTTTCAAACCATGATTGTAAAGTGCTTATTTCTATAATGGCTAAAAGACTGACAAAGGTGTTGCCAAATTTGATAGATATGAATTAGTGTGGTTTTGAGGAGGGAAGGAAAACATCTGACAACATTAACAGAATAATGATGATCCATAGGGAAGCATACTGTAAGAAAATACCACTGATCTTGGTGGGTGTTCATGCAGAAGAGGCATTTGACAGAGTAAGGTGGAATTTTATGAGTAGGGCAATGCAAGCATTTGCATTCCCTGATGCAATAATAAAGTTACTTAACAGGATATATAAGGGATTGGAGGAAAAAAATCAAAGTGGGAAGTTTCTTCTCTGATAAGTTGTGTCTGAAGAGAAGTACCTCACATAGGTATCCTCTTTACCCTTTGTTATTTGTGTTATATTTAGAAACCTTGCCAGATGAAATAAGGGACTCAGAAATTCAAGAATATAATTGGTATGGTAGTCAAGAAAAGTTGACTTTATTTGCAGACAGTATTATTTTGTACCTGATAAAACCAAAAAAAGACATCTCAGTGTTGTGGAACATTCTGAAACAGTTTCAATTTTTTTCAGAATATAACATTAATGAAGATGAAACAAAGACTGTAGCTGTAAACTATGTACCCACACACAAATTGGTTCAGCAATACCCATACTTATGGGAACATGAAAAAATGAAGTGTTTAGGACTATGGGTTAAAAAAGATTCTGTTATGGCAGCTAGGGGATATGTGGAAAGAAACTAAACAAAAGATAATACAAAAACTGAGAAACTGGAAACTCTATGGATATAGGTTGCAAGAAAAATGCAGTAAAATGTTTTTAGTTTTATACACAGGTCAGGCATATTTTTATCAACCTGAGGAGAAGTCGTGGATAGCAATTAATAAAGGGTTGAAGGATTTTATCTAGGAGGGGAAGAAGGCAAGATTTAAGTGGGATAAGTTGATCCTAGCAATAGAACAAGGTGGTTTAAGGATTAACTGATTTGAAGGGATATTTTAGAGCTACACATGTAAGGCACTTACACATATCACAAACAGAAAGCTACAATTCAAAGTAGAATTTGCTTATCTTTGCAGAATCTTTTTCAAGGCTCTATTATAAACCATCGTCTTCCTGAAAGTCATTGTTCCAAAAGAATGAAAAAAATGCCCGAAATCGAAGAGAGTGAAAAACTGCTTTATTTTTCTTGTTTTTTTTGCAGAGGGAGTAAGATCCCCTCCCCCTGAACTTATCTATCTATCTATCTATCTATCTATCTATCTGTCTATATATCTATTTTAGCAATAACCAACGACGTCAATGTGGTATATTGAAGATTTACCCACATTTGGTGTGGTTTAATCATAAGGTTGAAGCCTGGGAGATTAAATAAAGCCAACTGTGGATAAATCTTCAATATACCACACCACAGATTCAGTTATTGCTATTATACAATGAAATTACTTAAGGAAAAAAAATACATACTGTTCTTAAATAATGTCTTTGCATAATGCCTCCATAGTGCCCTTCCACTTTTTTCCAGTATCCTGGGGCTTTTTCTGATGTACTGCGCATGCATATGGGACCTTGTGTTCCCATGTTTATGCAGTACATTAATGCTGTGCAAAGGAAGCAATGGAGAAAGGAAAATCTCCATTGCCTTTTTTTTTTACTTATTCAAAAGAAAAAACAAAATCAGAAGACTTTTAATGTTCAGAAGAGCTGGGACAGACAAAATAAAAGGCTAATCAGGTACGCCTCTTTAGATGTTCTTCCTGTTTCACTGTTGCAGTCATCATACTTGGGTTATCTGCTTGCAGGTAGCCCTCAGTTGACCCGAATACCAGAGGCTTAGTATTTCTGCATCGAATGCTGTCGCTCCAGGACTGATGTCAGGTCGTCAGGAGCATAAAAATAGGCAGCCGACACCATTACATCAGTCTTTCTTGCTAAGGAGCCTGAAGCAGAAGCAGTTTGCAAGTGCCAGTTGGCCGCTACCTGAATTTTCGTTTCCAAATTTAATAATCCTGAAGTCTTCTAAAGTTAAGTACCCCGTTAGGGGTCCTTTTTTCTTGCTCTAACCGATGTCAGAAAAATTAACATTTGTCTTGCCTGTGGAAAGCAAATACCTCACAGAGATTTTCATTCTTACTGCGTCACCTGTTTAGGCCCAGACCACGACGTTCCTCGCTGTAGGTTTTGTGCCTTATTTAATGCCCGAACCATTCGTCATCGGGCTCTCTTTGTCGCTAAATTCTTTTGCTCTTGATCTCTGTATTCTGAAATGGCTTTGGTAAGCCATCCGACTACTGATATTCCGAAAAAACATAAAGATAAAGACAGAGACAGACCGCATAGGTCCAGAACTGCTGATGACGCTTCCGTTAAGCTAGTTGCCAGTCCGCCGGTACTCAGTGAGGTGCTTTTGCAGCCCCTGATGCCCACTTCAATGGATTTGCAGGCCTCTACTGAGACCCATTTGGAGTCCGGTATGCCACGAGACTGTTCATTGACTATGGAACCTGTGGATGTCTCTACCTTGGATGAGTCCAGATCCGGTGAGCAGGTACCAGCTTCTGAGGCAATTATTTGCTCAACTGATGTTCGACTTAAACCGATGACTTCTTTTTTAACCAAAACTACAGAGTTTCTTAGGTCCAGAGTACACACTACACCTAGAAAACCGATGACCAAAGCACATGCATCTTCTCCCATACCACAAAAACAAATGCTTAGAATGGCTGAAGACCTTATTATGCTGATTAGGGGAAGTCAGCCTTCCCCTGCTAAGAGTCAAAGAGTCCAGTCCCCTTCAGCTTATACAGACCAGGAGTCCGATGACTCTGAAATTTCTGATTATGAAGACATGCCCTTATCTGCTTATGAGGATTCAGGTGCAGAGGAATCCATTCCCTCTGTCTCCCCTCCAGGGGATTTTTCTTTTGGTGAAACCTTGCATACCTTACGAGAGCATTTCCACTGGGAATGCCAAGACTATCCTCAGTCCAAAAAGAGACTCCGGGAATTTCTAGTGCTGCCTCAACACAGACCCTTAGCAATAACCCCCTGTTGTGGATGTTGTGGATGATGTTTTTATGGAATCCAGTCTTACTCCTGACACTTTACCTCCTGCCCTTAAGAAACCAGACAGGTACTACAGAGTACCTGACACTCACAAATTTATTTTCAAGAATCCTACTGCTGACCCAGAGATAATTTCCTAGGGCCTAAAGGTATCAAGGCTAATACAGCCAAGAATCCCACCCCTTCAGACAGGGATTTCAGAGCTTTGGACAGATGGGGTAAGAAGGTACATACCTCTGCAACTCTTGCTATTAGGGCATTGAATTGTCAGTTTCACATGCTGAAGTACCAGCAACATGTTATGGAACTTATTAAACAAAAAGTGGCAACCTTTTTAGACTGTGCAGAAAATAAAGAGTTGCAGAAGCTTATGCACTCTGCAAGCCAAGTCAGCAAGCATACTTTACTGTGTGCATTTGGTGCCCTAGAAGCATTTTGCTGGGCAGCTGTCACTGGCTCTGTAATGAGAAGACATGCTTGGCTGAAGGAGCAGACCTTGCCAGACCATGTCAAATCAAAGTTACTATACGCTCCTTTGAATAAGGACTGTTTGTTTGACACCAAAGCAGAAGAGGTTCTTAAAAAGATGGAAGAAAAAGCTAAGTCTATGCAGACTGTTAAAGAATTTTTACAAGTGCAACCCCCTAGATTCAGTAGGCATTACCCTTCCAAACACTAGTCCTTTCCCGCCCCCTCCAGACCTTCTCAAACCATACCCAGGGGAAACAGACCACCCAGACTTCAGTCTCAGGGTATGCAGAGATCTAAGCAATGGAGTGCCCCGACTCATAAAGCAGGGAGTGGTAAGCCACCTCCTTATGGAAAAAGCTCACAATGACTTCTTTACTCCACTCCTCAGCCCTGCCCAATTGCTTGTGCCCTTAGGAGGAAAACTTGTCGTTCATGCAAAAAACTGGATGTCCATCACCCAGAAAAGGTGGGTCCTCAACATTGTATCCCAGGAGTACAAATTTTGTTTCCATTTACTGATAACCCCAAGCAGGTTTCCAGACCTTCCTCCAAACCAGTGGGCAGAGACTCAAAAGAAAGTACTTCCCCTGCTCAATTTTTACCCAGGAAAGTTGGCGCCCAATCCTGGATCTTTCCATTCTCAACACCTTCCTGGTGGTACCAAAATTCAAAATGCTTACCCTGCAACAGCTTCTTCCTATGCTAGCCAAGGATACCTGGTTAGTCACCCTAGACTTAAAAGAAGCCTATCCGCATATCCCCATAAGGGAATCATGCAGGAAGTATCTACGTTTCAGGGCAGGGTCTATGCATTATCATTTTTCTGCACTTCCTTTTGGCTTATCAACTGCACCCAGAGTATTCACAAAATGCCTGGCTCCAACCATTGCATACTGCAGGCAGAGAAAGATCCAAATTTACCCATACTTGGACGACTGCCTGATTCAGGCGGACAGTCAGGAATTGCTGTTACAGCCAAGGGCGCCCGCAGGCAGGTGCAAGGGGGTGCACTTGCACCCCCCTGGAATCTGCTGACCTGACTAGTTAATCTTTTAATTTAAAAAAGTTATTTGGGCGTTCTTCTTTAAGAACGCCCTTCAAGTCCAGGCGCAGATGCTGACATCATCTCGCGGTGCACAGTTTGCGAGCGGGAACTGAAACGGACAGTTTCAGAAGGGTTTACTTACCTGTGCGAGCGGGAACTGAAGGGTTTACTTTACCTGAGGACTTCACTGAAGATAACAGGTGTGTGTGTGTGTGTGTGTGTGTGTGTGTGTGTGTGTGTGTGTGTGTGTGTGTGTGTGTGTGTGTGCACATTCTGATTGCATATAAGCTCATATCCCCAAAGTGCCACCTATTGCTTTGCTATTGCTTCTGTACTGCTGCGACTTATTTCATTAATGTTACTTTATAAATGTATATTGTGATCAGTGCTTATGTGTTTAGTAAGAAACATCCCAGTCATAATCCTCCTTACCAGAAATAATAGTTGTACCATGTGCAGCTACCGGTATATTTTCAGAATGAAACTTTATTTGTTATTTATTTGTTTGTTATCTAAAATAATGTACATGTAGGCAGCAATGGCTGGGGGGTGGATTTCGGCATTATTTTTTTAATTACACTAACTGATGATAATTAAAGTTAATGATACCAAAAATACAAAATACCACAGTAAGCTGCTTATTTATCAAAAATGTATAGTACTTCGTGCAGACCAAGGTTAGAGCTCTTTCTTGATTCTGGTGAATGGCAGCTAAAGGTTTTATGCACATTGTAACATTAACTCATGATACCCCAACATTAACCTTATTGTTGCCGTGGACTTCACTGAAGATAACATGTATGTGTGTGTGTGTGTGTGAAATGCCCCAGGTGCTACATGGTGGTGGGTAGAGAATAAGGCTTGAACCCTGTATCTTGGGCCCAGGTGGCAAGAGCCTGAATTCCCTACCCACCACCATCTGTAAAAATGTTGCAGATTTTTCCCTCATACTTGTTCTGTTCCTCATAAAATCTGTGGTTTCTGTATTTTTATGTCCTTGCAAAGCCAGTAGTGCATTGATGCAGTGGTAGCATTGTTGCCTAACAGCTACATGTTCTCTGGTTTGATTCTTGGCTGGGGTGCCTTACCTTCTGTGTGGAGTCTATATGCCCTCCCTGTTTTTGTTTCCTCCCATCTTACAAAGACGTGTCTGTCTGGAGTGTTTCTCCTTGGGTCTCTGCTAAAAATGAGCTTTTGTTCCAAGTCAGACTTTCCTGGTTAACAAATGTTAAAAATGACACGTATTTAAATATCAGACTTCATATTCTTCAGAAAGTGCATGGTAACGCAAAAGCTTTTATTCTAGCAATTTTCTAAGTGTATAAGATGAATATTTGAAATTTGTCCCTATTTTTGGGACTGTACTCACCCATTATTGGCTTCATCCAGGTTTTGTGCTAAGGTTGAGAGCTATGGTAAGAACTGAATATGTTTGGGGGCTATATCCTCCCATTACTGGCTTTGTCCGGGTGTTTTTTTGCTAAGAGGTTGAGCGCTATGGTGAGAACTGAATTCACTGAATGTTTGGGGGCTGTATTCACCCATTATTGGCTTTGTTCAGGTGTTTTGTGCTGAGAGTTTGACAGCTGTACTATGGTGAGAACTGAATTCACTAAATGGTAGCCATTTAGGTTTCCGTCTTCCTCTTTCACAAAACAGCTGATTTGGCATAGTGGTATGTTGCTCTGACTGTTTTGCATAGGGTCCCCTGGGTTCAAGACGTGGCAGTGAAATGTATGGTGTTAACGCAGCATTTTATTCTAGCAACTTTCCAACATTATACAAGCAATGTTTAAAATGTGTCCCTGGTTTTTGGCCTTTTGCCCCCCCCCCCCCAATAAATTTTGGCTTTTTCCAGATTTCTTGCACTGCAAAGTTCAGAGATACAGCTGAGTGTTGAGTAGATTTTACAAGGAGCTAAGAGCTGCAGGGGAACAAAAGTTTAGTGCTGCTTATGCTTAGTCTGCTTGCATTGTTAATAGCACAACAGGTAGTGTACTTGCTTTTGATGCTGAAGGCTGTGGGTTCTACTCCCACAGTAAGTAGGTGCATTGCTGATACTGTACTGTGTTGTAAAGGGGGTGGATGCTGCAGTCCTTTTTGGCAAAAATACCTAGTAACTATGAACCTGTTATCAGTTTGCTATCCATTCCCTATTGCGGTATTACTAGCTTATCATTTTTTTTAATGCATGCAACATAGGCAATTTATTCTTCAAGGGGAACAGGCACTTTATTGTAGATGAAACAATGACATATAAAGTATTTTGCTAGCAGCAACCTTTTTATTAGTTACAGATTTCTTTAATGTGGATTTTACTACTTCAGAGATTGTGCATATTTACTGATACTGGTGGACTATAGAAGGGAGAGTAGACTTTTTATGATGGAAATGTTCTGAATTTGGCAGTTTTGTCATTGGTGTATGCATTTTGTTTCATTGTTTACTGGAAAAATGTTCAAAACAATAAATTTAAAATGCCCTGTAACAACTGTACTGTATTGTACAAGGAATATAATGTAATACAGTCAGGAAGGTGTATCAAAGAGCATGTGCATGTTTCATGTTCAAGGGGCCTATGATTTTGAAAACAGCCCAGAGTTAATCTGCCACTGGCAAAATGTATTTTCTTCAAATGTGGGTTTCAATGCTGTTTCAATGCATGTGAGTTTCAAGGGCAGAGAAGTTTTAATGCTAAGTCTATTTTCATTGTGAGACTGCATTGCTTTGTTTAACAGATATCTATTAGGGTTTGTGCTGTAAAATGCAAAATAAAACTTTCAAATGAAATCTAAATCATCGCAGAAGTAAAGCAGTATGCACATTACAGTGTTTATGGTAAATGGGGCAAAATAGCCAAGGAATGGGACATTGGAATGCTTGCAGGGGGGAGGCTCCATTTGACCATGATTTTGTGAGGGGGGGGGTAGCAAACTCAGACAGCCCCGAATTAACTATACTTCTCAGTTGTCCATATTTTTGCAGAATGAATAGATATTTGCTTCTTATTTTTGTTTTTTTTTCTCATAAAATTTGTGGTTTTCTAGCAAATCATTTAGGAATGAAGTCACTAAATGACAGACATTGAGTTTCAGACGTCATAACCTTCAGAAAAATGCATGCTAATGCAAGACCTGTTATTCTATCAACTGTCTTAAGTTTATACAAGAGCAATTTTCAGTAGTGTTTGTATGTTCCCCAAATATATTTGGCCTTGTCCAGATTTCCTGCATTAAGAGGTTGAGAGGTATGTGCAAATCGCTTTGTAGAATTCGGAATATCCAAACCTCTCCATTGTCCCCAATTTTGGCTCAAAATGTTGCTCTCCCCTAATAATCCCTCCTCAAAATTGCAATTTTGGAAGAAAACATGGAGGGTTTACAATTATATATAACTGTAATGATCAGAGTTATTACTTTTATTTCAGAAATGCATGTAGATACTCTTATTTTGTTAGCTGCTCAAGTTAACAGTGTTAATATTAAAAAGGTGTCCCTTTTTTGACAGGTTCTCAGCTGTATTGTGTGGCAACTTTATATTTTTGCATCACATTTTTGGTCTGTTTTTCATAAAATTGTGGTTTTCTGACAAATTAGTGGCAAGTCATTAAAGATTGAAGTTAGAAAATAATGGCAGACATTTGAGTTTCAGATTTCATACCCTTCTGAAAATTCGTACTAATGCAATACCTACTACTGTTCTATTATCTAAGTTAATAAGAGCAATATTTAAAAATTGTCCTTATTTTTGGGCCTGTGTCCCACTTCTAGTTCTATGTATGGCTTTGTCCAGATTTCTTGCTCTGAAGTTGAAAGGTATGAGTGTCAGAGCCATCACTGTCAGCCAGAGACATTTCAAATTGTGACATACTTGTTGCACCCCACTCCCCATTGTCGTGGCTCTGGATGTGTCCAAAGAAGGCAAGGAGCAGTTATGCAGTGTAAGTGTGCAGAGTATTCCCCCATCCAAGGTAGACCATAAGTACGACCGTGGCTTTTCATCTGTCCTTGATTTTGCAGAATGTTCTGGTTTTCTGTCATATTTTTATACTGTTGATTTATGCTTCTTATTATTCAGGAAATACATGCTGTCACAGTGCCCTATTGCTCTGTTTTAAGTAGCAATGATTTAATGACCATCAGGTAAGCTTGTCGGAGATTGTAAGATGCAAGTAAGCTATAATAAGCATACTGTTAAAGAATTGCCAGCATTGAAAGCCTTTTCGTTGTTGCCATGCCGAAAATATTTACATAACTAGATAATGTATAAGCCTTGGGTATTGAAATGCATATGACAGTATTTGTAATAAAAGGGCAGGATTACAATATTTTCAGAAGCTCATATCATTCGTTGGAGACTTGCAGTCATCTTTTGTTGGAGACTTGCAGTCATCTTTGCAGGCTTACCCGTAAAGTAAACAGAATGCCAATCTATCATGTGTGGTCCATAACCTGTGCAGTAATCCTTTAAGCAATTTATCTTGAGCTTGTTTCTTGCTTGCTGTTCATTTTTTACTTTGATCATGTCTTCCCCATGAACCAGGTCTTTTATGGATAAGAAACAAATATTGTCTGTATAAGAAGGAGGTAGCATACCCCTCAGCTGTCCAGGTTTTTGCAGAATGTCCAGATTTTTTTCCCCATATTCTTCCTAAAAAGGATTGAAGTTGCTAAATAATGACAGACATTTGAGTTTTAGATGTCATATCCTATAGAAAAATGCATGCAAACATCATCATCGTCTTCTTTCGGTCGCCACAGCGGATCATCTGTTTCCATTTCTTCCTGTCCTCTGCATCTTGCTCTGTCATGCCAACCACCTGCATGTCCTCTCTCACCACATCCATGAACCTTATCTTAGGCCTTCCTCTTTTCCTGTTACCTGGTAGCTTCATCCTTGGCATCTTTTTCCCAATATACTCAGCATCTCTCCTCAGCACATGTCCAAACCAACGTAATCTTGCCTCTCTGGCTTTGTCTCCAAACCTTCCAACCTGGGCTGACCATCTAATATACTTATTCCTAATCCTGTCCACCCTCGTCACACCCAGTGCAAATCTTAACATCTTTAACTCTGCCACATCCAGCTCAAACTCCTGCCTTTTTGTCAGTGCCACTGTATCCAACCCATATAACATAGCTGGTCTCACTACCCTCTTGTAGACCTTCCCTTTCACTCTTACTGGTACTCGTCTGTCACAAATCACTCCTGACACTCTTCTCCACCCACTCCATCCTGCCTGTACTCTCTTCTTCACCTCTCTTCCACACTTACCGTTACTTTGAACTATTGATCCGAAGTATTTAAACTCATCCACCTTCGCACCTCTACTCCTTGCATCCTCACCATTCCTCTATCCTCACTCTCATTCACACACATGTCTTAGTCCTGCTGACCTTCATTCCTCTTCTCTCTAGAGCATATCTCCATCTCTCCAGGGTCTCCTCCACCTGTTCCCTACTCTCACTACAGATGTTCTTATCTGTCAACCTGTCCATCACCATTGCAAATAAGAAAGGGCTCAGAGCTGATCCTTGATGTAACCCCACCTCCACCTTAAACACATCTGTCACTCTCACCGCTGTCACACTACCCTCGTACATATCCTGTACCACTCTTAAATACTTCTCTGACACTCCTGACTTCCTTATACAATACCACAACTCCTGTCTAGGCACCCTGTCATATGCTTTCTCTAAGACTACAAAAACACAATGCAACTCCTTCTGACTTCTCTGTACTTCTCCAACAACACTCTCAGAGCAAACATCGCATCTGTAGTGCTTTTTCCCGGCATGAAACCATACTGCTGATCACTAATTATCATGTCCCTTCTTAACTTAGCTTCCACTACTCTTTCCCATAACTTCATGCTTTGACTGATCAATTTAATCCCACTGTAGTTACTACAGATCTGCAGATCACTCTTATTCTTAAAAATCGGTACCAAAACACTTTCTCCATTCCTCAGGCATCCTCTCACTTTCCAAGATTTCATTAAACAATCTAGTTAAAAACTCCACTGCCATTTCACCTAAACACCTCCATGCATCCACAGGTATGTCATCTGGACCAACAGCCTTTCCATTCTTCATCCTCTACATAGCTATCCTTACTTCCTCCTTGCTAATCCATTGTACTTCATGATTCACTATCCCCACATCATCCAACCTTCACTCCCTCTCATTCTCTTCATTCATCAACCCCTCAAAGTACTCTTTCCATCTCCTCAACACACTCTCCTCACTTGTGAGTATGTTTCCCTCATTATCCTTTATCACCTTTACCTGCTGTCTAGCCAATCGGTAAAGGTCCTTTTCTCCCTCCTTAGTGTTCAACCTTTCATACAACTCTTCATACGCCTTATCCTTAGCCTTCGGCACCTCTCTCTTTGCCATGCACCTCATCTCCTTATACTCCTGTCTACTTTCTTCATCTGTCTGGCTATCCCACTTCTTCTTTGTAAACCTCTTTCTCTGCATACTCTCCTGTACTTCATCATTCCACCACCATGTCTCCTTATCATCCTTCCTCTGTCCAGATGTCATACCAAGCACCTTTCTAGCCATCTCCCTTACTAGCTCTGCTGTAGTTACCCAGCTATTTGGTAACTCTTCACTGCCACCCAGTGCCTGTCTTAACTCATCCCTGAACTCCACTTCACAATTACCCCTTTTCAGTTTCCACCATTTGATCCTTGGTGCTGCCCTCACACTCCTCCTCCTCTTCTTGATCACCAACGTCATCCTACAAGCCACCATCCTATGCTGCCTAACTACACTTTCCCCAGTCACCACTTTACAGTCTCCAATCTCCTTCAAACTGGCCCTCCTACATAAGATATAATCCACCTGTGTGCATCTTCCTCCACTCTTGTATGTCACCCTATGCTCCTCCCTCTTGTTAAAATACGTATTCACCACAGCTATGTCCATCCTTTTCACAAAATCCACTACCATCTGACCTTCTGCATTCTTTTGTTTAACACCATACCTACCCATCACTTTGTCATCCACTCCTCTGTTCCCTTCACCAACATGCCCATTGAAATCTGCTCCAATCACCACTCTCTCACCCTTGGGTACAGTCATCACCACTTCATCCAACTCACTCCAAAATTTTTCTTTCTCATCCATCGCACACCCAACTTGTGGAGCATATGCACTAACAACATTCATCATTACACCATCAATTTCCAGCTTCATAAACATCACTCTATCCGACACTCTTTTCAACTCTAAAACACTCTTAGCATACTGTTCCTTCAGGATAACTCCTATGCCATTTCTCCTCCCACCCACGCCATGATAAAACAATTTGAACCCACCTCCGATACACCTAGCCTTACTCCCCTTCCATCTGGTCTCTTGCACACACAATATACCAACCTGACTTCTGACCATCATATAAAATGCATACTAACATAAATCCTGTTATTCTAGCAATGTTCTAAGTTCATGAGAGCAATATTTATAATCTGTTCCTATTTATGTTGGGCTTTGTCCAGATTTCTTGCAGAGGTTGAGGTGTATGAGAGAAAGTGAAATGCCCTATTTAGAGTTAGAAGGTGGAATTTATTTTCAAGTGTATTTCAAGGAATTGTGAGCTTCAAGGGAAGAGAAGTTTACTGCTGCTCATGCTAAGTCTGCTTAAAATGTGCAACTGTTTTGTTTAGCAAATGGTATCATTATTGTGGGATAGAATTTTAAAGCAGTGTTAGTAGTACAGCAGGTAGCATACTTGCATCTTGATGCAGAGGGCTATAGGTTCTACTCCCACAGCATGTATTTTTGTTTTTTAAAGGGGTGGAGTGCTGCAGTCCTGGCTATGTCCTCCTTTGGATGAGATGCCTAATAACTTTGAACTTGTTTTTCAGCTTACCACCCATTCTGTATTGCAAATATACCAGGAATTATTCAGATGACTTTTATCTGCAGAGATTGTGCATACTGACTGACATTGATGGATTGTAATGACAAAAGTTTAAGTGACCTTTTATGGTTGAAATGTTTTGAATTGGGCAGTTTGTCATTATTGGCTCATATGTTTTGTTTCATTGCTTGCTGGAAAAACATTCAAAACTATAAATTTAAAACACAGTCTAACAAGTGGTGCTGTATTATAGAAGGGATATAATTAAATTATTTTATATTATAATTAATACAATCTGTATATAATAATCGTGCATAATCATATGTATAAATATGTACACTTCTTATGCATGGCTACTCTTGCTTATCACAGTAACAGGAAGGATACTGTAATAGCTGTGTCAAGAAAAAAGGTCTAAAGCTTTTAGTTAAGCATATAATGAAGTTGTTCACATCAGTGATAATGCAGACCCAGTTTCATATAACTTAAGGGTCAACCACACAAAATCAGAAAACCCCCAGAATTTCCCTTGCCCACTCAGTAAAACTAATCTTGAAAAAATAATTAATGTGCATATATTAGGGCTACTGGAATTATCTATAAAAAGATGAAGTGATGATTTGCAACTATGTCAATGTTGGGATTATGAAGAAATGCTTAATTAAGCATTAATTAAAAGATATAAATAATTTAGTGAATGCACACAGTTTAAGTTAAATACAGCTATAACATGTCGTGCATTCAGAGCACAGAATGCCAGCTTTTATTTAAACAGCAACTTGTGTTACTGAGAGCTAATCTTGGAAGCCAAAGAACACTAGTGTTATAAACTAATCTGTTTAAATCTGTATAATCTGAACAGGCTCATGAGACTCAGTTTAGTGTCCTACATGAAAAATACTGAGCTAATGAACACTATTCCCCATTAGTTGTTTCTAAGTCACTTACAAATAAATAAATAAAACAAGGGGAAGTATTTTGAGGTAAAACAAATATCTTGTCTTTATGGTAGATAAAAAGAAAAACTCTGTTAGTACCAAAGTAAATAAAATGATTATTAGCAATGAATGAGAAATTATTCCAGTATAGAGAACTGAACAGCCAAGCCTTCTTGATCAGAATTCAAAAGGGCTGCCAGCTGAAAGTTCCCTTGAGTTAGTTGCAATGTACATGGAGTAAGTAAAAAAAATTATCATGGATTCATAATTAAATCTAGATACCTGTAATCATTGCAGAAGTAAAGCATAAGACAGTATGCACACTGAGAATTTTGAACAGTGTTTATGGCAACTGGAGAGAAATAGCCAAGTAATGGGACCCTGTAATGGCTGTGTGGGGGTGGGGCACCCACCCCTGCTTGGGACCTTAACTTTATACTGGAAAAGCTCACGCTTCCCCCGCTTTGAACCTGCTGCATCAGCAGAGTTAAAATTCCTCTCTTGGAAACAGCCTTGCTTCTAGCCATCACTTCAGCTAAAAGAGTGTCTGAGCTACAAGCACTGATGGCTGTGGAACCCTTCATTATTTTCCACGCTGACAGGGTTTCCCTAAGGCTAACCCTTCCTTTATGCCTAAAGTGGTGCCCAGTGTGGTTGTCAATCAATCCATCCATTTGGCAACCTTCTTCCCTAATCCTCAGAATAAAGGGGAAATGATCCTGCACTCCTTGGACGTCCACAGACAGCTCAGATTCTACCTTAATAGGACTAAGCCCTTCAGAAAATCTGACCAGCTACTAGTCAGCTTTGCAACAAGGTCAGAGGACAAGGTCATTTCAAAACAAACTATTTCCAAATGGAAAGCACACTGCATCCATTTCTGCTACAAGCACCATGGGAAACCAACCCCTCAGGGGGGTCAGAACACATTCCTCTAGGACAAGGGGGTCAGAACACATTCCTCTAGGACAACATCTACTTCTACAGCATTTCTCAGGGGAGTCCCTACCAGGGACATCCTGGAGGCTGCTACCTGGAGTTCTGTACAAACCTTCACCAAGCATTACCACCTGCCTATCTTTTCCAAATCCAGGGCAGGATTTGCTACAGCAGTCTTGCAAGGCATACTAGCCAGTCCTAACTCTTCTTGACTGCCTCCACCCTTCTTCAGCTTTGGGAATCCACCCAAGTGTGATGACTGCAACAGCAAAGCACGAAGAACATAGTACAATTGTGTACACTTACCATAAATGTAGATGTTCGAGTGTATTCACTGTTGCAGTCCTGGTTTCCCTCCCTCCAGCCCCATGGTTTTCTCTCTCTCTCTCTCTCTCTCTCTCTCTCTCTCTCTCTCCTATTTATGGCTATTACTACAACCTTCTGGGGTATTGGCATTAGTATTTAGTTTTTACTGGTGGTGTTTTCTCTACCATAACCTAGCTCCCTATTTGGGGGGCTCCTGACATTTGGGGCAAGAAAAACTGATGCAATTGCGTCGGCTGCCTGTTTTTATACCCCTGACGACCTCACGTCAGTCCTGGAGCGACAGCATCCGACACAGAAATACTAAGTCTCTGGTATTCAGGCTGACTGAAGGCTACCTGCAGGCAGATAACCCAAGTGTGATGACTGCAACAGTGAATACACTCGAACATCTACATTTATGGTAAGTGTACACAACTGTACTTTTTGCAGAAAGTTCCTGATTATCCTCCTATTTTTCTCTGCGCCATCTCCCTTGTTCGTTTGAGCTCTTCTGTTTTGTAATTTCATTAAAAAAGAAAGAAAAGTAAAAAATGTATGAGATATACTAATGGAAAAAAGTCCGTCAATCACACCTTTTTCTATTGGTATATTCTCGGATTTTCAGCGGGCACACTGGTTGAGCTGACCAATCAGCATGCTCCTTTTCGAATGTTAATAGCCAGTCATTGTATAAATATCCATCTATCTGTATACCTACTCCTTGGTCACACTACAGCAGAGAAAGTAAAAATCTCCCTAAAGAAGTGAATTATTGTTAGCGCACAATTAGAAATTGCATCAGCACTCACCTTTATGTCATTCATCTTTTCTTTCTGTGGGCTGCTGACTTTCAAGCAATTTCACCTCGAACATATGTAGGGAAGCCCTTTTTCCAAGTGTCAGAAATCTCCTGCCTAGATAAGAGATCACCTACACAGACTGAGGTTGCCTCAGAACTTACAAAAGTCTTGTCTGACTCCTTCCCACATGTTGTTTTCCTGGGCTGTTTTCTGGATATCTCAGTTCAAAGATCTTTTCTTCCACAGGAAAAAGTAATTGCATCTTGATTTGTTCCTGAGTTTTTCTACTCAGACTGCTGTCTCAGCAAGAGAATTCCCCAGGATTATGGGTATCATGGCATGTATGATTCTCACTTGCAAGACTCCATATGAGAAAAAATCCATTGGTACCTAAAATCTGTACGGTCCCAACATAAACATTGTCAGTTTTATGGTTTGTGAAAAGGAAGATTTTTTTTTCTTTTTTTTTTTTTTTTTTTTTTTTTTTTGGCAGCACCAAATTTCTCTAGGTCTCCCATTCTTCCTCTCAGCTCTACCAGAGTCAATCACAACAGATACAGCAGACTGTGAGGAGCAGTGTCTACAGGGATGAAAGTACATAATCTTTAGGACTTCCAAGATGGCTACACACTGATCATCAGTATAATTTTAGATCTGTCAGTGTGAAAACAGAAACAGAGTACAGTTCAGTTACTAGCTACTGAGTAAACTGCCAAGATTCATGCAAAGAAGAAATCTGGAGAACTAGAAAGAAAAGTAACCAAGAAAGGTGAAGAAAAAAACACTATCAGGAAGGAATCCTGCAGCTGTTCAGCAAAAAGCAGTTCAAGCTTCAACTCTGGTACCAGAAATGGCTTCCAGTAATTAAGAGGAAAAATAGATAATTAAAGTAAATGAAACACTTAACAAATATATCAACTCAAATAACAAAAGGCTGGAAAAAATAGAATGAGCTTTAACTAACCATTCAGATGAACTGATAAAACTGCAAAAAATCAGAAGCTGAAAGGAAGAAAAGGCTGCCTGAGCACAAGGCTTCTGTTTCAAGAAACTGTTTTAAGAAATACCTGAGTTAGATGACAGATTGTGCAGAGAAAACCTGAAATTATCGGCTAAACCAGAGAAACTGAAAGGAACAGACTGTATTATTTATTTATTTTACATTTGTTGACTGGATAAAAGAACAACATTGACAGGTACAGTGTCGGTTTTACATAGAATTTAACAGAAATATCTAGAGACAATAAAGAAAGTACAATATACAAAGGAGAAAGTTATTAAAATATAGTAAAGTCATATATATATATATATATATATTTTTTTTTTTTTTTTTTTTTTTTTTTTTTTAGGGCAAGGGTCCATCCTTAGTTGATCATTTGAGTATACTTTAATATGTGTACATATGTATACCCTTACAAAAAAAAAATATAAATTATCAAATTATACTCTTATTGTAGGTAGCTGATAGGTAGTGTTAACAAGTGGGAGTGGGGTATACATGGAGACTATAAAATTTAGGAGATAAAATTTGATGTGGGCGTATGTGGTATTAGCCTGGCTTGATGCAGGAGCAGAGCCAGTTGTTAGTGAGGTGGTTTTTGAGTAGAGTTTTGAATTGGTGTAGGTTGGTAGCATTTAGGATGTGTTGAGGGATTGAGTTCCAAAGTTTAGAAATGTGGTGGGAGTAGAGGGCGTCCCCGGCTTTGTTGTTGCTTTTGGATACTTGGAGGAGTGTTTTGTAAGAGGATTGGAGTTGCCAAGTGTTGGTATATGGTTGGAGTAATTGTTGTAGGGCTGGGATTCTGTTTGGCTAGTATATTAGTTGGTAAGTAAAGACAAGTTGGTTATAGGTTAGTTGTTGTGGGAATTCTAGCCAATTTATTTGTTGTAGTGGGACCTATAATGGGAGCTAGTGGCGAACTTGGCTATTTTATTGTTGGCTGATTCAAGTTTGGTAAGGTTTGTAAAGATGGGAGAAGCATAGAGAACAGTAGATAAGAGATGAGTCCTGGTGATGCTTAGTCTAGAATTGCTAGTTAGGAAAGTATTAATTAGATAGGATAGTTATTAATTTTATGAAAGCACAAATAAGCAACTGGACTGGTGGTCCACATCAGGATTTATTAACTGAAAGGTCATATTGCATGCATGTTCCAAACAGGGCCATGGTAAAGCAGCCAAGACCTATATTAGTAAAGATGCAATCATTCAAGCAGAAAGAGATGATCATGACAAAATTGTTGCAAAAGGGAAAAGTATTAAAAGTGAAGACAACAAAGTGTTTGTGGAAGATGATTATTCAATGTACACTAGGCAGAAGAGGAAACATTTACTCCAGCAATGAGGAAATGTTGAGAGGCAGGTATGAGATTCAAGCCGCTGTATCAACCTTTCTTCAGAATAATTTTTCCTGTTGGATCAAATACATTTTTTGGATGCAGATCAGACTAAGGAGGAAATAAAAGATTTTATCCGACAAAAAGTCAGCCAGCAAAAAGAAAGGAACACTACTTCTTATTCTACTGATAATAATGCTCATAGAGATTCTTTGCCAGTGAAACGTTTTCCAGTTTTCTAAAGGAAAATGCCTGAGAGACAGAAAAAAAAACACAGGAGTGAATTATAAGAATCAGAAACACCGTAACTTTAACCAGGTTTTGGTGTTGGAAGATGTAGATGATCAGGAAGATGACCAGCAAAATGGAAACTAGTGAATAAATTGGGTGTCAACAAATATGAATTTGCAAGAAAAAGTAGTTGAGAAAGACTACATTTTTGTTGAATTTCAAAAACTTGTGGGTGAACTTTAAAGCATAAATCCCACTTTATGCCACTGGTAACTGTAAGTAAAACAATTTTTGTTCTTATTATTGTATAAACATTTCATAATATAAACTGCATCTTGTATGTAAAACAGTTTTGTATAGTGTTTAGTCATGGGTATTTTAAACAAGAAACATATTAAATTATCACTTATGACAAAGGCATACATTTGTATAAATGAAAACAAACCATATTGACATGATTTTAATTGTGAAAATTATACATCACAAATCAAGTTGACATAATTGTAGTTGCAGACATTATACGTCACTTATAATTTCTTTAGTCATTGTCAGTCAAACATTACATAGCTCATTCAAATCCTGCCTTCTTTTAAACCTTGTTCCTCCTCTGCATGTATTGTTCCCACCATTCCCATTTCTTCCTATGTAATTTGCTCCTACTCATGTGTCATACCTTAAAAAAATAATTTCCTTAGTTACACCAATTTGCTCACCCAGCATCTCTGACAGAGCAGTCTGCAGGGAATCTTTAAAGTCTGCCAACTCATTACACTCCCAGAAAATATGTTCCTGGTTACCTCTTTCTTCCCCATCACACCTCCAACATTTGCTGTCTACCTGAGGAAAAATTATTTGGAGCCTGCTTGGTGTATAAAATACCTATGTAAACACTTCCAGGCAGAGAGTCTAAATCTTCTAGATTTTGTTGCATATTTGAGAGAATATATATATATATATATATATATATATATATATATATATATATATATATATCCCCATTTTTTTCTTAGCAAATTGCTTATCCAGTCTCTCTTCCCAATCCTTCCTTATAGTTATCATGCAATATTTTATATGCTGTACTAATTATTCCATTCTTAATGGCAAGTTCTGTTTTACATTCTGTCAAACACTCTACCAGTACTGGGCTTTCATTTAGGACTCCCCCCCTCATTTCTTTCTCTTTGCCTATACTTTGATATCAATTCTTGATATGGAAGGCAATCTCTAACCCTGCAGTCCAAATAAGTTCTTGGCGTCTTCCCATTCTATTACTTTTCCCTGTCTAGTTATTTGCTCCCAATACTTCCTTTGCCAATTTTCTCCAGTATAGTCCCACTCCCTCTTGCCTATTGTCTGTATCATTAATTGCAGTCATCCCTATTGGTAGAATCTCCTTTCTCCGCTCCCATATTGGCTTAGTTCTTAGAATATCTTCTGCTCCTTTATGAATATAATTTTCTGTATGATTATTATTGTTCTCCTTAAAGATCTGCATCCAAAATCTCAGTCTCTACCTGTTACTTGAGCTTCCCGTTTATTTCAGCAACATCTCTTTCCATTTTGAATTATAGTTTTCTGCTTGTGCTATGTGTAGGAGGTTTAACTGTGGTGCTCTGAAATACTTCTTCAACTTGGGTAATCCCAGTCTGTCCTGTTCTACTGGAAGAATAAGATTATCCCACTTCACTCTTGCCATCTTCCCCTCCAATATAAAATCCTTCAGCTTTTTATTAATTACTATCCACAACTTCTCTTCTAGTTGATAAAAATATGCCTGACTAATGTATAAAACTAAAGGGACTAAAAACATTTTAACTGCTTGTATCTTACTACCCATATCCATATAACAGAGATTCCATTTCCTCCGTTTTTGTCTCTTCCCGTATATCCTTAGCTGCCACACCAGTATCATTTTTAATCCATACTTTTAAATACCTCATTTTCTCATATCCACATAAGTATGGATAATGCTGAACCAATTCGTATGTGGTTACATAATTTACCGCTATTGTTTTTGTTTTAGCTAATTCACTAATCTCAGTATGTTCCACAGCACTGTAATGTCCCTTTCTGGTTTTGTCAGGTATAAAATAATGTCATCTGCGAATAGAGAGAGAGCTTTTCTTGACTACCATACCAATTATATCCTTGAATTACAGAGTCCCTTATTTTCTTTGCCAGTGATTCTAAATATAATGCAAATAACAAAGGGAAAGAGGACACCCCTGCATGGTTCCTCTGCTCAAGCAGAGATTATCAGAGAGGTCCCCACTCACTTTATTTTTTGCCTCCAACCTCTCATATATCCTCCTAATCAACCTTATAATTTTGTCAGGGAATGCAAGTGCTTCCATTGCTGTGCTCATAAAGTCCCAGCTTACTCGGTCAAATACTTTCTCTGCATCAAGACCTACCAACAACAGTGGTATTTTCTTACATTCTACTTCCTTCTTGATCATCACAGTTCTGTTAATGTTGTCAAAAATCTGCCTTCCCTCCACAAAACCACACTGATCTGTATCTATCAATTTTCGCCTTAGTTTTGCCATTCTTTTAGCCATTATAGACATAAACACTTTATAATACAGATTTAGTATTGATATGGGCCTGTATGATGCTGGAATTGAGGGGTCGTTACCCTCTTTTAGATATTACAGCTACTACCCCTTTCTTCTAGGATGTTGGTACTTCTCCTCCTCTTAAAATACTGTTAAACAAAGCCTTCTGGATCTTTATCAGTTTTCCCCTCCTAGCTTCCAAATGAATACCATCTATTCCTGGGGAGTTTCCTGTAGATATCATCATTTTTATCTTGTCTCCTCCTATCCTAACTGTTAGTAATTGAGCCTCCTCTATCTCTAACCTTTCCATTTGTACCTTTTCTTGATTTCCATAGAATTTTTGAAATATATCTAATACTTCCACAGAATCCCTTGTTATCTTCCTTGGTATAGGCTCTCTAAGACTGGTGACAGCCCTTTCTGCTTTCTTTGCCTGAGTCTTTGTGCTAAACGTTTTTGCACTGTGGAGTTATTATCAAAAAACAGTTGCTTAACAGCAGTCTTTTTAAACTCATGCATATTATTGAGTCGGTTTAGCATTCTGCAGTTGCTCTTCTTCTTGTTCTGTGAGATTCTCCCTATTTTGCAATACTTTAACATTTCTCAGTCCCACTAAGTAATTCTCGTTAATTCTTAACCATGTCTCCCTTTCTTTTATTTCCACTCTATTTTAATTTTATCCCACTCCCTAGCTATACTTGCAGAAGAAATTTCTATCTTCTCTAATATTTCCTGAATAATTTCCACTGCCCATTCCTTCATTTCCTCTGTTTTCAACAAATAGGTGGGAATGCACCAGTGTCTCATTTTTATTTCATTACCCTGTGTTTTTATTTTAGTTATTATTGGCTCATGTTCTGAAGTAGTTATTGGGCGCACATCAAGGCCTTCAATTAAATACATGTGTTGCTGTGAAATGTAAATTCTGTCCAGCCTAGACCAGTTTTTGTATCTTGGGGAATAATATGTACATTCACTCTGAACCCCTAGTACTGAATTCACATCTTCCATGACAAATATTTTCATAATTTTTTTAAAAATCTACCCATGTTTGTTATATTTTCCTTTCTGGGCCTCCAGACATATCTTCACTGTTGCAAGTCAAATTCCACTCCCCACCTATAAGTAATATTCCTTGCTGAAAGCTGATTATTTCTAAAAACACACCAGCAGAAGAAACAGTTAAAGTAAGGTGAGATAGGAGAAATAGTTTTAATCCATTACATACATCCGTCCTGGTACCTCAGCAATTTGCCTTCAATGGAACAAATATCCTAGTAAACACATTCTCTTTTTATATACTTATCAATCAAACAATTAATTGTTTCATTATCTTATTAACCCTATAATTGCACTTATGATTGTTTCTCCCAGAATTTTCTTAAGCTCCATTATAGCAGTTTTCGGTGGAATGTCAATACTTGCCAGTGGAATCCGTCTCCCTTGCTAGTAGCCCCTTAGTGCTACAAATCTGCCATTATTATCTTTTATATTTTTCTATAGTTATTAGAACTCCTCTTACAATTAATATAAGTACTGTGTCTTCCTTTGCCCCAGGTATTCTGCTGAATAACCATCCTGAAAACCTTTCTTTATTAAATTCACATGCTCACTTCTTTCCAAATGTGTCTCCTGTAGCATAGCTGTTAGCACTCTACATTTTTTAATGTAGTTCACTACTCTTTCTTTTTTGTATTTGTCTTTTAGACCATAAATGTTTAAAGACATTATAGAAAGAATCATATTCTTGAAGGGTTATTATTCCCACCATTTGTATATAACAGCTTTTTTGTTAAATGTCTGGTTCCAGCTTTTGTTTTACATGCATGCACCATATGGCAGGTTAATCTTTTACACAGTTGTTTCTTGTCTTCTCCATTTGAGCCTATGTCACATCTTGCAGAATTTTTTGTTTTATTGAAAACCCTGAAACAAACACACACACACACACACACACACACACACACACACACACACACACACACACACACACACTCACACACACACACACTCACACTCACACTCACACACACACACACACACACACACACACACACACACACACACACACACACACACACACACACACACACACACACACACACACCCACTTACACACACACATTTATACACCAATGCCCCCTAAAACCTATTAACTTAATAATAACGCAGAAAACTATGTAAATAATAAGAACAAATGTTCTAAACTGATAGCCAGAGCCACAGGCTAGAGACAATGAAAAAGAAAGGTCATTCATGCTAAGACACATGATACAGCCCATACTTTTAGTAAGTGGGGTCTATATTAGATGAACGAATGCTTAAAATGTCAAGTACAACATGCTCGACAGCTTTTGAGTGAACGTTCATCTAATTGAATGTCAAAATGTCGAAACAAGGAGTTTCAAAAATTTATACTTGGCCAGCCATCAGGAAGCCAGCGGCTGATGGCTAAAATGTAATGTATACCATTACAACCCCCCCAAAAAAAAACAAATCAACAAACAAAATAAAGTGGAGGGCTTCACCACACACACACCCTATGTGGGGGCTGTATCCCCACACACACCCTACTTAAATATACCAACTCTGAGATCGCACCACAGTGGATGACTGTCATAACATTACACAGGATGAATGTTGAGACCGCACCACAGTGGAAGGCTGTAAGAACAGCTAGACAGGTTGAACATTTTGACGTCAGCCATTGACTTCCTGATGACTGGCCAACTTTAAATTATCAAAACTCCTTATTTCGACATGCTAAGGTTTCGATTAGATGAACATTCACTTAAAAGCTGTCAAGCATGTTGTACTTGACATTTTAAGCATTCGTTCATCTAATAGAGACCCAGTAAGTGCTATTTGGCTTTGTCTTATCTTTATAGCTCTCCCAGCTAAGAAAACACTTGAATGCTTTCAGTAAACTTCTTCTCCAAGCCATTTCTCTTTATCAGATTACCTTCTGGTGACATGCAAACCAGACACAAACTGCTAAAAACCAGAAAAAAAAAACTTATAATATTTAATATTGTTTTTCATTTATATGCTTTATAGTAATCTTGTTACTGAATAAATTCTAGGGTTAACCCAATCATTTCCCTATGCAAGCATGAGGAAAAAGAACACAATTTTTTTCTTCTGTTATGCTCTGTTAACCAGACCCCCCCCCCGCACATTGCAGTGCCTACATTTCTTAAGCCTGAACAAGGAAAAAGAAAAAAGAAGGGGGGAGAAAAAGAAAAAAAACACCTGTTTATATTAGTATCCCCATTACATTAAAAACATAATTAACAAAACTTTAATTCATAGCTTGCTAAGAAAGTTAATGAAAAAAAAAAAGAAATTTGTTTTGCTTAGAGTTAACTTTCTCCCTCTCCTACCCTCTCTAAAGTAGTTTTCTGAAGATTAATGACATAATGTAGAGCATAAGATTTTGAGTCCCTTACAAGTTTAACAAAGTCCACAAAAATCGAATATTTCCAAATTCCTTGTTCTGCCATGTTTCACAAATATAATTATTGCTTTGTAAACACGTTTGTCTTTTTCCAAGTTACTGGTTTTATTCTCCAACTATTAATAACATCAAGCAATATATATGCTTTAAAGTCCCCTACAAGTTTAACAAAGTCCAAGGAAGTCCAATATTTATTGATTTTCTTGTTCTCTCATGTTTCACAAATATAATTAATGCTTTATCATCCCACAGTTTTTGATTTCCTAATTACTCGCTTTAATCCTGTTCATCTCCATCTCCAAATCCTGTCTCTGTTTCATTTCCAACATATTCCAGATTGTTCTAGTCAAGACTTATGCTTTCTTCCTTCTCTTAGGCAACTGAAACAGTGGAAAATATTTAATGGGCTCAGTCCTTCTGTAGTCCTTATAACCAGGAAAGCACGAAGCAGAACCTCCTTCTGATTCACAGCTCACCCATTGTTAGAAAAACTTTTATATTTCCTCTTTAGCATGTACTTCATCAAAAAAATTATTCTGTCCCTCCAAGGAAAAACACTTTAAATATGGCTGGGTACAGCAGTTTGAAACAAATGCCTGCTTTTCAACATTTTCTAAATGATGGAATATAGTTACACCTCTTTTGCCTGCTGTACAGTGAGTAATAGTTCTCCACAAACACTCTGTTCTTTCACACATTTAGCACTTTATCCTTCTACTACAGTTTTATCAGAATCAACTCCTTCTGCCATTAAGACTGCATTTTTACTGTTAACCGTCTACGTTGTTTTCTAGTAACCAGATTTGGAGCATACACATGATGTGCCCTTTCAATTAACAGTTAATGTTGCGGAATACCAGTCCAGTTGCTTATTTGTGCTTTCATAAAATTAATATTGTGTGTTCCTTCCAACTTCTCTGGCACAGCATAAAATTTCAGGTTTTTCCCTACGTGCTCTATCCCCCAACTCTGTTATTTTTTGAAACTTCTCTTTTTGTGCAGTCTCATATTCAGCCAGCCTTCACCTCATTTCATCTTCTGAGTTTTGCAGTTCTGTCACCTTATCTGAATATCTGTTTAAAGCTTTTTCCATTTTTTCCAGCTTTTTATTGTTTATGATGATATACTCCATCAGTGTTTCATTTATTTTAACCAGTTCTGTGTGCAGCTGTTTTATACTCTCCTGTAGGTTACTGGAAGTCATGTCTGGAACATTTACTGCTTCTTGCTGAAAAAACTGCAGTATTCCTCTCAGTCTGTGTTTCTTTCTCACCTTTTATAGCCAATTTTCCACCAGGTCCTTCATCTTTCTTTTTTCCTGGCATCCAGGCAGTGCACTTTCTATCCGGTTACTGAAATTTAATGAGAAATCTAGGTCCACTGGCCCTCTTTGCAAAGTTTCTATTTTCAGGCTGGGAGAGCCAGAATTAAGCTGTTACTGAATATGCAGCCATCTTGAAAACTCATTACTGGCTACCTTTACATAGAGGTGAGCTGTCTGCAGGGGGTTTATATAATTTCATTGAAATGACTATCCATCATACACTTATTAGTCAAGCTTAATCCATTGAACACTAATTCCATCAGATGTACATTTAAACTAATTTTTTTCCCAGGGAAAAAAAAACAGTTGGCCAACCTAGTAACCATCACAAAAAACATATTATTTAAAACCCACCCATATGGGAGGCTACACCACGGGCACCCCAGTGTGCCCCCCACATGCCTCTAACTAAATATACTAATTTCAAGATCACACTACAGTGCAGAAAAGGGCAAATTCCTGATGATGGCCAACAAGTTTTTTCCCTTGGGAAGAAATTCACTTAAATGAACAGCGGAGAGAATTAGCATTCGATGGATTAAGTTTGATGAATATGTGTTCAACAGGTAGTCACTTCGACAAAATGATATAGACCCATCTGCAGGTGCAAGTAATTAATCATGAGAGTTAAGAACATTATATACTAAGATTAAATGAAGACCACTCAGTGAAAGTTGGGCTATCTACAGCAGCAACAAAGTTCAATAGAATAAAAGACCCCTTCCAAACACAGCTGTAGAAATGATTCACACTCAGAATCCAAATAGCTTTTATTGACTAAATCAGGTAAGTGCTTTCATGGGAAATATCCTGTTTCTTCAGAAAATTAACTGGCAACTACTAAACCAAGACATTTAAAAAAGTAAGACACAGCCAATCATAGTAGCCTAAGGCAGCCACATGTCATCTAATCAATTAAGCAATAAAACTTATGTAATGAGATGACAGCCTACCTAAAAAAGAAACTACTTAAAAGTCTATTAAGAGTGCATATTTAAAATCATTAGAAAGACATCTCTGTAGTACTGGTTTTATATCATTCATTATCAACTAAATACACATTATAAAGGTAACTGAATTCTAAGCCACTAGTAAAATAAAATTGCATATATTATAAAATACTTTTTTGGACACCACTGATCATCAGATGTAAACAATGTACACTGAAATTGTTAAATCAGCTTAGAAAGCAACTTATCTTTACATACGCAGTGCAAAAGCAAAAAAAAAATTCCCAAAACAGAATTCCTGGTTACAGAAACAATAACTATCTTAAAAAACTGTTGAAATAAGAACACATCCATAGTAAAGCACATACATTAAACATCCAAAAGGAAATACTTACGGAATGTATTTACTTTAGCAACTTACAATTTGGGCATCTGTGATCATCAGATGTAAACAATATACCGTAAAATTGCTAAATCAGTTTAAGAACCATAACTTATCTTTACATACGCAATGACATGAGGGAAAAAACTTCCCTGAACAAAATTCCTGGTTATGGAATTAATAATTGTATTAAAAAACTATTCCATTAGCAACTTGCAATTTGGAAATCACTGATCGCCAAATGTAAACAGTATGCACTAAGATTGCTAAATCAGTTTAAGAACAATAATTTATCTTTACATACTTAACAAAAAACTTCCAAAATAGAATTCCTAGTTATGGAATTAGTAACTGTTTAAAAAAACTATTGAAATAAAAACACATTTACAGTATAGCGCATATATTAAACATATAAAAAATATATATGGAGCATATTTACGTTAGCAACTTACAATGTGAACCACATCTTCAAAGACATAGTTTAAAAAGTCTAAATTGAAATTAGTATAAACCTGCAAAAAAATTCTTCAAGCAAAAACTGTCAGACACAACCCAGTAGTCAAGATAAACAGCGTATCCAACTTCATGTACATTCAGACATGCAGCAATCATATGGCTGTGGTTTTCAAAACACAAAAATAAAAGTGTACCTTCAACTATTGTAATGTAGTGACTAAAGAATATGAAGAAACAAAATTATCCAAAAGATAATAATGGAATCTAGCTAAGGCATAGATGTATATTTATGTAAAAAACGGCACTTACATATACCAAAACACAAATGTCTATATATATATTGTGGAATACATCAATTAGAGGTCGCAGGTCACCAAATATAAAATACATATAGGATATAACTCCAGTGCCAGCTTAAGAGTAGTAACACACACATATAAGCAATAATGATAAAGAAAAAAGCTTCACAAGACACAATTCCTGATTGTAACATAAGTGGCTACCTAGCAATACATGCATAAACATTATATAGTAAAAGAAAATATAAGAAATATATTTACACTGACCACTTGCTATTAACAACGCATATACTAGAAGACATGGTAGAACGTATGCAAACCTGCAGGTTAAAGATCATGATTCTAAGCAAAAAGTCTGTCAAACACAACACGGTTATTATAATGAACAACATATTTTAACTCAATATATAATCAAGGACGCCACTAGCATGTGACTACACCTAACCAATGCAGAATAAAGAAATAATAGAGCTGCAGTTTACAAAGCATTGTGCGTGAAAACCTTACTACAACTTTTAAAATGAAGCAACGACACAAACGTGCAAAAACAACACTTATATCTAGCATACCACAGACTCTACAAAACAACCAATAAAATGAACAGAGAAATGCATCCATGGTTCACAGAAATGCTAATAAAAAGCAATTACAGTGCCATCAAAATAAAATATATCATATATATATATATATATATATATATATATATATATATATATATATATATATATATATATACTAAAGAAAAAAATAAGACAATCAGTGTCACAGAGGCCTCTTTTCTCAGTACAGGTTTGAGTAAGACCTTTTCATTCAAGTCTGGTTTTGTACATGTTTTCAACAAAAGTGGCCATTTCTGCTCACTACTCTTATTCTTGTTTCTAATATCAAGTTCCCTTAAATTATGCCTCATAAGCTCCATAACAAAAAAATTGAACAAATGTCCTGTTCCTTTTTGCATGACATGTTTAGCAAGAACATTAGTGCTTCTGCATTTCGCAGTGTCATTTAAATGTTCAAGAATCCTGTCTTTAAACATCCTAGTGTTCTTGCTTATATAAAAGGCACTGCATGCACAACATGTAGCAAAATAAACCAGGTCTCTACTCCTACAGGAAGCATAAAAATTAGTGGCACCAGAGATTGTGTGAACAAACGAAGAACAAGAATAAATATAGTTGCAGGCTTTGTAGTTACGACATCTAAAAGTCCTCTTTCTGTCAGAAACAGGTGTACCGAAACCACTTAAACTGTTGTAGAACAGCTGTCTTTTCAGGGGTAAGTTGTTCTTAAAATAAATCTTGAGTTCAAGATCAACCACTTTTCTGACATCCAAGTCTGCTAATAGAATAGGCCAGTTCTTCCGTAAAACATCACAGACTAAGTTGACATCATTGGAATATGCAAATAAAGGTCTGTTCTTAACACAATTACATGGAGGTAAGGGAACAGGGTGTCTATCCTCCTTTTTCCTGGAGAAATAAGGTTTCCTTACAGTGTCTCTCAAAGCTGCTGTCTCCACTTCATATTACCACAGACTTACTGTAACCTCTATCTATAAAATCTTTCTTAAGTTGTTGAAAGGTAGTAACCACATCATCTTCTCTGTTACATAACCTCATGGTCATAAGGAACTGTCCTGTCAAAATATTGCTAGTAACATGACCTGGGTGCATACTACTTCTCTAAAGGAGAGTATTTTTCTTACAAGGTTTCTTGTGGATGCGCGTAATCAGCTCATGCAGATCATTTCTCCAGACAAAAATGTCCAAAAAATCTATAGCATATCTGGAAGATGTGTAACTAAATTAAGAAAACTCATTGTTCCATGCAGAAAATCAAGTGAAAGCACTAAGGTCATGTTCACCACCAGTCCAGAGGAAAAATATATCTTCCATGAAACGCCTGTAGAAAAATATAGAAGGGACATACACATTACCTTCTAAAACAGCATTTTCTCCCAGTATTCAAGCACTAAATTAGCAAAGCTGTTAGCGCATACATTGCCCATTGCAACACCAGTGTTCTGTAGATAGAGATTATTACCAAATACAAAAACATTATTTTTCAAGTATAATTTCAAGTAATAAACATATTAACTCAATTTTATTGGTAGAAAATGCTGTATAGAATGTCAAATACTGTGTAACATATTCCACTCCAGTATCATTTGGAATAACTGTGAACAAAAATGACACATCAATGGTCACAAAGTTGTAATCATATCTGCGAAAGTTCAACTCAGCCCACATATATAAATCTTCTAAAAAACTTTTAGAACAATTCAAAACTTTGTCAATCTCATCTAAAACAGGTTTAATGGTCTTCTCAATATAAATCAATAGGGGGTTCTGTTACCCATCTTCGGCTGGATAAAATAGGTCTCATCAGAGGTTCCACAGGATTTTTATGTAGCTTAGGTAGTCCATACAGAATTGGAATAACTGGATTCTCAACAGCAAAATATTCAAAGAGTTATTGATTGATCAATCCAGTCATCAATAGATCATATACTAAAAAAAACTCTATTGATAAAGCCATCCACTCTGTACTTAGCTAGATTCACATATGTAGTCTCATCACTCAACATGGACAACATTCAGTCTATATAAAGGTCTCTGCTGAGCACCACAATGCCCCCACCCTTATCGGCAGGGCGTATTTCTAAATGCTGAGCTTTCCGTAGTTCATGTATTGTCTGGTGTCAAGTTATAATGACTGTATTTGTGTCTTTCAGTTAACAAATCATGTATCTCTTTGTCCCATACTTCTACAAAAGCTTCTACCAAGAATTCTGTTATGAGAAATTTTTTTGCTTTTGCACTGCATATGTAAAGATAAGTTACTGTTTCTAAGCTGACTTAATAATTTGAGTGTACATTGTCTACATCTGATGATCAGTGACATCCAAAGAAAGTATTTTATAATATATGTGATTTTTATTTTACTAGTGGCTTAGAATTTAGTCACTTTTATAATGTTTATTTAGTTAATAATGAATGATGTAAAAGCAGTACTACAGAGATGTTTTTCCTAATGATTTTAAATATGCACTCTTAATAGACTTTTAAGTTATTTATTTTTTAGGTAGGCTGTCATCTCGTTACATCAGTTTTGTTGCTTAATTGATTAGATGGCATGTGACTGTCTTAAGCTACTATGATTGGCTGTGCATTACTTTTTAAATGTCTTTATTAATTGTCAGTTAATGATCTGAAGAAGCAGAATATTTTCTGTGAAAGCGCTTACCTGTTTTAGTCAATAAAAGCTTTTTGGATTCTGAGGGTGAATCGTTTGTACAGCCATGTTTGGAAGGGGTCTTTTATTCTATTGAGTTAAGAACATTCTTCCCTGAGGGAAATGCACAATTTAAAGTTGCAATGGCAAGCAGTTCAGTGAAAAATAAAGTTTGAAATTATGAGGTGTGAATAACAGACAGTGGCCTCCCCAGCAGCCTTAATACTTTTAATACATTTAGCAGAACATTGACAGTTTAGCTTTATTTAAAGGTAGCCAGTGCACTTTTTTCTTAGGCTAAAAGTGAATACTTTCTGAAAGCATATATAAGCTGTTTTTCACATCAGGGAGGGGAACAGAGATGATAAAAAGCAGTAATCAATGTATCTGGGAATACAGGCTGTAACATGCACTTTAGCATGGATAACCTTAATTTTACATTAGGTAATGCCTGTTGCTGCAGCTGTCACTTTTGGGCAATTTTTCCTTTTTTAAGGGTTAAACTTCATTTGTTAAAGCATACATAGTTTTGTGTGTTTATTCTATGTTGATAGGGAATGAGGATGATTTGAAAATGTAATTTGTTTAAGGGTTTTCATTAAAGTAAAATGCATTGAAATTGTGACATAGGTTCAAATGGAGTGGAGAAGAAACAAATGTATAAACGTTCAGCCTGCCAAGCATTCGTGTATGAAAAGTGTAAAGCTGGAAATACACATTCAAAAATCTGTCATGTATAGCAGATGGAAACAATAGCTTTTATCATAATGGCTACTGTGTCCATATTATATTGGAATGTAAATGGCCTGGAGATTTGAAATGTATTAAGGAATGCATTGTGCAGAATGCAGAATATTAGGGACAAAAGAAAAGGGGAGTAATAATACTGATTGTTAGAGAGGTTTCAATAGTGATAGAAGAGTGAAAAAAGACAGTAATGGTAGATTTTTGGTAGTAAGGGGCTACAGGCAAGGGAGGAGGAGGATTTCACTGGCATGTATTTATATTGCACTAAAAACTGCTGTTATGGAGCTTAGTAAAATTTTGGGAGACATAATCAGCTTTCAGCAATTGTGAGGATATACTGGGAGACCTAGAAGTGGGTATATAACAAATGAGAGTTAATTTCTGAAGAAATGTGTAAAAATATTCAGTATGGAAGACATGTATTCAGTAGTAAGAACTTAGACAAATTTTACATATTATTCTTCAATGTACAAAACTGAGCTAGACTGCATAGAAATTATATTTCACAGGAGCATGTGCATTTAATTGAAAGCTTTAACACATATCCTGTAACTATTTCAGATCATAAACCAATAAATCACTAAGATAAAATGCAGGGTAATGAAGTAAAAATGAGTTCCTGGTACTCTCTCACTTGTTAAAATGAAAGGAATTTAAGGAATCCATAGTGTAAATTATTCAAGAGTTATTAGGGAAGACATAAATTTCATCAGAAGGGATAACTAGTGAGTGGATAAAATGAAAACTGAGATCAAAACTAGGTAGAAATGACAAAAAGATATGGTTAAGACATAATAGGAATTATTTAGAGGAGCTGAGAAATGTTAAAGGATTGTAAAATAAGGGAAATCTCACAGAACAAGAAGATGAGCAACTACAGAGTGCTAAAGAGAAAATAAGAGAATATTTGGATAATATGCTCAAGTTTAGAAAGACTGCTGTTGAGCAACTATTTTTGATAGCAACTCCAAAACAGAAAAAAACATTTAGCACAATGATTGAGGTAACAGAAAATGAAAATGCCTGTCATCACACTTAGGGAGCTTATGACAAGAAACATAACCAGACAGCCTGTAGAGGAATTAGTAATATTTCAGAAATTGTATGAACATTTGTATAAAGCAGAGGACTGTGGAAACCATGAAGGAGCGCAACTGGAAATATTTATGAATGAAGGTTAGACGAAGAGGAGGTTCAACAACTAATACTTAAGAGGAGATGAGATGAAAACAGTGATGTATAACCAATCTGTAGGGAAGTCTTCTGGAAGAGATGATATTCCTGGGGAAGTTTAGAAGTTAGTAAGAAAGGGGTAAAGATATCGAAGATTTTGTTTAATAACATTTTACAGGAATGGGAAACAACACCATCTTGGAAGAAATATGTGTTGGCTGTATTAACCAAAAAGGGTAAATACCCATCAGAGCCAGCCTCATAAACACCCATTTCAATTTTAAATCATGATTATAAAATGCTTGTGTCTATACCAGCTAAAAGAATGGCATATAAGTTTCCAAAACTGGTAGATATGTATCAATGTGGTTTTCTGGAGGGGAAGCAAACATTTGACAGTATTAGTAGAACAATGATCCAGAGGGAAGCAGAATGTAAGAAAATAACAGTGTTGTTGGTGGTTCTTGATGCAAAGAAAGCATTCAAGAGATTAAGCTGGGATTGTATCGTATAGGACATTGGAAGCATTTGCATACCTTGATACAATAATAAGGCTAATTAGGAGGATATATGAATGAACAGAGGCAATTGAAAGTGGAATGGTTCCTGTTGGATAACTTGTGTTTTTACAGAGAAACCAGGCAGGGGTTTCCTCTTTCTCCTTTGTTAATTGCTTTATATATAGAGCCATTCGCACTAGAAAATAAGGGACTCATAAATTCAAGGATATAGTTGGTATGGCAATCAAGGAATGTCATCTTTATTTGCAGATGGTATTATTTTGTACTTGGTAAATCCAGAAAACAAAATCTCAGTGATGTGGAATATTTTGAGAAAGTGTCATGTCTTTTTGGAATACAAAATGAATGAAGATAAAACAAAGGTGAGAGCCATAACGTATGTATGCACACATAAATTGGTTCAACAATACCCATATTTATGGGGATGTGATAAGATAAAGTATTTAGAAGTATGGATTAAAAGGGCTTCTGTTATGGCAGCTTAGGATATGTGAAAAGAAACTAAACAAAAAGTAGTAGAAAACCTGAAAAAATGGAAGCTCTCTGTTATGGATATGAATAGTAACATACAGAGAATAAGTTTTTAGTCCTTTTAGTTTTATATATATGTCAGGCATGTTTTTAATAACCAGTGTAGAAGTTGTGGACAATAACTAAAAAGGTGGTTTAGGATTACCTTATTTGAAGGGATATTTAGAGTTGCACAGTTAAGGTTCATATATGTAACACAAGCAGAAAGCTACAATTCAAAGTGTAAAGGGTTGGTGATGATGATAATGATGATGATAAAGTAGAGTGGTGGGAGTTCAAAAAATAAAGAGAGATGGGGATTTTGGATGCAGATCCTTAAGGAGAATAATAAACATATTATTTGGTATACTATAGTGATAAATTTGCGTAATGTTTTCTAAGAACTAAGTCAATGCAGTAATGGCAAAGTGAGATTTTGTCAAAAGGGATGACTTCAAGTAGTGGTACAGAAAATAGGCAAGAGGAGGCTAAAATGTACTGTAGAATACTGGCAAAGGAAACAAGGTATTAGGTACAAATAGCTAGTTAGGGAAACATAATAGAGTGGGATGAGACCAAGAAAATGTTTGGACTGCAGGTTAGAGACTGCCTTCCCTATCAGGGACTGATAGAGTATAGGGATAGAAAAACAGGTAGGGAAATTCAATTTGTCAGACCTGCTCTGCTAAAGTTTTTAGTCAACTCTAGAACATAAGCTACTGTTAAAAATGAATAATTAGTAGAGCATATGAAATTCTACATAATAGCCATAGGAGGAGATTAGAAAACATTGGGAGGAAAGACTGGAAAAGCAATTTACAAGAACAATGGAATGACATATGTATGCCTCCCAAATATGCAACAAAGAACAGAAGATTTAGGATTTTTGCATGGAAGTGTTTGCATAGATATTTCTATACCCAAGAAGACTTCAAAGAATTGTTTCCTCAGGTAGATAGCACTTGTTGGATGTGTTTTAGTGAAGAAAGTGGTAGCTAGGAACGTATTTTTTGGGAGTGTAATGGGTTGGCAGAATTTAAAATTACTTAAGGAGTTTTCTGTCACAAGTATTAGGGAAACAAGTAGCTATAACTAAAGAAATTATTCTTTTGAGCTGGGACACTGGATGTGGATTATCTAAACATAGTAAAGCCTTATTAAGCTTAATTATGTTGTCTGCCAAAAATGCAGTTAGTAGAAAATGGAAATCAAAATATAAACCAACATTATTTGAAGTAACGAATAATGTAAAAAGAGATAAAAAAATGGAAGTGGATCTTTAGAAGAGGAAATGAACAAATTACATATAAATGAAATTTATGAAGCAGTAGTAAATTTCAGGAGCAGGAGTGAGGTTTAAGGGAAGGCATAAATCATGCAATTTATGTAATGTTGGCCAGAATGACAGCTGTTGTGAAGAATGAAAGAAAAAATATAAGTAATAATGTATGTAAATGAAAAAAATGTTAATTTGGTTTGTTTTCTTTTCTATTAATGTATGTGTGCCTATGACTTAAGTGATAATTTAATAAGTTCAGGGTCTTTGGAACTGAAAAGACAGACCAAAACACATAAACCTAAAAGTGATGTTAACATTTATAAATGCTGTCTACTCTGTCAAACATCTGTGGTCGCCAGGACCTATGCAAGTGTTTACAGACAGCACCAGAGTGATGTGACACATAAGCAAGGGAGTAGCACATCTTACCTTCTGTGCCGACTAGCCATGGTAGCCTGGGAATGTGGCATTTTATATAATTATATTTGTTTTATATATTGGGAACATATTTTCTGGGAGTGTAATGAGCTGGCAGACTTCAAAGATTCCCTGCATACTGCTCTGTTGGAGATACTGTGTGGGCAAATTGGTGTAACTAGGGAAATGATTATTCTGAGCAATGTTGCAGAATTGGAATTGTCTAGACATAGTAAGGCCTTGCTGAGTCTAATTATGGTGCCTGCCAAAAAAAGCAATTACTAGAAAATGGAAATCAAAGTCTAAATCAAAAAATGAATTATTAGGCTACTCGCTGATAAAATAACAAATATACTTTACAGCACTGTACTTTATCAACTTAAGCGCAGTTACTTTCTCTAGAAATGTGGTATATTTAGCCATATGCCAGAAATGTAGTAGTTTCTATGTTGGAAAGACAAATAGGACACTTAGAGAAAAAATAAGGGAACATGTTTATGCAATCAGTAGGGAAAATGAAGGTAATGCTTTAGCTAAACATGTCCTACGGAATGATACAACACATAGTTTTAAGTTTTTGGTTTTAGAACTTATACATGCCACAGCAAGGTTAGAAAACATAGGCAATTACACAGAAAAAGAGGAAGGGAATTAGATAATTAGGTTACAGGGTGACAAAGGACATGGCCTAAATGATAGGGTCTCATTGAAGCCTTTCCTGCTAGAGCGACCCTTGAAGCACTAACTTTCAGAGGCATAAACATTTTTTAGAAGTACAATAATATTTTTTAAAAGTATAGGAATACATTTTCTCCAGTGGTATATCAGCATAAGTGTATATGAAGCATATGATGTTTAACATCTAGCCTAGTTATTGATGTTCTTATGTCACTAATTACAAATTCTGGGAACTACATAGGGTATATATAGGAACAAACACATTTATTTATATATATATACATATACATATATACATGCTATTGTTGGATTATAAAGGTGTTTTTTATATGTCTTTTCATATGTTTTTTCATATGTTATTCTATATATATATATATATATATATATATATATATATATATATATATATATATATATATATATATATATATATATATACTTTATATATATATATATATGTTTTTTATATATATATTTTTTTAGGTTGGTTATGCAAAGCATTAGTTCAGTAGGACATTTACAACAGTGCTTATCATGTGATTTTTATTAGCCTCCTTATTGGCTTATGCTAAAAAGAAAATGGTATTTTAAGGGATTTTTAATTTTTTGTAACCGTTTTAAAGTCTGATGAAGTGTCCTTGGAGATGCAAAAGCGCTTACTTTTTTGTTGGAATAAAGAAGTACATTTTTTAACTGACTTTAAGAGGTTTGCTTCGATTGTCGTGGGGTACCTACCATTTCTTTATAAGTTTCTTTTTTAATTTCCTTAAACATAACCACTTTTTTAAAAAATGTGTCAGTTAACATTTCTTCCATTTTCTCAATATAGAACTTTCTATCCAAAATAACTAATGCACTATCTTTGTCTGCTTTAGTAAATAAAATCTCTTCATTATTAAGTATTTCATTAAGCAACTCTTTTTGCTTCATGCTCAGATTGAAATACTTAAATTCAGGTTTGTTGCTGAGCATCTCAATTATTTGTTGTTCACATAGTATTTGAAATAATTCCAGCTCTTTCCTTAAAGGAGGATTGTAAACACTCAGTTTAGAAAAACTCCTGCTATAATTTGAATTATTTGGAAACAGCAATTTGAGATTAAGCTTCCTTACATAGTCTCTGAGTGCATTTATAGTACTTAGTATAGCATTTATAGTAAAATAGTTCCTCTGCCTAATGTTTCAGATTTGTCATATCGTATGTGATCACTGTTGGACTTTTTTTTATAAACAAAGTATAAGTTTTATAAGTATTGAATGGTAACACACACACACACACACACACACACACACACACACACACACACACACACACACACACACACACACACACACATGCCCAATAATTACAGCCACTTTCTTGACTGAATACACCTCAACTATCATTGTGATAAAATGAATGAAAAAAATCATGCTGTGCAACGCATTGCAATCCCCCCACACACACACACAGGTCGCTGTTTTACCTCCTTTCCGCTGTGGCGACCCCTAACCAGGAAAAGCCGAAAGACACAACATTTTCCTGTAAATTTGCTGAGGATTGCAGTCAGTGAATAAAGCTAGATATGGTAGTTTCATACTTATTATTATTTACACGATGTGCAAATTCATGAAAAGCCTCTTCATAGTTGAATTCTTGAGCAAAGACGTTGACAGTCCTCGTCACTCCTGTTTGTTACTTTAGCTAGCAGAGTGGTCTTTTTTACCCTTTTTTGTATTATCATTGTTTTACAGTCTCTAAACAGCAAAGCCGCATTTAGTGAATGTAAAAAATCTTTGCTGCTTTTTTTTTGTCAGTCTGTGCTTCACAACTGCTTAATATGTTGCTGGGAAGAGGCAGACTTGTTTTACTTGGCTTTACATGTCCATTAACACCCTGATGGAAAACATCCAGTAGGGTGGATGACGTACATTTGCTCCATTGTCTAAACTTCTTTATTTCAATTCTCGAATAAATAACATTTTGTCTGAAAGATAAAGCTACATTTTTTTTGTTTTTGCCTTTTCATCTGGATTTTAGCTTGTTATACCCACTGAGTACTTTATGTTTTGAACGTGATTCTTTTAAATCAAGTAAATTAAGAATTTTATTTTATTTTATTTTATTTATTTAACATTTGTTGACCGGGAAAGTCCGACTAGGTTCCACAGATCCTGTTTTCAGCGGAGGCCCAGGGAGAAATGCTCCAGACACATGTCTTTAGAATGTGGGAGGAAACCGGAGTACCCGGAGGAAACCCACGCGAACGCAGGGAGAACATGCAAACTCCACACAGAAGGCACCCCGGCCGAGAATCGAACCAGAGAACCTCTTGCTGTGAGGCGACAGCATTAACCGCTGCACCAGAATAATATAGTTGTGCACATGTCCCTATTTACAGTTGTTCTACACCAGAAAAGTTAAAGGAAGTTGTTCACTCCAGTAGAAGACTGAAATATATCTTAAGATATACCAGTTTGGTTATTAATAAACATATTAAACAATATATAAATGTTATTGCACATTATTGTCATCTATTCTAAGAGCTTTTATCTTAAGGCATCAGTGTAAGAACCATCAAGACATAACAATTCATTATGTGTTTGTGTAGGAAGTTTCTTTGTTTCAGAAGGAAAGTAACTGAGCAAGAGCTAATAAGACAAATGTATATAGAGTCATGTATGTAAGTGTAATAAAACCTGCTAATCATCACGTGTTTGTGTTTAGAACTAAAGAAGGAGGTGCTGTCAAACTCTGGGATCAAGAGATGAAGCGCTGCAGGGCATTCCAGCTGGAGACAGGACAACTAGTAGATTGTGTGCGTTCTGTTTGCAGGTGTAAGGTAAGTTTTCAGAAATAAAATACTTCAGCCTTTTACAATATTTCATTTTTATTCATTGTACATGAAGTGATAGAAATGGTATGTCTATAAAGGTGTACAGTTGCATCCATTTCATATCTACTGTAGCATATTACACAAAGGGTAGTGGAGAATATCCTTTAGGATATTAGGAACTGCAAGGCAAGTAAGTCTGAAGACCATGTGTGTCTTGCCAGATACCAGTCCCAAGATGTGTCCCCTACTTCCAGGAGGGAAAAACGTGGGAGGCTAGGGATGAACTTGCAGGTATCCGTCTGCTTGTCAAGGGTAGTCTTGAAAGAGGCAAGGCTGTCACTCTATTTAACATGCAGAGGCAATTTTGTTCCAGAAATGGGGCAATTATTAGGTAATGACTTTATCCCACCAACATGTTTTTTATATGCTGATGGAGGTTCATATCCTTAGTTTAGGTGTTTGTATAACTCTTCATCTTGTGAAGATGAAAGAGATGCATTAGGGTAGGGTACTTGATGACATTGATTGCCAGGTATCAATTTCCATGTAAGAATTTAATCAGGGAAGCTCTTTTGATCAGGAGTTAGAGAGCACTAGTCTTGTAAATCAGGGGTTATGAGTTCAAGTTTTATCAGGTCTTGTGGTTTCTCACCCTAACCAACATAAACCCATTGTAATAACATCTGGGATGTAATAGATCATGTGACACATTTCAGTTGCGCAGCTAAAAGGGCTTAGCGGTCGTTAGCGTAGTAAAAATCTATCAGTTTTTGAACCTTTTGAAATCAACTGTGTTAGGTTTTCCTAACTACTGTTTCAACATGGTGGTCAAAGATGAGGTAGTTATTGTCTCAGGTGGTGAGAATCCTGCCTACAGTATCTGTGTGAAATGGGGTAATGGCTATGCTGTAAATTGTAGATGAGGGGTGTTTCCTAAAGATGATAATGCTGCAGTTTTTTTTAATTCAGTTTAAGCCTTTTCTCAGTACACCATTGGTTTGCAAGGACTAGTTTTTGCTGAAGTGCTCTGTATCAAAGGGGGAGGCAAGACAATGACATCCAACTTGCAGTCTTCAGCAAATAGGATAGCCGTAGGTCAAAGTTTGTGGTGTAGAGGCCAGAAAAGTAGGAGTCCCAGTACTGAGCCTTGAAGAACTCTAATAGGAGGGTCATTGTAATAATGCATCATAACAACCCATTTCATATCTGCTGTAGTAGGCAGGGTAGTGGAGAATCTACTTTATAGATGGTCATTGAAACAGTAAATCATAACATTTGTTTTTTAACCACCTTTCATGTCTTCATTTCTGGCCAAAGAATTCACCAGCTGTACCTCAGTCTCTTGAAAAATCTGTACTAGTCTCACTTCAGCATTCCTTTGAATTTTGAGTAGGCACAAGGTTCCCATATAAAGTCACTACTGATAGGGGTATTCTTTATTTTTGCTTGCCACTTTGCATGTTTCACATCCTTCTTTGACTCCAGAGTAATTTTGTCTGCATAGTGTCTATCATGATTGGCTGCTTTTTATTATTTTCATATTTTTTTACATTTTTTGTTTTCCTTCCTGCCTGAAGATCATCATACCCCTCCAGTGGGTCTAGATCTTATATGTTACCAAGGGAGAGAGGAGACCCGAACTAAAAGCTGACTAGAAGTTGATTTTATACAGGCAAGCAAATAAATTGCTTTTGTACTGTCTCACTTCTCTGTCTGCTTATTGGAACTGGGAATGCCCTTGTCTTTGCAACGTGAAAGACTGGCTTCACATCCCCAGACTTCAGCCTTCTTTGTTTAAGGATCTAATGTAATCAACCATAGGCTGAAGAACTGTCCTGTGCCTCTGTCTCCATAGCCTACATCACTTTCCAAGTTAATTTGAGGGGCATTTCTGTATGCACTAACCTTAACTTGCTGCCTCCGACATGCACACCTGAGTCACATCAGTGGCCAACATTGCATCCTGTCTTTGAATGCATGCCACTATGTATGTAAAATGGAGACTGCACTTGTCAGCTTTGTTGCTACAAGTGCACATTCATGATCCAGCAGTACATAATAGGTGTTTGCATGTGCTAGATGCTGGTACTACCCCAGACAGCTGCCTCCCCTAGGATGTATGAGCCTTTCATTCCCACCCTGCCTTACCAGAATCTTCCAGTTACTTAGCTGCTACTTGAAGATGAGTTGTCTGGGATTTAGTCAGGAGAGTATCCTCTGTACCCTACAGACTCTGACGTCAGTTTGTTATTTTTCTTCACAGACCTTCAAATAAAACATTAATATGTGTTTCTTGTTCTTTTGTTAGACTATAATCTAAATTTTATGACAAGACAGCAGTTTTGCTTTTTTCTACTATTAAACTCCCTGTTATTTTATAGAATATATTCCAGAATGTCTAGCAGCAAACATTAGAAGAAGAAAAAAGGGTGAGGTGCCAAAATATAACACAGGGGAATCACTGATGCAATCTCCAAATCTCCAAAAGTATAACAACATGAAATTCTGCATCTTCCACTTTCAGTTATTTGGAAGACATAAGAATTCAAGTGATTCCCTCAAACAGGGATATGAGGTCATTTTATTTTGCAAAATTCTCATCACTGAGATTTTTTTTTTTTGCTATTTTCACTGTTTGCAAAGTAATTGTTGCTACTTATAGGATCATAGGAAGTTACTAGGCTATTAACTCTGCGGCCCTTACAAGCTTAGCCAGGATTTTAGCCCATGTTCCAACAAGTCAGCACCCTATGCCACTGTCCAGCAGGGACACAGGTGGAATCCCAGGGGTGTATTTTGTGTTCCCCATCCAGTTATCCAGGTTGTGCTTAAAAAGGGTGAATGAGGTACTCTGCTTGACATGAAGAGGGTGTATGTTTTACAAAAGGGGGGAGTCTTTGGGACACAAATCTGTCCAGCCAACAAGTCCTATTGATGTCACAGACCAAGTTGAGGTTGTGCGTGTGGGTTACTCGAGTGGAGCTTGACTTGCGGATATGCAGCAGTCCCATCAAGGTGGGGTATAATATTGCTTTGCATGCCAGACAGAGGTCACCTCTGAGGAGTGTGTAGGAGACTGAGTAGAGGGACAGGGCCTTTAACCTGTCTGTGTAGGGTAGGTGTTTGAAGACCTGGATTCTTCTGGTGAGGAACCTCTGTGGTCTTTCCAGCTGCTGCATTTGCATTGTGAGGTACATGCCAAAAGGGGCATTGTATTCAATAATGGGTCTTCTAAGGGAAGAATACAGGGATGTTATTACCACCTTGTCCCTGGATGAGATACCCGTACTAATAAGGTGGACCATGTAAAAAGCTTTCTGTACCACTGAGGTAATATGGTGGTCAGAAGTCAGTTTGTTATCAACCTGTGTGCCTAAGTCCCTCATGACTGATTGTGTGCTTAGGACCTTATTTTTACTGTGACAATTTGTGGGGACAGCACTCTCCCCAAAGGGGATGATGATGCATTTTTTGGCATTCAGTTTTAGGCCATGTTTCTGGCAGCAGTCATTTGTTTGGGTGAGACCCTCTTGGAGGATGTCCACATCACTAGGGGAACTGATGACAGCACCCGGCTTGCAGTCATCTGCAAACTTGGCCAGCCATAGCCACCTGGCTTTGGCCTGCACCTCAGAAAAGTATAACCCAAACAACAGAGGCCTCAGTACTGATCCCTGGGGTACACTGCTCATTACGGGTCTACTGCTTGAGGTGACTTCCCCTATTTTGACTAGGTGGGTTCTATCAGTGAGCCAGTTTGCTACCCATCTGGTAACATATGGATTGATGCCTGGTTGAGAGAGTTTATCTATTATACCTGAGTGGGGAATAGTATCAAAGGCTTTGGCCAGGTCAAGCTAGGTGGTGTGCACTGTCTTCCCGTCGTCCATGGCTTTAGTGACTGTCTCAAAGAAGCTGACCAAATTTAACTGGCATGTCCTCCCCTTGACGAAACCAAACTGTGTCGGATTGAGTGTTTGGATATTGGCAGTGTCCTTGTTAATGGGTCTTTGATAATCTGCTTCATGGCCTTGCACATCAAACTAGTTAGGCTGATGGGTCTATAATTTCCTGGATCAGTGGACGCTCCATCTTTGTGCAAAGGGATGACAGTGGCTGCCCTCCACTTGGCTGGGAAGAAGCCAGTACTCAGGCTTTGGTTGAATAGGGTGCGTAATGGTGCTGCAAGTTCCTGCCTGAGTTCATGTAGGATGCAGCCTGGGGTGTTATCAGGCCCCATGGAAGCCGTATTTTTTCCTTTGGAGGCAAATGATGAGTTGCTCCCTAGAAATAAGGGGAGGGGGGCAGGTACTGGGGATGCCCTGATTCACTGTTGGGGGGAACAGAAGGGTGAAGTTTTCACTGAACCTGCCTGCCAGCAGGTTGGCTATATCTATGGCGTTTGTGTATGTGATGTCCTTGACCACCAGTTCTGAGCAGATTTGGGTGCTTTCTTTGAGATTGCAGACATATATGAAGAAGGCCTTATTCTTTAGTAGATGTTGCCAGTTTGGACTCCAAGTTTGCTTAGGAGGATTTTACTAGTGCTCTTATTTGCTTGCTCAGGCTAAGGGGAGATTGCTTCCAGTTAGGTACCTGTTCCTTCTTGGTCCTGGACAGCAATTTTTTTCCTTTTATTATAGAATTTATTTATTGCAGATGTCCACCAGACAGGTTTACTCTTCCTTGAGGAGGAGAATTTTGTCCTGCCGGGTATTCCTGAATACATGCAACTATATACATGCTCATATATGGTACTTTGGTGTAGGTTTGGACATATGTGCCAGTTCCTGTGTAGGGGAAGGGGGCTGTGAAGCTGTTTATACCTTTCCTCACTCAGGAGGTTGTAATCAGCTTTGGAAAAGTTTTTTTGGTTGGGGGGGGTTGGGGAGATGGTGACTTTGAAAGTGACCGCTTTGTGGTCAGATCTTACCAGGGATGATGACACTGTAGGGATGCTGCAGTAGTTACTCATGATGGTTAATACCAAGTCCAGATATTTTCACCTCTTCGGGGGGTGTCGACTAAATGGTCTAAGGTATTTGCATTGACGAAATCAAGGAAATCAAGGAATCTCTGGGCATTTGTGTTTTGACATGAGTATTTCTTCCAAACTATGGTTGGACAGTTAAAGTCACCCAGGATCAGGGTAAAGGGTTGAATCCTGATAGATTCAAAGAGGTCCAGATAAGTGGAGTGGATGTCTTGAGTCAAATTTGGTGGCCTGTAAGTAGATATGATTTGAATAGTGGTCTTGTCAGTTGTTAACTGCACCTGGAGTGTTTCCTGCATGTCATACTGTTTCACCAGCCTGGAGGTGTGTACTTCTTTTATATGTATTGCAACTCCACCTCCTTTTGCTTTGCTGCCCCTGGTTTGGGGTCTGAATGTATGATAGGATGAGTAACCTGATATGGCTGGGATACTCTCTCCAGCTTTGAACCAGGTTTCTGTGACTGCACATATGTCAGCATCTTCCAGGGTTAAGAATGCTTGCAATGAGGGCAGTTTCATGTTTAGACTCTTAGCGTTTAGCATCATGACCTTTAATTTACTTTTTGATAACATTTTCATGTTGGTAGTTTTGACCTCATGGCATTGCCTGAAAAAGTCACTATGGGGGAGGCAACAGCATTTGCCAGGAGCCTGAAGCCCAAGGGAGACAGACAGATGCAGGCCATCTCAGGCAAAGCATTATGGTTCATAGGTTCATACTAGGCTATCTGCCCTAGGGCATTTTAAGGTTAAAAGTGGTTCTGATGAAATCTGAGGTACTCAGATGAAAGCGCTTAACCAAGAGATCACTGTATAGTTGGATTTTATTCGTGGAAATAAACTTGTGTGTTTTTACCAGCAAAAGATTGTTTTGCCTACTCACTTAACGTCTTGCTCGAGCTGTGGACTGGTTACTGGTTACTGTTATTTCTATTTCACGTGGTTGGATTTATAAGCCTAGCCAGAATGTGTTTGGCTTTCGCCACCCATTTTAAATTTATTTTGCTATGCCCTTTTTCGAGGTTAGTATACTGTGCCTCTGTCTAACAGTGACACAGAAGTGATACCCATGGTAAACCTACGATCTCCCATCCACTCATCAAGATTCCTCTTGAAGAGAGTCAATGAGGGACTCTGCCTAACCTGGACTGGGATTTTATTCCAGAGTGAAGGGAGCCTCTGGGTTATGAATCTGTCCCTCCAGCATGTCCTATTTATTTCAGTGCTGAGGTTCAAGTCTCTCGAGCGCGTAGCTCGATGGGATTTGGATTTTCTGAGGTGCAGCATGTCCATTAATTCCGGGTTGGACATGGCTTTGTATGTCAGGCACAGATCGCCTCTGAACAGGTGGTATGCCACTGAGTAGAGCTGGAGTTTCTTTAACCGGGCAGCATATGGCATCTGTTTGAGCCCTTTGATACTCTTGGTGAGGTACTTTTTGGGTCTTTCCAGTTGCTGCAGGTGTCTGGTAAGGTACATCCCAAAAGGGGCATTGTACTCAATTATGGGCCTGATGAGGGATGAGTAAAGAGGCATGATGACGTCCCCTGATCTAGATGTGAATCCCTTCATGATTAGGTGGGCTATATAAAATGTTTTTCTAACCACTTTGGCCACGTGGTTGTCAAATGAGAGATTGCTATCAACTTGGGTCCCCAGGTCCCTAATTACTTCTTCTGTACTTAATGGATTACCACCTATGTGGTAATTTGTGAGCACTTTGTTTTTGCCAAAAGGGATGACTATACACTTTTTGGCATTTAGCTTGAGGCCATGGCTCTGGCACCAGTTGTCTGTTTCTATGAGGCCCTTTTGGAGGATGCTTGTGTCGGCTGGAGAGTCAATTATGGCACCCAGTTTGCAGTCATCTGCGAACTTGGTCAGCCACAGTCCTTCCGTGTTGGCCTGTACCTCCGAGAAATATATACCGAACAAGAGAGGTCCCAGGACTGAGCCTTGTGGGACACCACTTGTAACTGGTTTGGAGTCTGACATGGCTCCAGCAATTCTAACCATGTGGGTTCTGTCCTTGAGCCAGTTTGCAATCCATCTAGTGACATAGGGGTTTATATTTAAGCTGGTGAGCTTATCTATAATGCCCGAGTGGGGTATTGTATCGAAGGCTTTTGCGAGGTCCAGGTAGGCTGTGTGGACCACCTTCCCCTCGTCAATGGCCTTGGTGACTGTTTCAAAGAAATCAACCAGGTTTAAGAGGCAGGATCTGCCCTTAACAAAGCCTAACTGGGTAGGATCCAGTGTTTGTAGGTCCCCAATATCTTTATTTATGAGGTCCATGATGATCCTTTCCATAGCTTTGCAGACCAAGCTAGTCAGGCTTATGAAGCGATAGTTTCCAGGATCCGTTGAGGCACCACCTTTATGGAGAGGGACCACTGTTGCTGTACGCCACTCTTTGGCCACATATCCTGTAGTAAGGCTGAGATTAAACAGTAGTTTGATGTTTGGATTTAGCTCTTCTTGGAGTTCATGTAGGATGCAGCCCGGGACACCGTCTGGTCCCATTGATGCTGTGTTTTTTGCTTTGGAGAGGGTGGCTCTTACCTGAGCATCTGAGATGTCAGGGGGGGCAGCACTCTGCTGGGATAGATATTTGCCCTTTTGGTGGGGAGGGGGAGGAGAAGTTTGCGCTGAACCTGTCAGCTAGGATGTTGGCAATGTCTGTGGGTTCGGTGTATTTTTTGTCATTTTGGACTAATTCTGAGCATATCTGGGAATTACCACCCAGGTTCCTAACATAACTAAAGAAAGCCTTGGGATTATCCTTAGTGTCCTGTGCAATTTTTCTCTCGAAGCTGGCCTTAGACAATTTTATGTGTGCCCGTAGTTTTTTGCTAATACTGATCAGTGATGCCTTCCTTTTTTGGGATTTTGCTCTATCATTTATTAGCTTCCTCCTTCTATTGTATAGTTTCTTTATGGCTGGGGTCCACCAGACAGGACGTCTGCCTTTGGAGGATTGGGTCTTGGTTTTATTTGAGATCGCATGATCCATGCATTCCTGAAGGTGTTCATAGAATGCGTTTATAAAGGATTCAGCGGTCTGGGCCGTATTTTCCACAGGCCCGGGGGCTTTGAAGGATTCCACCTCAGTTTTGAGGAGTGTGAAATTTGCTTTAGAGAAGTTTTTCACTGTGGTTTTCTGGGCAGGGGGTGGGGTCGGGATGTGAATATCCAGTGAGATTAGTTTATAGTCTGATCTTACCAGTGAGGGATACACTTCTGGTCTGGAGCATAGAGTCCCCATGTTGGTGATGATCAGGTCCAGTATGTTTTCCCCTCTTGTGGGAGTGGTAACAAGTTGTTCCATAGCATTTGAGTTTATAAATTCTAGGAACCTTTGGGCTAGGGTGTTGGAGCTAGAGTAATGCTCCCAGTCTATGTTTGGGTAGTTGAAGTCGCCCAATATAATGGTGTTTGGAGAGACCTTCATATTTTCCAGTGTTCTCAGGAAGGCTGAGTGGGGTTCCTGGGTTTGGGAGGGTGGTCTGTAGCAGGCTATAAACTGGAAGGCAGTTTTACCCACTGTTAGTTTTGTTTGTTAAACTGATGGTTTGTCGGTCATGTCATCCCAGGCTGACAGGTACTGGATTCCCTTGGAATGACACCAGAAACTAAGCCAAATGTTAAAGTCAATCATTTTCTGTTTGTGTTGAGGTATTATTCTGGATGACGGTAGAATGCAGCTTGGCTAGGAACATACCTGCCTGGGACACATATTCAGCAAGCTTGATCATATCTCTCTTCATATAGTCTAGGGAGGGACGTCTCAAGTCTTTCACGCCAACATGGATTGTGACAGAGTCATAAAAGTACCTGTTGAGAGACTTGAGTGCATGGGTGATATGGTGGATTCTGGCACTTGACAAACAACTAACAGTGACTTTCTCATTATCCACCCTGGTGAGGGTCACATCTGTGTGTCTCACAATGGCGTCTCCTATGACTGATATGTTTGGTTTATGTTTAGGCCTTAGTGGCTGTGAGACACAGGTGTGTGGACTGTGTGTGGTGTGGTGGGCAGTGGAGTTTGCATGTGCTTTTGTCTTGGAGGTCGCTTTTGTTTGTATATGTTTTTGTTGATTACCTCCACATATGTGGGTGTGTGTTATGTAGGTGTGGGTGGTGTTTGAGGTATGGTGTTTGTGTTGACAACCTTCTCAGTGCCAGATATACTGGCTTGTGGGGGAGACAGCAATGACTCTAATTGCTTGATGTAATTGCATCTCTCACAAATTGTGTTCCTAGGTGGTAGTAGTAGAGGGTCGTCCATGTACATGAGACAGTTGCTACACTATCTCAGGACGCCCATATCAACCAGACTGGCAGGAGAAAATGTAGGAAATTGTCCATCCATATTTGTCAGGAACTGAGGGAGAGAGGCCAGAGAGAGCTAAGAGGGTAAAGGGTGGAAGGTCTAAGAGTAATACTACTAGGTGATCCCACAAGTACTACTAAGGGAAAATTTGTAGCTGGAATACCTCAAAAAGGGTTAAAAACCGTGCAGCTGCAGCTCTGGATGCAGAAAACCTGTATCTAGACTATGCTACTCAATTTAAGGTTAAGAACACAGTAAAAACTTCACAAAGAAACACAAATTAAACACTTATAGGCAAAAGAACAGAACTCACAGTATGAAAAATTACAGTTAACCAATAACGAAATGCAGTAAAATGCACATAAACAGTAATGAATTGCAGTAGATAGCAATGAAATATAGTTAATCAGTAAATTGCTTTAAAACAGTGCAAATGTGATAAATTAGCTCACAATCTCAACAGTAAAAAACGGCTCAAATAAAACAGCAATTCAGTAGAATACTGTCATCAATTTAATAAGGCTACTGACGAGCAGTAATAAATGGGGCAAACTAAATGCAGTTGAACTCCTAAGCAGAAGCAGCAACATGAAGTAGGAAGAGGCACATTTTTTTAGTAGAAAGTGATGACTCAGAAGATAATTCAAGGTCGAGTAGGTATAGGGGTGGGCCGTCACAATTTATTTTGCTGTTCACAGTAGAATGAGCTGATATAATGGGACTGGGGGGAGTGTCCAATACCAAATTTATACTAGAGAGGGCAACTCAAAGCCACCAAGCTTTAATACCACAACAGCGGCTGCGTAGGTGAGTGGGATACACAAGATCAGAACAGAGGAAAGGATTTTTACTGTTTGCAAAGCATCTGTTCTGTTTGTTTTGTTTTCCCGCAAAGCAGTGTTTTAAATAGTCACATTGTTTGCTGTTTAAAACATTCTTTAGTGTCTCTTTGCTGTTTATTAGCTGTTTAAAACATTATATAGTGTTTCACTGCTGTTTTTCTGCTGTTTAAAACATTTGTTTTAGTATTTCCCTCCTAAATTAGTGTAGCTAGTAGCTGTAGCATAGTCCAGAAGCTGCATCTGGGTCTGTTTGTAGTGATTGTTGTATTCTGAGCACATTTTTCAAGCCATCTTTGATTGGAAGGGGCCATTCTGCACCCTTGTGAGACAAGTGTGCTGATTGGAACCTGTCTGGTGAAGGGTGATTGGTCTAGAGCTTGAAGTAAGTAGTGACCGTCATTGGTCTTTTTGATTTTTTTTAAAGTTTTTTTAAGTTTTTAACTTCTGGTATTTAAGTCCTGCATTTGAACAGGTTTCTGCTTGTTTGCATGTCATGCAACACCGCTGACTGCCACTCAATTGTGTGCCATAGCCGGACAGATAATTTTGACAAATTTTCCCTTAGATACAGCCATAGTACATTAGTGTAGTCCTCATCCTTAGCACATTTCTGGTCTAAGAAGTATTGCTAGTGAGCTGTGACCTATTAAACCACCAGCCAAAAACCCCATCAGAAATACCCATCTGCAGAGCACCTCCTAGATCAGTTCTGAAAGCACTCCCTTTGTGATAACTTCTTCAAACCTAGCATTATGGACAGTTGAAGTACCGCTGTTTCTCCTGACAGCCTGGTTAACTTGGGTCTTCTGAGGCAGTGTAGCAACTGCTTCATGTACGCTGACAATCCTCTACTAATGACTCACTCTAGTACAGAGTGCGAGAGATGTATCTACACCAAGAATCTTGAATCCCTGCTCTGTCACACTCAAAATAGTAACACAGAAGAGGTTGTCAACTCACCCACCACTACTCAGGCATATAGTACCACTACCCATACACATAGTATGCATCCAGCACATAAATCTAGATACACAGAGGTTCTGTCAAAAAACGTACTGAAACACCAGAGACCTCCAAAACACAAGACTGCTACAACTAACACAGTTTCCACAGCACCCAAAACACATAGCAGCACCAATGTCTAACCTACCAAGCCCTTAAGGCATAACACTCAAAAATGGATGTCAGTTTCACTAGGTTAGATAAGGTGAAAGTCACAGTCAGCTGCCTGTCTGGTGCCAGGAGTCATCAGATCACACATGTGCTCAGGTCACTCAGCAATGAGTGCCTTTATAAATTTGTCATAGCTCATGTTGGAGTGAATGACCTGAGACAAACCTTATTTAAAGTAGTAGTTGGCCAATCATTTTTTTTTATGTTTATGGGAATTGTAGGGCACTGGACATTATTTACTTAGCTAAATGCCAACAATGTAAAGCATTTTATGTTGGCAAAAGTAATAAAGAATTAAGGGAGCAGGTCCTGCATCATCTGAGTGATATTTGCTGTCAGAAAACAACTGATGCCCTAGCAAAGCATATTCTTGAATTTAATGGGCATGTTTTTAATTGTTTAGTTTTACAAGTGGTTAAAACAGGCGCTTTAGGGGTGGTGATTTAGTGAATAAAATGGAAATAGCCGAAGTATGATGAATTTCTACCTTACAATCTGATAAAACACCGGGTCTTAATGTTTGTGTACCTATTAAGCCTTGCCCTTAGAGGGTGGAAATTGATGCATTGAAATGATTGGCCACCTACTGCTTTAAAAAAGGTTTGAGAATGTATGTATTTTTATAGACCTGACAAATGACCAGGAGTCTAAAAGCGTTTTTCTTTTGTTTTATTAAAGAAGTGTATGATTTTATCCATGGTGACCTTTGTGATTTTTTTTCCATTGGACTTCTGTTGGAACACTGGATTTTAGTTCCCGTGGGTGTTATTTTCTTGTTTTTGCTGAGCAAATCTTAATTTGCTGAATATATACGCACAAAGTCAAGTACATCCACCTCATCTACAAGGAGGTAAATTCATATTACTGTAATGTTTTCAAGTTACTTCTTGTTTTACAGACAAACAGCTCATTGCCAAGCATTCATGAACAGACAACAGCTCAATGCCTGCTGGTTTGAAGAACATCATATGGCCTTTTAAAATGTTCTAACTTATATACACTAATGCTGCTACCATTTTCAAACTGCTCACGAAGGTATAGACAGCAGGCAGCATGCATATATACACACACACACACACACACACATATATATATATATGTAGGGTCTATATTAGATCACCGAACGCTTAAAAAAGCAAACGGTGATTAATCGACCCTATGTAAGCGAAAGCTTACAATGTCGAAGTGTCAGAACAGCTATTTTTTTCCAAGGGAAAAAAAATCGCTGTTCAAACAAAAAAATAAAAAGTAAAAAACAATGTCAAACATTACATTAAGTAGGGGGCTTCGCCCTCCACACACCCCCCTACTTAAATATACCAACTCCAAGTCTGCACTACAGTGCCGAAAACGGCAAAGTACCGAAGCAGCCAAGCAAATTCTTTAACAGGGAAAGAATTTGCTTTGTAGCCGCTTCGATAGTTTGCATTTATGTTCGGCCAAGACGCATTCAAAATTGTAAGGTTGCAATATCTGGCTGCTGCATGGATAATAGTCCAGTAGAATCTAATGAGAAGCGGGCAAATTTAAGGTGATGAATAACAGAAAGATGAAAAAGGAAAGCAACCATATGCTTTCATGTTATGTAGCTTGCAGAATTGCACTGCAACTCAGAAGGTTTCCCTAGAAGGCATCAGTTAGGTATTTGTGGTAGTGTATTGCATAGCTTTTTCTCATTTGAAGCTGCTCTCAGCTTAAGAAAATTTGCATCAAATCCTGGCACCATTTCAGTGACCTCCAGAGTAACCTTTTGGATGTCTCGCTCAAATTCTATTCGCAGCCCTCATGGGATCATACATACGTATGTGTGTTATATATATATATATATATATATATATATATATATATATATATATATATATATACTGATTTATATGTCATATCAAATAAATAATTTATGTTAGCATTTTCATAATATTGTTATTGCCAAAGTAGTTACAATGTTTTAAGCAGTTTTGGGCAAGCTCTTTGAGGAGTTAAAAGTAAATTCTGATTAATACAAGTAGAATAAATTTTGAACAAAAACAAATGTATACAATATTTCTATTCCAGTAATGCATGCAGTGACTATAGCAAATGACCTTTTAAGTTGTGTTAAAAATACTCTTTGTAGGTACTGTATATTTATTTATTTAACATTCATCTCATTTTAGCTAATGTAATAGAAACAAGAAAAGAAATAAAGTAAATGTCAAATTCAGTTTATATATAGCATTTATTCCATTTGTGTGTGTGTTTTTATGTGTGGTAGGGTAAAATATTAGCAGGAACAAAAGATGGAGAAATCATTGAGGTTGGTGAGAAGAATGCAGCATCCAACATCCTAATCAATGCCCATATGGAAGGAGAAATCTGGGGTCTAGCCACACACCCATCCAAAGATATTTTTCTTTCTGCAAGTAATGATGGAACAGTAAGAACATGGGATCTCTCAGATAAAGTGAGTGGTTTTGTTTGGTTGTTTTTTTTTTTTTGCCATATTGCAGTTGTAGCTAATTTATTAAAAAGGTTTTGTTTTAAAAAGATATTGATCTTGAATGAGAGCTGTAAAATGTGTGCATGGTTTGCATGACTTGGTGTGAACTAACTGGCAGAAGTGAAAATTTTAACTTTTGTTTGTCCGATGATGACTAGTACTGGTAGCGAATGTGAGATTCAAATGCTTTTTCAAAACAAGGTTAGTCTGTTTGCAGACACCAACAAAATAAGAATACTGTTTAATGACAAGAATAGAGGAAGCTGTAGTATAATATGACTAAACTACAAATGGTAAGAAAGGCAGCAGATGATGTTCTTTTTTCGGAGCTGCAATGTACCATACTTTTAGACTAATGAACTATAAGAAACATCATCAGCTGTGCCGTATAGAATTAAACAGCACCATGATTAAAACATGGCCTTCTATTCATAAACAACTATATGCACTATATGCAGATAACTTTAGTGGCCAGAAACATGGGGAGTAAACAGAAACATAGGAACAATACCAGGCAAGTAGTCATAAAAGACAATAAAATGTCTAGACATATGCATCTACATATCAAATAGATATGTATGTAACAGTGAAGTCTGCAGTTTGAACACCAGTTTGTTTGCTGTATTTTTATGTAAGTTATACATTTTATGGCTACCTAAAAGAAAGAACTTTGTCCACTATAATATCTCCATTTTCTTAGACCAACACATGCCCCATTGGAACTTTCTTCTTCAACTGTGCTCCATTGATTGTTTTTAGCAATCCACTGTCTCCCTTCCCTAAATTTACTTCTCCTTTGCCCCCACTTTCAGTTCTGAGACAGTATTTTTCCAGAGGTGAATTCCTGCATTTTGGCTTACTTTTCTCATTGTTTTACTGATCTTTTGGGGGCAGCCTTTGAGCTTTGCATTTCAAAGTCCATAGAAGCCTCCTTACCATTACAGTTGTTCATACAGTCAATTGCAATTTTTACTGTTATGTATCACCATTAGTAAGGTCAAGCTGATATTGGACTAACTCTCCTACTAAAATTGTGTCCTAGAGCAACAAAATCAAGACTTTCATCTACTGGCACAGAGGCCTTTTAAACTGCATTTTTCCTTTTACTTACCTCTCTTAGCAGATCTGTGGCTGTTTAAGTTCAGTCACTGATTGAATGTTTTTCTCTGTTTGTCAAGTTTTCAACCCTCTTTGTTCACCCTCACTAAAGCTTGGACTCACTCCATTGCCCTACCCTGCCCCCAATTTCCACTCACCCCCCTCTTACTCTGCATTTACACTTCCATAGCACCACCTCCATATCCCTCAAACCAATACCATCAGTTCTGTCAAAAAATACAATCAATATTATTAGTCCCAATAGTAACATCCACTCTAGTTTACCACCCAAGACTCTATCTCAAACCATCCTACTCCTTGCCCCCTATAACTATCACATTGCATCCCTCTATCCAACCCAGTACCCTCCTAACATTTTCTTATCCTAATTTACAGCAAAGATAAAACCCAAGTTAAATAAGATGCCCCTAATGTAGATTATTTTGCTGTTCCTCCTAACTCTACTAGCCTTCATCACCAATTATCAAATCCACCTCCTTCAAATACTAGGACTTCAACCAGTTCTCACAAAGTATATCAACATCTGTCCAGCCTGTTTTTCTCCATAGCATCCTATCTCTACAAACAAACCACATCTGATTTATTTATCCATAAATATCTTAAAACTAAGTATCCAAATTTACCATCAAATACCAATCCAAGACCAAAATATAACTGGCCACACTCTTCCCACTATAAAATATCATTTCAAAAAATTAGTAGAGATATTCACCACAACCCAGGTCCTACTGTTCATAAAACCATCACTTTCAACCCCAAAGTAAACCAGTCACCTAATACCTCTCAACAAAAAACAAAAAAGAACCCAAACTCACCTTACTAAACCTAATATGAACCTAAGAAGTATGTGAAATAAAATCCATGACATGCATGCCTGTATACATTCCTAATGTAGTCATAGCTATTGTAATCTGGTTAAAAAAGAAATAAAGTATAAGAAGATCACCCATCCCCCAGGATATAATATACTCAGGCATGAAAGATAAAAGAAGCATGCAGGTGGTGTAGCAAGCATCTATAAAAGTTCCCTAGCCATCACTTGACTCCCACAGGAAATACCCAAATTTAACAATGCTGAACTTCTAATAACACTCCTAAAATCAGCAATAGGAAAACTATATGTTTAACAGCAGTTTATATACCACCAGGAATAACACTGATACAGCTGAAAACATCCTGTGTTGAATATGCCAACAAATTAACCATGAAACTGCAATACTTGGAGACTTAAATATAGACTGGCAACTCATAAATTCCATTATCCCTGCTGAATCCATAAACGTATACAACTTCAAACAATTAGAAACCACACCCACTAGATCAATAAAACTTCAGGGAGACAGTAAACAATAGACTGGATCCTTGCCATCAGTCAAGACAAACTGACAAATGTAGGCTGTCTCTCAGATAGCATAAGTGATCACATACCAACATATACCAGTAAAACAACTCGGAAAGGCTGCAAGAACAACAAAATGCAAACCAGTGTTTATTTAAATGCGAAACTGTAAAAAAACGCTATAAAAGTTGCACAAGCACTTTTGTTTTTTTTTTTTAAATACAAAGACTGAAAAAGTCTTTGTATTAAAAAAAAAGACAAAAGTGCTTATGCAACTAAAAACTACCTGTGTAGCTGTAGACTAACTACTATCAGAGTACCTAAAAATGGCCACAGAAGTCATTGCTTTTCCTGTCTCCATACTAATTAATAGGTCCTTAGTAGAAAGATACGCCCCATCACTGTGGAAAAATCCTATATCATACCACTACACAAAGGAGGCACATCTGCAGAGTTTAATAACTACATACCAATAGCGATTCTCTCCCCCCCTCGCCAAAATATTAGAGAAATGCATCCCTATACAGCTGATGCAGTAACTAACCTCAAATAACCTGCTCTCAGAAACACAACATGGCTTTAGGCCCCAGCACAGTACCACTACCAATGTAATAAACCAACATAGGTTCATAGGTTCATAGTTAGGTACTAGGCTATTGGCCCTTGGGCCTATATAAGCCTAGCCAAATGGTACCCTGATCTTTGCCACCCAAGAAAATAATTTTCCTGTGCCCCTGTCAAACAGAGCCACAGAAGTGATCCCTGGGGTAAATTTCCTATCTCCATCCAATCATCAAGATTTTTCTTGAAGAGTGCTAATGAGGAGCTTTGTTTAATATAGATAGGTAGTTTGTTCCAGAGTTTGGGAAGTCTCTGGGACAGGAATCTATCCCTCCAGCATGTTCTGTTTATTGTGGTGACAAGGTTTACGTCCCTAGAGCGTGTAGCTCGGAGGGGTTGGGATTTCTTTAAGTGGAGCATGTCCACCAGCTCTGGGTTTGACATAGCTTTGTATGTTAGGCAGAGATCACCTCTGAGTAGGCAATATGCGACAGAGTAAAGCTGGAGTTTTTTGAGATGGTCTCTGTAGGGCATCTGTTTGAGGCCGGTAATCCTCTTTGTGAGGTATTTCTCGGGCCTTTCCGGTTGTTGTAGATGTCTTGTGAGGTACATACCAAAAGGGACGTTGTACTCTATAATGGGTCTAATGAGTAATGAGTAGAGGGGAACAATGACTTATTTTTTCCTGGATGAGAAACCTTTTGTGATAAGGTGTGCCATGTAGAAGGATTTCCTGACTACTGTGGCAATGTGATTATCAAAGGAGAGACTGCTGTCCACCTGTGTCCAAACGTCTCTTATTACACTTTCGGAGTTAAGTAGACTGTCGCCTATGTAGTAGTTCATGGGTACAGAGTTTTTACCAAAAGGGATGACAATGCACTTTTTGGCATTGAGCCTGAGGCCATGGCTTTGACACCAGGCATCTATCTCAGTGAGGCCCTTTTGTAGGATGTTCACATCGTTAGGAATTTTGATTATGCCTCCTAGTTTGCAGTCATCTGCGAACTTTGTTAGCCAAAGAACTTCTGTGTTAGCCTGTACTTCAGAGATGTACATACCAAACAGGAGAGGACCCAGGACTGAACCCTGTGGTACTCCAGTTGTCACTGGTCCGAAGTTGGATTTAGAGTCTGCTACTTTCACAGTGTGGGTTCTGTCAGTGAGCCAGTTGGCAACCTATCTTGTGACATAGGGATTTATACCTAGTATAGTGAGTTTATCTATAAATCTAGATTGGGGGATGGTGTCAAAAGCCTTGGCGAGATCTAGATAGACTGTGTGAACCACCTTACCCTCATCTATGGCTTTGTACATCAAAACAATCATCTGCGTGTGTCCACCATATTCTTAGACTTGTCAAAGGCATCTAATACTGTCACACACCAGCAACTGCTCATTCAACTCTCAACAGGACTTTCACAAAACTCCTTGTCATAGTTACTTAGTTACCTATCTGGAAGGCAACAAGCCATTAAATGGCAACAAACTGACTTATCCTTTCAACCAATTATTACAGGTGTCCCTTAGGCACAATCCTGGGTCCCCTCCTATTTAACATATTTATTAATAACCTCCACACCTCCACTCAATATGCTAGTTTAGGTCAGTATGCATACAATTTAACATCCACACCTCCACTCAATATGCTAGTTTAGGTCAGTATGCATACAATTTAACATTAATATGTGCAACCCCACCAATAAATAAGCTCCAAATGTCTTTCTTCTCTGTAGAAACATGGCTCAAAGAACCAAACCTTCTATGCTTTTTACCTAAAAATGTTGCCAAAATGAAAAGCAGTCATTTACCGTAAAGTCAGCAAATAATACTGTCACTGAAACTGTAACTCACAGTAAACTTCTGACAGTCTCAAATATTACCAGCATATTCTGCATACCATTAAATCAACATACTAGAAACTAGGCTCCCTTCATAAGACCAATGGATTCCTTACAGATACTGCAAGAAAAAACTTTAGCCACCACGTTCTTACTGCCAATTCTTTTATATGCTGCTCCTGTCCTAACAAACTTACATAATACTCAAAGAAAGAAACTTGCCTCCTGCTACAATAAAATAGCTAAATTTGCCACCAGTTCCACTCATAGGATCCACCATTGTCATAGCTTAAAGTAATTAAACTGGCGTGAACTGCACAACTAACTAGCATCACAACTACAGCACATAAACTAATTCATCATCCAGAAAAATGCCCTGCAATTCAAAATGTATTACTACCCTACTGTCCAGCAAGGGACCACAGTTCTAGTAACAAATTCTTACTACTCAGAAATAAGTCAAATGTTGCAGGAGACATGCTCTACTCCCAATACATTGCTAAACTCTGGAATAGCATCTCCACACAAATAAAACTCTCCAACTAACTCAGTTTTAAACCACTGATTAAACAACATCTTAACCAATCCTGGTCCTGCACATACAAATCACCAGGTTAAAACTTTGTGCTCACTGTACAATATTCTCCAAAATCTCCTTAAACAGAATACTCTCAACCTCTCACTGAAATGACAAAACAATTTTTATACATAACTGTTGACTGTACAATCCACTAAGTTGCATATGGGCTTTCTCTTTAGTACTCTCTGCCTCTGTAACAAATCTTAGAATGTATAAGTGCAACTACTGTATTTGTATAAATGTAAATAATATAACTACTCTGTGTTTAACTGGAACTAAGTATAATGCAATATAAACAAATGGAGCTTGTCTCCCTAGGCCTCCACTGAAAATGGGTATTACCCAGTCGGACTTTCCTAGTAAACGAAGACAAATAGATAAATAAAATCTTTAAGCAGACACACTAAACGTTTGTGCCTGCCTTTTCAAGCACTGTATAGTGCTTTTCTCCCAAATTGAGAAAGGCTGTACATGACAGTCCTGATGTCAATCTGTGCCTACCCATTAAATCATCAAGACTAGTCTTAATGGTAGTGAAAACTGTACTTTGACTTGCAGTAGTAACTTATTCCACAGGTTGGGAATATGTTGAGTTAGAAACCTATCTGTCCAGTGAGTGTTGTTCATTTGTTGGTTTAGATTTAGTTCCCTAGTGCAAGTGCTTGTAGTGCCACCAGTATTGCAAAGCAAGAAAAGGTCAAATAGAATTGTGTCTTTCATGTCTCAAAAAGCAAGACACGTCATCTTGGAGCAGTCTGTAGGCAAGAAACGTATTTAGACATAGGAACAGAAATCCATCACACCATAGTACTTACTGGTCTCACTTGGAAGTTTATGCAGTTCAGCTGACCATGTCTGAAGAAAGATTGCAGCGTAATGCAAAGTGAAAAAGATTATCAAAGATTATCCTCTCCAGGGGTCCAATACTACATCCTCCAATACAAAAAACAAAAATCTACTATTTACACACTCTTATTTATGTTTAGCCAAACCATTAGTATGTAGACCCCTTTTTATATCATATGCATGTTCATAAATTAGTTTTTTAGGGGATGTTTAATATGAAAGTGGTCAACATTTTAATAAACTGGCTATTTCTTATTATAGTAGTAATTTTTGAATCTATGTGTTCTTATATTATCTTGGTGCAGAATGAAACTTTTTTTTGTTCTTGTACTTTGGTTATTGGTCCATTTGCACAAACCACTTTACTTTAGTTATTAGTGCTGTATTGTAGCGCATCAGCTACCTCTTTTCCTTTTGGAGATGAGTTCTGTTGATGAACATTCATCACTGCACAATATCATGTCTGGAGAACTAACTTGATTGTTGGATTTATTTACCCAGTTGGAAGGATCGAATGTTACACCAGCTCCTAAACTGCAAGTTTCTTTCACTCCACTGTGTAACTAGGAAGCATATGATGTTTCTACTAACAGATTTAACTATACTAATGGCGATACTGCTGTACATCCTGATATTGGAGTAAGAACTTCTATTCCTTCCAGTACAGCCACTAATTTAATGGATCTTGGTCCTAATGCTTTTTCCAAAAGACAAGTGGATTTTGGGACTTGGCAAAACTCAGACATTTAGCTAGAGGTACCAGATTCTATGGAGCATTTATGCTCCTATTCTGACAATTTAAAAAGACTACAGAGTAAACTTTCTAAATACTGTAACATCATGTTGAACTAGGAGTTTCAAACACGTAGCCTGCGGCCCACAAAGTAATTTTATGTGGTCCGCGATTACTTGCTTTGGGTATTACAGAAACAGATGAGTGCCTGGAGAGTGCTCGTTGTCTGATGTGCTGAATGGAATGAACAGATATGAGAAAAGTAACAAACTGTGAGCATGCACCACAGAGCCGTAGGGGAACAGCTATCATCAAGTTTTAACCTTGTATGCATTGTCTTTATATTGTGGTTCAACAACAAAACTTGGTTTTAAACATTCCCCTCCATCTCCGTGTTGTTTGCGCCCAGTTTGTGATTTTTCTTAGTGTCCTGTGCGACTAGGAAGCTGTTTTACTGCACAAACAGAACTGAGAGAGGGAGAGAGAGAATACTTGTTTATAATTTGCAATCATCATCTGTTATTTAATAGGAAGTGCTTGTTTCAGTATTGGGACATTTTGAAACCAATACAGTTTTCTTTGTATGTTTATTGCAGCATGATGACTAGAGAAACTGTCCTAAGAGCATTTGTGGCAGTTGTAATGTGTTAAGATATCACAGCTACTATAGCAATTGTATAACTCGCTAAATGTAAACATTGCTGCCAGATTGTAAGGTTGGTAATATATTAGTTTCCCACTGTTTATTTTGGCTAGAAGGTGTCTTCTAATGTATTAATTTCCTGCTATTTATTTTAGTGCCCCTGTTTACCAACAATAGAAGTAAGCCCTGATAACACCAACATTCACAGTCAACATTTGAAAGGAAAGGAATCTAACCCAAATAAACTGTGACCAAGAAGAAGTTTCTTTTTAAAATAGTGTAGGTCAGCCTAAAATGATTTTCCCACAATTAGGAATCTCTTGTTTAAACTGTATTGGAGAGCACATTGCCAGGGTTGGCAGTTGTTAATCTGTTCATTATAGTAGCTGCTATCAGTCTTGCCCAAATCATTACATATTTTATTCTTCCTACAAGGGTACAAGGCCATTTTTATTTACTGAAGAATAGTTGGATGGCAGATGCTGCAACTAAAACAGCTGTACACTGACTACCTATACGAGCTGTTCAACTTAATTTTTCCCAGTCCTAGGAATACATCTACAAGCAAAACTCAGGTATTCACTGAATTGAACTAACCTTCCTGGTTTGGTGTGGGTGATAGTTTTTTGCTTCATACTGGCTCATCCCACTCCCTTCACCCTCACTATGCTCAGGCTTACTCCGCTTCCCTACTCTACCCCAATTACCACCCACCCCCACTATTCCTACCCTTATACCTAACCACAAAACACACCCCCTATCAAAAACCCACCCTTGCACATTAAATTAGCCAGTCACATTCTACACTAATCAAGTATGTTACTTCAACACATACCTCTACTTTGCCTATACATTTTAGCTTACCATGCTACCTCTTATTACAAACAACACTCACAAACAACTACTTCCCCCACTAACCCTTTCAGTACTCCAGTCAACACCAAATTTATCAGCTTAGTAATATCACCTCACCTCTACAATAGGTCCCACATACACCTGTTTAAACTCAAATACACTGATCTACATTCAACACATCACACTAATTTTAAATTTGCCAGATCGATACACAAAATAGCACGCCTATTTCTGACTCAAGCCAAATATCTTAAACTATGTGGAGATGTACATCCCAATCCAGGCCCTCAGTTGCCCACTTCTTCCACACCTCCAAATACAATACCCCTCAGCATCAGTAGCATAAGACATAATAGCTGTGACCACCTCCTTTTAAACATGAATCTAAGATCCATACTAAACAAGGTTCACGAGTTCCACTCAGTTCTTGCTGTATACTCTCCAGACAGCGTAGTGATAACTGAAACATGGCTCAAACCCCACATAACAAACACTGAACACTGCAGTTTATACAGACTTGACAGAACACTTAAATGAGTTAGTAGCACAGCCATAGTATATAAGGACACACTGAAATTGGAATGCCTACTAAATGATCTCCCAGACCTTTCTATCAGAAATATTAATCTCATGGCTCCACCAAAACTCTAAAAAGCACATCATAATTATAGCCAGCTACAACCCCCCAGGTAATACCCTCCCAGCTACTGAGAACCTTTTCAGTTGGGCCGCCTCCACTTTCAACCAGGAAACTATTATCACAGGAGACTCTAACTTAGACTTGACTTTCTGCTTCTCTGAAAATCCTACCAACTTTATTAACTTTTATGGTTTCTCTCAGTTAATACTTTCACCAGCCAGAACAGATAAACGTAGCAAAAAGCAGTCCATCCTTGACTGGACACATATAGGCCTTCCCATAGTTATCACACTGGGTGCCTTCCAGACGGCCTCAGTGACCACCATCCCACCTACCTACTTAAGAAACTTACCCGCCCTCAAAAAAATACATCATATTTAAAATAGTTTGCAATAAAAAAATTCTGTTCTGAAACATTCATTTCACTTCTAATACAATGCAACTGGTCCCCTCTAAAACACCTTCACCTAGACTCAGCAGTCAGATACTTTAACAATACCTTCTTAAATATATTAAATACTCAAGCACCCCTTAGAGGAATCAGAGTTAAAGTAAAGAGACTTTCTTGACTAACTAAGGATATCATGGAACTCCTCAGAGAGAGAGCCTGGCAACATTATCTAGAAACCAGAAAAACAATCCTCCTATGAAACATGTTGGCAACTTAGAAACCACACCAAGAAACAAATCAAAAAAAGTAAAAAAGCCTACTACATTACAACACAACTTAATCACCAAAATAACCCCCAAAAGTTCTGGGCAGCCTTAAATCAGCTGCTCAGTCCTGGTCAGATCACTACACTAACTCCCTCTGCCACTAATACCAAAGAAAGTATAGCACCACAGTTTAACTTTCACTTCATAAAATCAATACTGTCCCTCACAAAAAATGATATCAACACATCCCCATTAATAACAACTGACTCAGAACTAATCACCATTTCCTTTTCTATCAAACCTATACAAACTCATACCATCTGAAACTAAAACCAGCATCGCTTGCTGACAAGCTCCCAAATGAATTTCACAAACTGACAGTGGAATCCTTAGCTTATCCAATTTCTTTCCTTATCAATAGGTCCATATCAGAACAATACATCCCTAAGCTCTGGAAAATCACTCATATCATACCGTTGCATAAAGGTGGCTCCTGCACTGACTTTTCAAATTACTGACCAATAGCAATTGTCTCACTTTTGGCCAAAATTCTCGGAAAATGTGTACATGTACAAACAACTCTTTGAATACGTAGTAAGCAATAACCTGCTTTCTTATACCCAACACAGCTTCAGACCCATGCATAGCACCACAACTTTGTTAATATGTTTCACCAACACTATCAATGACCTCAGAAACAAGGGACACTATTTATCCTCTGTATTTCTTGACATGTCCAAGGCATTCAATACTGTATCACACCATAAATTACTAAAGGAACTAGCCTACCTAAACCTCTCTTATCCAACCATATCCTGGTTGCATAGTTACTTAAAAGGCCAACAACAAGCAGTCCAATGACAAAACAAACTCTCTAACTTGCTACCCATCTCAGTTGCTGTGCCACAAGGCTCGATCCTTGGCCCATACTACTCTTCTCCATATTTACCAACAAACTCTCAACCACCAGCCAACTAGCAACCATTATCCAATACGTAGACATCTCTACCCTTATCTGCTCAGCTCCATCTCTACCTGAATTCCTAGACAAAACCCAAAAAGCCTTTACAGATATAGAAAAATACCTCTTAGACTACCAAGTGATACTCAACCTCAACCCCAACAAAAGAAAACTTATGCTTTTTTCCAGTACCAAATCACATAACCTACTCCCCCCATTCACTATTTACTCTTCCAACAAAACTAAAATTGAACCTGTAGATCACATGAAACTTCTTGGGGTAATTATAGATAACCACATAAATTTAACAAACACATTACACTATCTATCAAAAAAGTCCACAAAAAGCTTGGATCACTTTACAGATCCAAACCTTACCTTACAAAAAATAAAACGACACTCCATAGTCAGGTCCCACCTCCTCTCCACCCTTCTCTATGCCTCACCCATTTTCACCAACCTCTGAAAATCTGATTTAATCAAATTACAGTCTTGCTGCAACAAAATAGCTACATTTGTTACACGCCACCCCTACAGATCCCACCACTGCACTGCCCTTCATGAACTAAACTGGATCGGACTACCTCATGTGATATCCCTGAACCAACTATCTCTTGTTCACTCCATAGTTCATAAACCTGATAATTGCTCTACTCTCAAAAACTTAATTCAGGAATACACTAACTCTAGAACACTCAGATATTCTGACAAACTCCTTCTAAAGTCACTAAGGCTGACAATAGCTCTGAGGATTCCCTCTTCTCCAGCTAGATGTCTAAAAAGTATAATGCCAGTCCTCAACACATCTGTTGCACCACTAATACTTCTAATTTCAAGCTTCTTATTAGGGAACACCTAACAAACAACTGGCTATGCTCCTGTACTACACCAGGCTGACCTTCTCTCCCTGCACCCATTATAGCCACTGTATACCCATACACCCCTAAACACACTCTGCTTCTACTCACTTCTCTCTGTTTTCCTCTTTCTCCCTTTCTCAACAAACAACCACAGATGTAACTACTCCACTCTCTTCTAAACTTCCCAATATAGCCTAAGTGAAGCAAGTCTTTTATTCTAGAATTGTAATAATGTAACATTTTTATAAAAATTACTGTGATGACCTCATATTTCTGTACGTAGTATTGATTTTTTTCATGTTGATATGCTGATCTGTATAATGCGTTCCACCATGTAACTTTCATTGTTACTGTACACTGCTGATTACTCTATCATAACACATTAACTACTGCTGTAAATAGTTTTGATGTAATTGTAATGGAGTTTTCCTCCCTGGGCCTCACCTGAAAAAGGGCTGCATTTGTCCAGTCTGACTGTCCCCGGTAAACAAATGTAAAATAAAATAAAATAAAAAATAAATATCATTCTAATTGACTATTAGGAATGTCGTCATCCAAATAAATTAAAGATTTTAGATGAAAAGCACTTGTTCCAAGAAAAGTGGGAAAATTTATATTTTTCACTGAGCTGAACAATCAGATCAAATGCTTATCTACTATCAGTCTGTTTCCATCCCAAAGGAATGCAATGTATGGAGACATTATGAAATTATGCATGGTAATGAATACAATGTGATAACAGGCAAAATGAGGGATTAGAAAGTTCATCAACTAAAATCAGCTTTTGCCAAGCAGCAAAACATCTTCAAAAATCTTAACACAATGAGCGAAGATTCAGTACAAGTGTAACGACCCCCCCCTCTGGGCCAGTAATCAAGAAGACTGAATCCTCACCACTGACACCAGTGAGGGATGTTCATTTGGAACAAAAATATATACACGCAGTATTTCCAGATGCAGATCTATGCATCAAGCACAATTTCCCTTAAGAGTACACAGGGAACACAGTCTGGGGGCTGGGTTTCCCCTTTCTCACTCACTCTGTCTCTCTTTCTCTCTCTCACCAGGCCCTCAGTAAGGCTCCCCACTGGCAAAGCTGTAGAGTTGAGTCCTCAGCTGAGTGTCCAAGCCAAGTCCTCCACCAGTCTTTCTGTGAAACCAGTGCTCTGTGTCCCTGCTCCAAGCAGTTAACGCACACACTCTTTGAGACTGGATTTGCACACACGTGCACACACACACACACACACACACACACACACACACACACACACACACACACACACACACACACACACACACACACACACACACACACACACACACACACACACACACACACACTTGGGAAAGGCTGCCACAGATTTACTCACTGTGCTACCCTTTGCCCAGACTATAAAGTAGTTACTGCCACCAGACACTCCAAAGCCAGCTAATCTAAGGTTCTGACAAGGGTACCCAATTATACTGAGTGAAATTAATATTCATGTAAATGGCAGTGTGTGACTAGTGCAGTAAGGTTTTCAGGAGTGACAACAGTGTCACCAAATAAATAAAGTATTCTCAAAGTTTAAAATATTCTCTAAAGGACCAGCCACAATGAAAGGTTTATATGTATTTAATAATAATAAAAGAACATGAAAATACTAAATATCTATTTACAATACATGCCAGAGTTTCAGTCACAGGAAATATTAAAATAACACAGATGAATAGATTCACACAGATACAGGAAAAACAGTAAAGGCAAGATGAAGTGGTTGAGTAATCCTTCTATGTCATGTTTCAAAAACAGACTGCTCTGAGACTTCTGTCTTATCTATTATTAAAACATCATTTCAGTCCTGGATTACAGAATGACATCACATACATCTGGTCATCTGACTTCTAGTTCCCATGCTACTCCCCTTTACTAGAAACTGAACCAGAATCTCACACATGTGTTACCATACACACAGATGGAGCTTTACTAAGATGTATTATAGCATCTGAAAGCCATAAATCCGTTTTGACACTTCCACCTTCCAGGTAGCAATTAGTTCACTGCTAAGGACAGTACAGCAGGATTCCTAGTCCTTGTTTTTATAGACCTTTCATCTGTAGCTGCAATCAGAGCTGTAAGATACAATCTTTATGGCCTACCGGGTAATTTAATTTCAGACTATTTTTCAAAGTTAGTTGGACTGAGATTGACCTCTTTTCTTCCAGTATCCTATTACAATATTAATTTCAATAGTTATAATACAGTCTGATGTACAGGTTTATTTCTTTTTTCTGTCCAACAAGACCAAGTGTTGGGACAGTTTTTTTAACTCAAGCAGCTTTACAATACATTTTCCAATACAAGCATCTGTACAAATCAGTTTGATATTCTCAATTCGTGATTTTATTCTCTTTGTATGTATCTTTGTGGAGCTTTTCTCCCTGGGCCTCCACTGAAAATGGGCTAATTTCAGGCCCAGTGGACTTTCTTGGTTAACAAATGCAATAAATAAATAAATATACAAAGGACATGTAATTCTTTACAAAACTCCATCTAGCTATGCTTCCATATGTCATGCATCCACTGCCCTACTCCTCCTGGCATAGCTAGCAATACCTCACATTGTCACATATCTTCCTCCTTTGAAGACTCAAGCTAATTTCTGAAGTGCCACTGGAGAAACATTGTTTGAGAGGAATGACCCTGTCTGGGAATACATTAACCCATACCTTGTCTTGAGAGCCCATTTGCATTGACATTGCTAACCCCACAATGGTGGTGCACTGTTATATCATATGCCTGCAGCCCTAGGCTCCACCTTAATAACTTGGCATTATGCTGGCTGGCTCAATGTAGCCATAGATCCCCCTCAGACTCTTCCTGGCACCCACTGCAAATACTCAGCACAAGGGCCTCCCTATCATGGTAAGGCTTCATCATGTTAATATGGTACAGTATGTACATGTTTGTGCCCCTGCCTCCTGCCTAGCAGGTTTACAATGTAGTTAACATCACTGACCTTCCTTACCACTTTGAAGGGTCCCTCCCAAGCTGCCTGCAGCTTATTGTGTCTAACAGGAGTGAGAACCCTAACCTGCCGTCCTATAATATACTCTCAGGCTCGAGCATTCCTATCATACCAGATCTTTTTATGCTGTTGACAGGTTCTCCTGGGCCAAGCCCATCAGCTCCCTAAACCTTGTCCTGAGGCTTTGGACATATCTCACAACAGATTGCTTGTGGGATTCACACTCACCCTCCCACTCGTCACAAATTATATCTAAAGGCCCCCTTACCCTCTGCCCATACAGCAGTTCAAAGGATGAAAAACATGTGGATTCATGGGGTAGCTCTCTGTATGCAAACAGCAAATAGGGTAAATGTTTGTTCCACTCTTCCTTCAACTGGTCTACAAATGCCTGTAGCATAGTCTTTAGTGCAGAGTTTAACCTCTCCACAAGACCATCAGTCTGGGGGTGGTAGGGGCTGGTCTTTAGGTGCTTCACCCCACAGCTGTCGGACAGACAAGTCAGCAGGTCTGACATGAAATTGGTACCTCTGTCAGTCAGTATTTCTCTTGGGGAATCTACCTTGCTGAAAATCTCTAACAAAGAATTTGCCACCTACTCTGCCTTAATGGAGGACAGAGCCACCACCTCAAGGTATCTAGTAGCATATTCTACTCCCAACAGGGGATACTTCTTCCCTGTGAAACTTGGGGTACTCAGAGGCCTCAAATATCCATAACAACTCTCTGAAATGACTCCTCAATCACAACAAAGGCATCAAGGGAGCCTGCCTACCTTTTCACACTGCTCACAGGTCCTGCAATACCCTGTTACATCCCTTGCAATCCCAGGTCAATAAATGTTCTGCATAATTCCTCTCTTAGTATGCCTTATGCCCATATGACCTGCAAAAAGAATGTCATGGGCTATGGCTAGAAGTGCCACATGGTAGGTTCTAGGCATTACCAACTGCTAATATCTCACCGTCTAGCTCTCCCTCAGGGGACCACTCCCTATACAGTAACACTTTGTTCCAGTATACAGACTCCCCCTTTCCTTGAGAATCAGGTGCTTCCCTAGCTGTCTTCCTCAAGCTTCTTAGTGTAGGGTTCTAGAGCTGAGCCTGTCTCAACTCTATCTTTGTGACCCTTCCCAGCTTCCCTGTCACAAGAAGTCTGGTATCTTGACAGTGGTGCCTCACTGTCAGTCGGGTACTACCACTCACCAGTGACCTTGCAGTCACTCTGTCCAAGGGAACATCAGTACCAGAAGCTGTGGTTCACCTTTAGGCTCACTGCTACAGTGTAAGTCCCTACCTGAAATAGCAACTCACCAGCCCTGTCTTCAAATGTGGAGTCTGTCTGGGTCTCTCCCAGGCTACTAGCCCCACATGTCTGTCTCCAATCCTGACTGCGTGTAACTGCATGCACATCGAGGTACTGCATTATCAAAATCATTCTCTGTCAGGGCATCTGTAGGGATATCCTCAAACACACCTACTTGCTTGCTTCATTTTCCACTCTCCCAGTCAAGGTGAAACCTGGTCAAAGGCATTTGGAATGGGGTCCTTCCTAAAGCTCTGACTGGAGTAGACTGCCCAAGCAAGTACTGTTCCTCTTTAACCATTACTTCACAATGGTTATGTCAGAGGATGTGTCTCTCTTAGCAGTGGTCTGATTTTCATCCACTAAGATAGGCTATAAACTCTGGTGATAGTTTGGTACCCCTGCTGTCTCCAGACAACTTACCACTGACATACTGTTATTCCCACTTGCTGCACCCCCAACTTTTGTTCCCCATCTTGCTTCCATGGACATCTATATGATACATGGCCCCACTGGTTACATTTAATACATATAACCCTTGATCCTGGCCATGTACCCGAACTAGTGGCTTCCCCTGTTACTGGTGGACTCTGTTGGGATGGTTTAGGCTGCCCACCATGGGTTCCCCTATATCCATATGTAGCACTGGGTATTCCCGTCTTGTGCAGTGATGCCCTGCTTGGTAACTAGAAATCCCTTTTTTCCCCCAGCTCATCTGCAGAGTTACACTCTCGGTCTGCCAACCAGATTCACATGTCCTCAGGCAAAGTGCTAAGGGCTTTTTCCCTTACCAAAAGGTCTGCCAGCCCTTCAAAAGTGGTGACCTGACACCCACATACCCACCTATGAAAATAAGTGCCTAACTCAGCAATATAATCACATGCACTTTCATCTGCCTTGTGTCAATGCTCAAAAAACTTTTTTCTGTAAGTTTCAGGTGTTAACTTAAAACATTCTAGTAAACATTGTTTTACTTTATCGTAGTTCAAACAATCAATTTTAGACAATTTAGAAACAGCAGTTACAGCTCTACCATGGAGTAAGGGGGTCGGGAACCATACCCAGTGCCCTTGGTCAACATTATACTGTTTACATACTCTTTCAATATATCAGTAAAACTATCAAAATGATAACACTCTGTAAACTGTGGAAGACATTAACTGACTTTTACTGCTTCTGGGGTTTGAATAGTCCCTTCCCCATTACCTCCATTTTCCTGTCAAGGAGTCAGCATGTCCCTCTCATGTTGATGCTGCTTCTCATTTTCTTTGGCCTCCAAATGCTGCAGTCTATCATTTTCTCTAGCCTCCAAATGCCGCAGTCTCTTTGCTGATACTGATTCCATCTGTTTTGCCTGCCCCAGTCTCTACGCTGATTCTAATTCTAAACGTTTGGCCTCCAGTTCAAATCTGTTTAACTCCAGATGGGTATTTAAGTCCTCTGAGGAAAATGTGAATGGTCCTGTTTCTGAGGGCTGCAAATCCCCATCACCAGAGTGGTTTTCTTCCTGGTTACTGGTTCAAGCTGCAGATGCAATTAAGGCTGATGATATTTCCTCTTTAGTCGGGTTGGCATGTACCAGTCATTTGACTTTGCACACCTTGGGCAACTGGTTGTTTCTCAGCTTGCCATAATCCTCTGTTGACATCTTTGCCTGCTTTCCTTGACTAAAGTAAACTAAACTAACTAAAAATAAATGAAACTGTTGTGAAAATGATATTCTGTATGTTTACCTTGTGGCTGCTGAGAGTACACACATCTTTAGTGACAACTGCTTACAGGCTACAAGAAGTTCAATTAATATCTACACCACTGCTCACCAATATGTGACTCCCCCGCTCTGGGCTAGTAATCAAGGAACCTTAATCCTCACCACTGACACTGGAGAGGGATGTTCACTTGTAACAAAAATAGTTACATACAGTATTTCCAGATGCAGCTATCTGCATCAAGAACAATTTCCATTGAGAGCTTACAGGGAACACAGTTAATCTGGTGGTTGAGTTTCCCTCTCTGTCCCTCTGCAAGACCCAAATAAGACTCCCCACTGGCACAGCTGTAGAGTTGAGTCCTCAGCTGAGTGTCCAAGCCAAGTCCTCTCCCACTCTCTCTTTGAAATTGATGCTGTCTGTCCCTGCTCTAAGCAGCTGACACACACACTCTTTGAGATTTGATTTGTGCGTGCACGTATACACACACACACACACACACACACACACACACACACACACACACACACACACACACACACACACCTGGGAAAGGCTGGCACAGATTTACTCATTCTGCTACCTTTTGCCCAGACTATAATGTTGTTACTGCCACCAAGCACTCCAAAGCCAACTACTCCGAGGCTCTTACAAGGGTACCCAATTATACTGAGTGAAGTTAATGCTAATACAAATGGTAGTGTTTGACCGGTGCAGTAAGGCTTTCAGGAGTGGCCACAGTGTCACCAAATAAATGTAAGTACTTTCAAAGTTTAAAATATTCTCTAAAAGACCAGCCACAATGAAAAGTTTAAATACATTTAATAATAAATAATAAAAAACATGAAAATACTAAATATCTATTTACAATAAACACCAGAGACAGTGTCACCAAATAAATATAAGTACTTTCAAAGTTTAAAATATTCTCTAAAAGGCCAGCCACAATGAAAAGTTTAAATATATTTAATAATAAATAATAAAAAAACATGAAAATACTAAATATCTATTTACAATAAACATCAGAGTCTTAGTCACAGGAAATATTAAAATAACACAGATGAATAAATTCACACAGATACGGAAAAACAGTACTTAACTAATGTCATTATATTTTCCTGACTGATCTAAATAATTACTATTCCCTGGTTACTTACTAGAGCAAGGCAAGATGAAGTAGGTGAGTGATCCTTCTATGTCAGGTTTCAAAAACAGACTGCTGTGAGGCTTCTATCCCATCTTGTATTAAAACATCATTCAGTCCTGGATTATAGGATTCCTAGTCCTTGTTTTTACAGATATTTTGTCTCTAGCTGTAGTTAGAACTGTAAGAGACAATCTTTATGCCCTACCAGGTTTAATTTCAGACTATTTTTCTAAGTTAGCTGGACTGAGATTAACCTCTTTTCTTCCAGTGTTCACTGTTACAATATTAATTTCAACAGATATAATATATTCTGGCATACAGGTGTATTTCATTTTAATGTTCTGCAGGACCCACTGGTGGTATATTTTTTTTTAACACAAGCAGGTATACAAATACATTTTCCAACACAAGCATCTATACAAATCAGTTCGATATACAAAGGACATATAATTCTTTACAAAACTCCAGCTAGCTATGCTGGCATATGTTACACATTCACTGCCGTACTCCACCTGGTATTGCTGGCAGTATCTCACATTGTCATAAAGAGCAAGCTTTGTTAACAGTGAAATAATTGCAAAACCATCTCATCCATTCAAAGAAGGCCAGTTCATTAAAGACTACTTCATAAAAGCAAATAAAATTCTCTGCCCAGACAAGAAGAAAGTGTTTGAAGGTATAAGTTTGTCTGAAAATACAGTGGTCAGCAAAATTATTGAATTGGCCAGTAATGTACACCAGTAGCTACTCACAGCTGTAAAAGATTATGAAGCTTTTTTCAGTTGCCCTTGATGAGAGTACTGACATAACAGATACCACATACTGCACTGTGTTCATTCGAGGTGTGGACAGGAACCTGAATGTTGTGGAAGAATTACTAGACCTGTTGCCTTTGAAAGGCACAACCACAGGATCTGACATATTGGCAAACTTGAAATATGTATAGAAAAGTCAGAATTGCTGTGGGATAAGCTTGTTTTGGTAGCAACTGACAGAGCACCCTCGATGTGTTCTGAAAATGTTGGGGTCATTGGGTTATTGAAAGCAATGCTCAACACTGTTGGTGTTGCTGACACCTTCACTCCAATTCATTGCATTCTGCACCAGGAAGCATTGTGTGGAAAAAGTCTACAAATGAAAGAAGTCATGGATGTTGTTGTTAAGATGATTAACTTTATACTCGCTTGAGGTCTAAATCACTGCCAGTTTAGTGACTTTCTATGCAGCCTTGATATCGAATATGAAGAATTACTCTTTCACACGGAGGTCAGGTGGCTAAGTAGGGAAAGTGTGCCAAAAAGATTCTGCGACAGGAAATAGCAATCTTCATGGCAATAAAAGAAAATTAAATTCCTCAACTAGGCAATCTGTGTTTCATATCTAACCTTACTTTTCTGACAGATATTAACACAGCATCTGAATGAACTCAGCGTCAAGCTCCAGGGCAGAAGGCAGATAATAATGCAAATGTATGACAGTGTCAACGCTTTCAGATGTAAACTTTCCCTGTGGGCAAAACAGCTGATGGATGATAACCTAGCTCATTTCTCAGCCTTATACTCACTCAGAACAGTCAAAGTTCAGTTCTTGAATGAATAATGAATGAATTAATGAAGTTACTAAATTGCAAGCAGGATTTCGAGGCACTAGAATCCCTATTTGCCATCTTTGCTACGCCTTTTTAAATAGGTGCTGACAATGCCTCTGAAAATTCCAGATGGAGTTGTTGGAGCATCAGTGCAATAGTGTTCTGAAACAGAACTGCACAGATGTTGGCATTCCAGATTTTTATAAGTACATGAGTTGAGATAAGTTTTTAAAGCTTTTCGCTATGCCTGCTCGAATCCTTTTAATATGTGGCACTACATACATTTGTGAACAGTTTTTTTTAGTCAACGAGGCTCAAAAATGTATTTATTTTATTTAGTTATTCATTTATTTATTTATTTGACATTTGTTAAGGGTCTATATTAAATCAATGAACGCTTAAAATAGCGAATGCTGATTTATCGACCCTTTAAAAGCGAAACCTCACAATCTCAAAGACATGGAACAGCAATTTTTTTCCCAGGGGAAAAAAAATCACTGTTCCACCAAAAAAAAAAAAAAGTTCAAAACACAAAATAAAGTGTGGGGCTTCCCTCTCTACTTAAATATACCAACTCCAAAATCACACCACAGTGGAGGAAATGGCAAAGTCCCAAAAATGGCCCAGCGATTTTTTTTCCCCTGGGGGAAAAAATCTCTGTTCCTTGTCTTCGGGATTTTGAGGTTTCCCTCTTAAAGGGTTGATAAATCAGCGTTCGCCATTTTAAATGTTCGCTGATTTAATATAGACCCTTTCTTAATCGGGTTGGTCAAACTGAGCCAGAAGTCCATTTTCAGTGGATACCCAAGGAGAAAAGCTCTAGTGTAAATACAAACATATTGTAAACAAATTGTAAAAGTACATTTTAGATTAGCAGTACAACAGGAAAAAAAATAAAATGGCCTAAATCCCCTAATCTTGGACTTAAATGTAAACACTCTATAACTCTAAAACTGAATGTATGTGTATAACTAAACATAGCTGAGTGCTTAACACTCTTATGGTATAGAGACAGTCAGTAGTTACTTAACTCAAAGTCACATGTATGAGCAAGCAAAGACTGAATTCATATGTATGTTATTAGAAATAATATTAGATAATATATTTTTGCTCAAGGATAGTTATTATATGCAATTGCTTGGCATAGCTATGGGAACCCTGTGTGCCAATAGCTATGCCAACATAGTTTTAGCATACTGGGAAGAGAGGTTTGTATTGAATAATACAGAATACTCTGACCACATTTTCTTATATAAAAGATTTGTGGATGATTTGGTACTTATCTGGACGGGATCCTTGGACTTGTTGAATCAGTTTTTGCTATGCATTAATAGTACTACTGAGTTTTTGCGCTTTACTCATACAATTTCTAATACTCAAATAGATTTTCTTGATATAACTATAAAGAAGACTGTGGAAGGTTATTTTTCAACAGAATTGTGTAGGAAATCATGTCATAGGAACAATATATTGTCTAGAGACAGCATGCATCCTGCCCATATATATAACAACATAATTAAAGGGCAGGGCATGCAAATTTCAAGGCTTGATAATGATGAAGCCAAATTTGAAGAAGATATAAATAGATTTGGTGAAGAACTATCTGAACGTGGATATAATAATAGGGAAACAAACAAAGGGATACAGGAAGTACAGACATTGAGGGAAGATAGAGCAAGACCCTATATGCATGGACCGACATTAAATTTACAAAATGTATCTAGAGTTAATTATGACAGTAGTGAAGTAAAATTCGCACTGGAATATTCTAGCAATGTGAATTGTATAAGACAAATTATTGAAAAAAATGGTTCATATTGCAAGCAGATACTGATATAAATCAAGTAAGGAATAAACCACAATTTAGGTACAGGAATAAAAAGAGTCTTAAAAGACTACTGTGTTACACTAATAATCATAATCAGAATGACTTGAATATAAATGGGCTGCAGAAATGTGACAGCTGTAGTTTATGTAATGTACTAACATTAAATAATTAATTTATATACCCTAAGACAAATAAAAAATATGAATTTAAAATATCAGCTAACTGTACAATGAAAAATCTAATTTATTTAGCTACTTGTAATTTTTGCAGCTCATTTTATGTGGGCATGACAAATAGGACATTAAGGGAGCACATTAGAGAGCATCTAGCAGCAGTTAGAAATAAAGATGTATAGAGAAGTGCCCTTGCTAAGCACTCATCTATGTTTAGTTATACACATACATTTAGTTTTAGAGTTATTGAGTGTTTACATTTAAGTCCAAGATTAGGGGATTTAAAAAATTTGACAAAACATCTCAAACTGAAGTGAATACTTAAAATGCAAGCTGATAAATTCCCGGGCCTTAATGATAGGGCTTTTATTAAGCCTTATTTAAAAGGTAGACCTTTGAAATAGAATGTATACATTTTATGTGCATTTTTATATCAATCTATAGATGTGTGTGTGTATATATATATATATATATATATATATATATATATATATATATATATATATATATATATATATATTTTGTATATATAGCTCTGGGAATGTTGTTTTAATTATGTATCTATGTTTGGTCTTTTCATATGCATGTATATATATATTTTTAAGTAGATAATATGGTGTTGACTTTAAGAACTTGGTTGAATAATTTGTTAATTGAGAAATTATGTATATAAATGTGGAGACAGTGAAGTGAGATGTTCATGGTCTGAAGAAGCATCGTTGATGTGAAAGCGCTAACGTAATAAATTTATCTACTTTTAGCCACCTCGTTTGCTACATTTTTATTTTAATTACAGATATAACACAATTGAATAGTGCCATTACTAATGCCATATTGTTTACTTTGAATGTTCACCAAAACAAATAATATTCTGTGTTTAGTTGGGTGGATGAGAAGGTGAATGCTTCAAAAGGAAGGAAAGTTTTAAAGCTGGAAAGGGACAGGAAAGATTATTTAAACAACCAAGTATATCCTTTAAAATGTTTTTTAACTTATAGTACTAAAAACACATATGTAGAGTCTCAGGAGGTTGGCCCTGACCATTTGGATGTTAATACTAGCCCCCCCTGTTTTAGAAGAGAACAGTGAAATTAACCTTCATGACCCTTTATAGATTCCCCCATTGAGACAGTCTCATAGAATATAGAATTATTGCTCCAGTCAAGTGGAAACAGGTTACTCGAGCCAGTCTCCGCTGCTTTCAGGAAAGCAAAGGGGAGGCATGGAAAGAGGAAGAAGGGGAAGAAAACTGTATTAGAAGCAAATTATGATATTCTTAAACACCCTAATGGAATTATTTTGAACAAGATAATTTCAAAGTATACAATTATGCTAAATTGGTACCTAATTATGTACATTTTTGTATTTTTAAAAAAGGGTTTTCTTTTGTACCTACTCACTCCTTTAATATCAGTCAGACTCTTACTGACTTTAAATTGTTTCTTCATAAAATTAACTTTGAATTGTTATACCAAAATGAATCTGGAATCTTTGTTATGTCACCTTTTAAGCAAAACAGCACTTATAATCCCCTCCTACACCCTGTCTTACAAAATTTTCAATCTTTGGTGGAGCAGAATATAGGAAAACCAGTTAATAAATGTGTTTCTAGAACTCACAACTTACTAACAAGAGAGAAGGAAGTTCTGAATGAATTAATCCAAAATAGATATGCATGTGATGAAACCCAAAAAAGGGGGGTTTATAGTAATATAGTTAAATATGTTATATGAGACAGACAAGTATTCTCTAGTATCCAAAAATGAAGTGAATATTGCGTTTCATAGAATTGATTTAGTGCTGGATGTATTACTTATGCAGAATGTTATTGATAAGGGTCTGTATAACTTTCTTAGAATTGATAAAGCTAGAGTACCCTCTATATTCAGAATACTCATAGTGCATAAGGAAATACTGGATCCACCCTTACACTTGACTGTCACTGCCAGTAATTCAAAAACATACTCCCTGGCTACTTTCATTGATAGGAAACTTAAAAAGTTATATGATTATAAACTTCACATACTGAAAGACTCATGGAATTTTCTGGAGCATTTAAGGGGAAAAAAATACTTGTATAATGGATTGTTTGCTGCCATAGACATTGTGAACTTGTTTGCTGTCATGCCACATTCTACTAGTATTGAGTGGTTTAAACAAACATTACTTTCTTGTGATTTTTTTGAATAGCAAGGACATAAGGCTTATTACTGAATTTACGGAGCTTGTTTTAGATAACAACTTTGTATACTTTGAAGGGGAATTTTTTAAACAGATTAGTGGTGTTGCAATGGGGGCAGTATGTGCACCCATTTTTACTAATTTAGTAATTTTAACCTGAGAACATACTTTTATTTTGAATTCCCCATGTTATAAGTAGTGTTATCTTTACACCTGGTTCCTTGATGATATTTGTATCTTTTGGACTGGGACTTGTGAAACCTTTTTGTCTTTTATTGATTACATACAACAGACTCCTTCTTTTTTAAAATTTACTTTTGCATTACAGACTGAAGCCTTCCATTATTTGGATGTCTACATTAAGAAGGATTTTGTCAATAGTTGCTATAGGAGCAGGATATTTAGAAAGCGTATCTTCTTTAATTTCTACCTGCATGTCTTGAGTGACCATCCAGTATCCTTAAAGCATAATATTGTAAAAGCCACAAAAACAGGAGAACAAGTACCCGACAATCATCTAGAGTAACTAAAACCAAAAAGACAAGAGTACTGTGAAAGAACAGGCACTACATCTCTCTGATTAAATATAAAACCAGGTAATTTTATTGAACATCCACAGAATGAGGCAAGAGTCCCATGGACTAACTCCACCAATTTCAAAAGCCACAAAAGATTTATTTTGGGCAGATATGCTGAAATGACTGAAAGATGAACTTTGATCGAGAAGCAAGAAATGTATAAGGATAGTAACTCACATAAATGTTGTACAACCAGAGAAACACTAGCCCTGAATGGGTGCTGTTTGTGTTGTTGGCACCAACTAGAAAACCTTTTTCATTCGCTCACATATGATTTTCTAGTAGTAGGCTTTCTTGCCTCCATTAGTACTTACTTGCTCAAAGTCCTCAGTAAACAGGTGCCTAAAAGGAATTAAGACCCTGTCATCCAGGCAATCAGTTGAAGATAACTGATGCTGGAGTGTATCAGATAGTCCTGTTCTTGTGTGAGTAGATCCAATCTGTGAGCAAACTTGTGGTAATTGCCCCTGGCCATTTCCAAAAGAAAAGAGAACAGCAGATGCCTGAGCCAGAAGCGAGTCATCGCTATGATCTGAGAGGATTCCTAGTGAATCTTCAGAAATACCCTGGATATTAGTGGAATGGTGGAAAAGCATACAAGATAATTCATATCCAAGGAAAAGAAAAGGCATCTGTGTTCCAGGCCTGGAACTTAATCTTGCTAGCTAATTGTTTAGAGAGGAGGCAAAGAGATCGACTTGACCGACTTGATCGACTTCCCCACAGATTGATCAAATCTTGGAAGATCCAATTATCTTGTTTCCATTCATGAGGTTTTGCCCTGGTCCTGCTCAGCTCATCCGCCACACAAGTTTGCTCTGATGGAATCTAGGATGCCTTTAGAGTGAGATTGTGCTATGAAACTATATTCAAAGCTAACATGGCTAGTCTGCAAGGGGGGGGGGGGTTGTGACCTGGTTCCCACTTGCTTGTCGATGTACCACATGACTGTGGTATTGACTGTAACCACTAGAAGAGATCCTGGGGACCAAAGTTGACTCAGAGAGTTGAGTGCTTTGATCAGGGCAAGCATTCCCTTGATATTTATGTGCTTGTATCTGTCATTCATGTCCCACACCCCATGAAATTGTATCTCTCTTGAAACTGCTCTCAAGCGAAGTCTGAGGTGTATATAGTGACTGACTGCTTTGAAGCAGGGGGAAGAAGGGGAGACCTGGATTTACATAAATTTGCTCCCCCACCAAGTTATTTCTCTTTTGACCAGCCTCAGAACTGGGATTTGAAAAGATAATGAGTGTTGGTGCTGGAACCAAAGAAATTTCAGATATTAGTGCATCTTTCTCAATCTGGTGTCTTGCCAGGGGTATCATGAGAATCATAGATGCCATGAGACCCAAAATTGTTAGGTATACCCTTACAGTGACCAAAGGCTGAGTGAAAAACCCTAGAACTAGATCTAGATATAGATTTATTTTATCCTATGGAAGAAAAGCTCTTTTAGTATCTTGCATATACCTCAGGAATACAGTCTTGTGAGATGGAGTCAAAAAACACTTTTGAATGTTCTCTTGGAATTCCATCTTGTGTAAGAGATCTCTCACCCAAGTGAGAGATTCCTGACACTGAAAAAACTCTGCAAAGATAAGCAAGTCATCTAATATGGGAAAAAGTGGATAACATGTAGACTGTAATGAGCTATAATTGGAGCAAGACACTTTGTGACACTCTTGGTGCAGTGGATAGACCATCAGGTGAGGTGGATAATTGATAATGTGATCCAGGTACATAAAACCTTAAGAAACATCTGAAGTCTAAATGAATAGGAATATGATGATAAACATCTTTTAAAACTAGTGTTACCAGGAAACCTAAGTGAGGAAGAAGGGATAACAGGTTTGAAGTGACATTGTTTTATAACTTGACACTCTCATAAACTAGTTTAGCAGAAAAGATTCAGAATTAGTTGCCAAGCGTTTTCTTTCTTTGACACACAGAATATACTTGAATAGAAATCTTTTCCAAACTGGGAAAGAGGAACTGTCTGTATCACTCCCTGAGACAACATATATTGAAGGACAAAGGATTGAATAGAAGACTGGTCTGGTGGATAAAGAGTCACCCCTGGGAAGGGAGAATTTATTCCCACTGCCATCTGCAAACTTAATGAGTGATCTTCAGGACCCATTTGTCTGAATCTGTCTCTTGCCAAAGAGAGCAATACAGATTGAAATGTTCTGGAAGAGGAAAAGGACTGCCACTGTGGGAGTGAAGGAAAAGATCTCTTAAATAGTCATTCTGATTTGTTAGACTGCCCTTAGTTTTTTTGTTTTTTTTTTTGCCGGGGGGGGGGGGGTTACGGTATTCTTTTTGGAACCCTTTTGCCATTTCTTTTTAAATGTCTGATGTTATGTTGTCTTATCTTGCCTTCATTCATTGCTGGTTGGGTTCAGAACCAAGAATCGGTTCCAATTCGGCCTATACAAAAGCACGAGAGCTTCCACTGGCTCGTGGCTATACCCTATCCCATCATGCACAGGGAAGTATACCCAGATCTCATTTGCTGCTAAACAAGATCGGGTGCTTCCGTGCAGGCTCGAGGCTAAGTGGAAACTTTGTTTCAGTTTATTGTAGTGTTATTACAAAATTTTATAATACATTGCATATTTCTAACCTTTAGACTAGTGTGGTAGTATTTTGAGAGTTTTCATTGCTGTTGTGCTGTTCTGTTGGCCATCTTCTACCACTAGACCTGTATGATTTATCTCCCTATCCCCAGTCCCAAACTCATTTAAGATGGAGAGTTTTGGGTTATTATTCTTATTATTCTTATAATTTCCTTTCTCGTTGGGTAGTCTGTTTAAGTTACATGGCTCCCTTCATCCCATTTGATTTAGAGGGCTTTCCCCTCCCTTCTTTTCCTCTTTTCTGTTGTAGGAGGTAGTCATTTTAATTAGAGACCTCTCCTCCTGTTATTGTACCTAGTAATTTAGAGTCTTTTGGCTGTGTGTGTGCGCTAACCTTACATATTTAAAAAAAAAAGTTGATTTTTTTTTGTGTGTGTTCCTAGTTAGCGTTCTTGTTTGGTTGTTGACTGCTGTTGAGAATGTCTATGGATACTAGAGAAACAAAACCTTTGGGTTTTAAGAAGTGTGATAAATGCAATCAGAAAATGGTTTGACAGATGGGCACACCAGCTTTGTGTTTAGGTGCTGTCCACCTTCAAGAATCGTGTTCCTTCTGCCATGCCTTTAGTTCCAGGGTGTTAATAGAGAGAGAAGGAGCAAACTGATAGTGAGAGGTTTGCTAAAAATGCCTTTTGCAGAGCCTATACAAGGGAATAAGAGTTCTTCAAAAGTGACTCAATAATCCCCATCTTCAAGGTCTGAAAAATCTACTAAAAGATCGTCTTCTGCCGCTTCACTATCAGAGCCGATTAAAAAGATTGCTAAAGACTCATCTTCGGACCCAAAGGCTGTTGGGGCTGAAAAATCTCCCTCTTCAGCTCCCACTGTCATTTCAGGGCCAACAGAGTTACAGTTTTGAAGCCGGTCCCCAATCTGGGAATCTGTCTCCCCAGTGCTGAGATCTCCTTTATTACAGCCTGTGAGGTCTACTCCATCCTCTCGATCCTCCAGGAGCCTGTCAGATGATGATGTGGAGTGGATGGTTAAGAGAATTTTCTGGATGCCAGCGCTGGCCAAGATATTGTCAACTCCGACCCAGAAGGATTCTGGGCCGACCATCATCTCTTCCCCTTTGCCGATTCCTCCTCCGAACCATTCTGGGGCTTTGGAGCAGGAGTGCCTGGACCCGATTGTAATGGAATCATCAGTGCCGGCACCCGCTCTGGGATCTTCAGGCCCGACTACCACTCCGACCTCCTCCGTTCCATCAGATTTTGAGGGGTCTAGGAGCCGACACTCCCCTGTCAGCTCCGGGGAGGAGAGTCAAGTTGGACAGTTGTCCGACCCAAATCTACCTCTTGGGGCTTCGGCACGGGCGGGTGAGCTCGGCAGCTATATCGGCTTCGGAGCCCACCGGCTTGGTTTGGGGGGGGATTCTTCTGGTTCCTTGGAGCCAGGAACCTCCTCGGAGCAGGGCCATGGGGCTTTCGAGGTGATGAGGAGAGTGCTCAGTTTACTATTAAAATGTCGTTGGTCACTTACATCACTATGATATGTTCGAAGTACACCATTCCGAATGCATTTGTTGATGTATGGTCATAATCTCGACATCCATAATGTTGTACACACCTTCCTGGCGCACATGTGATCATCACATAAAGGAATCCAGCGTTCTAAGATGACAACACAGCTGCATCGTGTTCTTGTCTGATGCTATGATGTAGTCACATATAGGATGCAGGGCATATCAGTGTAATGCGAGGAAGGTATATTAGCAGATGTAAACACAGCATTGGAGGTTATACTCTGGAATTTAGTGACAGACTTCGTTCGGAGGCAGCATATTTGACAATAAGGAATACCTAGGAAGGGTAAATATATAACGTTCTGCTTCTGATGTCACAGGCATATAAAAACGGGACAGGACAGTAAAGGTGTACTACAACTGTAGCCTGACACGTCAACTGTACATTTAACTGTGGAGCCGTCTATAATATGTCTATGTGTTTTTGCTGAAATACTTGCAGTATGCTATTGTTGCAACTGTAAATGCAGTTAAAGTTAATGGTTATGGGCTGTTGCAGAGCAAGTGTCATTACAGCATATGTCCCACATACCGATACCTTATAAATCTGTAGTTCAGTATGTGCCTAGAGTAGCAGTTGAATCCTACCAGACACAAATACAGTTACTGTCAATATATGACTGCTATAAATAATACATGTTTGGATGATATGGCTGCTATATTTAGCTGACTGTCACCATAGAACCTACTAAATGAGTTGATAGTGCTTTAAGTGGCAATATTGTAACAGTTAAAATGTTTACTATATCCTGTTGTGTGAATGCAACTGCTTATGCAACGTACTACTGATAGTGTCTGCATGTATAAGTGATAGTATAGTTGTCTTGCATTGTGAGCTGTGGAAGAGATGTGGTAGTAAGGGTTATCAATTTCTACATGATGTCTTTGAAGTGCAGATAGCACGTACCTATGTCATTGACCGGTATATAACGTATAAGGCCTTTATGCATGTAGTGCTATAAGAGCATGTTGACACTATAGGAAGGTCGTACTTATCCTAATGTAGTGGCACACATAACTTTGTAATCTTGAAATTGTGATTAACTTGTAGGTGTGCAGTGATAAGATGGCTGATCAGCATATATCAAGTTATCCAGGAGTAATTGGTACTAGTTATGGCACAGTAATGTCGCAAAAGGGATGGTCGATACTATGCATAGATGGCTACCAGTACTATCTGGAGAAAAAAACATTAGTGAAGAATTATTGATGTTGTACACAGAAATCTAAACAAAAGTGTAAGGGCCAGTGCATAACTAAAAAAGGGGATAGTGGAGAGAAATTACTGAAAAGTATAGGACATTTCCATGTGCCTGATGTTGTGAGAGTAGAACAAACGAAGGTTTGTGAGAAAATTAAAAGGAGAGCTGAGCAGACATTAGAGGACCTGTGTAGAATTGTGTCTGAAGTTCTAGCAAGCACATCCACTGATGTTGTCACTACTATGACCAATACCGATGCACTAAAACAATGTGTCCATAGGCTGAGGCGTAGGAACAGTACACATCCTAGAGTGGACTTGGCTAGTTTAAAGGATCTCATTCCAGAAATGGTGCCTTTGAAGCAGGTTCATTATTAAACATAGCACCTTAAGGAGTCATACAAATGATGTTGTTGTTATGACAAGAGAAAGTAATCTGAGTGCGCTATGTAATTCAGAATTTATTTTGGTGGATGGGACCTTTCCCATTAGCACTCGAGAATGTAAGCAGGTGTACTCTGTACATTGTAGTTTGGTTGGTACTGGACACAATAAAGTTGTGCCCGTTGTTTATGGTGTACTCCATTCAAAATGTGAAGAGTGTTATGACCAGTATTGGGCAACACTGTTGTCTATATGTGAGGAATTCCAACAGCAATTAAGGCCCAAAATGGTTTTAAGTGATTTTGAAAAAGGGGCAATGAATAGCTGAATAGCATAGTGAAGCACCTTCCTAATAGTACAGCAAAAGGTTGCTGGTTTCACCTGTGCCAGATTCTGTGGAGGCAAATACAGAAGCTTAATTTAATTCAGTTGTATGGTACTGACACACAGTTTGCCCTACTCTGTAAAGAGATTCCTGCTTTGGGATTCATACGGTGACAGAGGTACAACGTTATGTCATTTCTTCAGGAAAAATTACATTTTAGGCCATCCTAGATGGTATGGCATGCGTGGTAGTACCTCTGAGAGACAACTCCCTCTGTTTGAAGTGTCATTCTGGAATCAGTCAAATACCTGTACTATGCCAGGAGCCAGAATGCAGTGGAAGGATGGCATCGTAGATTAAGAAGTTTATTAGAGAAGAAGGACTTTTATATCACTGATGTGTTACATGCTATATGCCTAGAACAGAATCATTTGGAAGACCTTAAACAGAAGTTATGCTGTGTTCCTTCCTCACCCAAGAAACGTAGACTTACAGATAAGGAACATATGATTCAATGTTTATTAGCTAAACATGATGAATTTACACCTCTGGGGTTTGTGCAGTTAATGACACATCACTGCTCATTTTAACTACTTTGGCTGGAGGTATTCTAATGTCAACCTTGGTGTCTAGCATGTGTTGACAATTTGGTACATTATGTATATGGGACTTGTGTTACAGCAGCACTTACTGGGACGTGGATTGAACTTATTTACTACACTCTTGCTTTAAATATATGTTTTTACATCTTTCTTTGAGTTATAGCTTTCATTTATTGTTATACTCTTCTAGTGTGGATGGAAACAACGTATGCTTCCATTTGGATTTCACAAATTGGATGGGATTGCCGGATATTGCCAAAAAATGTCGCATTTGATATTTTCGACATTTCCGTAAGTTTTTCGGCATTCCACATCATCCGCAATTATAATTTTTGGTGTATTATTTTGGTTTTAAGTACTGTTTTTGATTTAATTTTCAGTTTTTAATAGTAAACCGAGTGCTCTCTCCTCACATGGCTCCGGTCTCCGATCCAAGTACTCTTCCCCACAGAGCGCCAGTGTCTGTCTCTTTCCCATCACTCCCACCCAGGCGTGGAGACCCAAAGCCCCAGGACCCCCCAATGGGCCTAGCGATCTCTTCTGAAACCTCTCCTGAGTACCCCTCTGAGGAGTTCCCTTGGAAGAGATTACAGGAAGCATTTAGACTCCCCAGAGGAATCCATCACTTCAAACACAGACCTGGATGAGTCAGAAGGGTCCCCACGGTCACCCTCTGAGGATGTCTGTTTTGTGGATATCCTAGAGATCCTTAAGCGGAGAGGTGGCTGGAAGCCCATCAACCCTTCTGAGGATGAGTTTGCATACCTGGAGGCTTTTTGGTCTCGCCCTTCTACCTTTTGGGTGTCTCCGCCTTTCAACCAACTCATGAACATAGTCGGAAGGCATGGGGCTTTCCTGACTCAGTGGAGCCTGTTCATAGGAGGCCAAATAGATTCATCACTGCACCTTCAGATAGGAAATTTCTCAGTAAAGGTGTCCCAGTAGATGCTATGGTGGTGGCGGCGGCTGCCAAGAAGGAATTGTCTGAGACATCCTAATCTGTCCATCCACCGAATAAAGAGTCTAGAACACTGGACAGATATGGAAAGTGTATGTTTTCTTCAGCATCCTTTGCCCTTTGGTTGCTGAACTACCTAACTCATTTCACTAGGCTTCAGAGGGATCTCCTGAAGGAGCTATGAGATACCCTCTAAGATTCTGTAGCGGCGGAAGTCTTGGACAAGGTTACCTCCCAGCTCTCCACCTTAAATTCTGTTATGAACACCTCCATGCGGCTTATTTCCTGTGCAGCCGATGAAACGACTAGGACAGTGGGTACAGGAATTTCCTTATGGAGGCATTCCTGGATGCGCTTATGCAATTTTGCAGAACCCTTCAAGTCTTCCTTTATTAACACGTCTTTTGATGGCTCATCCTTGTTCGGGCCAAAGGTTAAAGAGCACTAACCAAGTGCAAACAGGAGAGAAAGACTCTTTCTGCCGTTAGATTCCGTCTCTCCCTCCCTACTAAATCTTAACCCAAAGGTCAGAAGGGGGGGGGGTTTGTAAGTCCCAAAGAGCTTTCCCAGATGCACATGGTGATTCTTCCCCCAGGGGCAGAGGAGAAAATAACAATGAAAGATGCTGACCATGCAGCAGAGGGGGTCCGCAAAACTAGGGTGACAGGGACTGCTTCCTTGGTAAACCCTTTCAACACTCCTGAGACAAGGCCCATCTGTCCATCTGGGGAGGCAGTTGGGGGTCACTTATTGTTGTATCCAAATGCCTGGCTAGAAATCACAAGAGATAAATGAGTACAAACGATCATTTCCAGAGGTTATTCCATACCCTTTTCCTCTTCCCCATTAGAAACAAAATCAGTCCCAGATGTTCCACCCAGTCAAAGGGATCATGCAACTCTAGAGGTACAAAAGTTGCTAGAAAAAAGAGTCATCCAAAATGTCCCCGCAGACCAAATTGGATCTAGAACTTATTCAAGGTTCTTTTTAGTTTCAAAAAAGACAGGGAACTGGAGGCCCATTCTAGATCTTAGCAGACTAAACAAGTCTATCTAGAAATCAAAATTCTGGATGATGACACTGCAGTTGATACTCCCCTTTCTGGGGAAAGAAGACTGGATGTGCTTGATAGATCTCCAGTATGCGTACTACCACATAAAAATGGACAGGTGATCCAGGAGACATTTGTGCTTTCAGCTGGGGGCCAGTCATTACCAGTTTCGAGCTCTGTCCTTTGGTCTCACTACAGCCCCCAGAGTGTTCACCAAATGCATGGCAGTAGTTACGGCTCACTTGAGGCATCTAGGATTCTGGGTGTTTCTGTACTTAGACAACTGGCTCCTAACTGCCACCACCAAGCATCTACTAACAAGAGCAAGAGACACCACCATTCACCTTTGCTCCCAGCTAGGCATCATGATAAACTTCAAAAAATCTGCCTTGTTGCCATCACAGCATATCGTATTTATAGGGGCAGACTTAGGTACAAGACAAATGTTGGCCAAACTTCCCACCGAGAGGATTCAAACCTTACGTCATCAGGTCAAGAACCGCTTAACCAAGAAAAAAGTACAGGCAAAGGTTGTTTTGAAAGTTTTGGGTACCATGGCGGTAGCAAAAACGTTGATATCTTTAGCTCGCCTACACATGAGGATTCTTCAGTGACTATTATTCACCCAGTGGTCCATGCAGGAGCTACCTATGTCTCACAAAATTATCATAACAGAATCCTGCAAGAAAGACCTGTGCTGGTGGCTTCATTCCACTCAAGTGAGCTTAGGTCGAACGTTTGTCTCTCCACAACCAGTAACCACAGTGACCATGGACGCTTCCTAGATAGGGTGTGGGGGGCAATAGCTGGGGAGGACTGTCCAAGGTATTTGGCAGGAAAATGAGCACCACTTGCATATCAATGTCCTAGAGATGACAGCGGTACTGTTGGCGTTGCAAGCATTTCAGAACTTCCTTCCACTAGGAACAATTGCAGTTCAGGCAGACAACATGTCGGTGGTGTGGTATGTAAACAAACAAGGAGGAACCAAATACTACTCCCTATGTCATGACGACCCAGAGAATATGGCACTGGGCAGTCTCTTCCCAATGTTTTCTGATAGCAACGCACATCCCAGGGAAGTCCATCGTGATAGTGGACGAGCTCAGCAGAGCTATTCTGATGCCTCATGAGTGGTCCCCAAAATAGGAAGTTCCGGAAGAGATTTTCCAGCAGTGGGCCAGCCTTGCTCCAACCTCTTTGCCACGTCCATGAATGCCAAATGCAGCAGCTACTTTGCCCTGATCCCCCCTCTGGAGGAGTCACCAAGGGATGTGCTTGTACATGATTGGCCCTCGGGTCTCCTCTATGCCTTTCCTCCCTTCCCTTTGATCCCCAAAGTCCTTCAGAAAGTCAGCATGTTGAGAAGCAACTTAATACTCATTGCCCCACACTGGCCTCGTTCAGATTTGGTTCCCCTTCCTATGGCCCCATCTCCAGGAGAAGCCGTGGGTTCTAGACCCAGTTCCAGACCTCCAGACTCATACATCAGGGATGCTTCATCCATCAGTTCAAACCCTGAAGTTGACAGCTTGGCTGCTCCAGTTCCACACATAGCTAGGCTTCCAGATATTTCCCCTGCAATGAAACATATTTTGATTTCGTCTCATAAGACCTCAACCAGAAAACTGTATTCTAGCAAATGGAAAAGATTTCTACGTTGGGCTTTCAACAACCAAATTGACCCTTTTCCTGCACCTGTGTCAACCATCTTGGATTTTCTTGCTAAGCTTTTTGATGAAGGTGTAGCTGCCGCTACAATCTGAGTGAAAATAGTTGCTATGTCAAACTTTCATATCAGAGAAATGGGACAAAAAATCATGTCCCACAAGCTTTGTAGTTTGTTAATACTCGGGTTCCACCAAATGTGGCACTGTATTTATGCCTTATGAAGATTGAAGCTTCAGTGCAAGCTTGGAGGTGGGTATAGAACTCACCTGGAAATAAGACTGTGTAGGTAGAGGGCTCATCGAGGTGAGGAGGGTGTTTGAACTTTGTCAGGTTATCTGTTAGTTGTAGTAGGTTTGTCTTGAAGTAGCCCCTGAAGATTGAGGGGTTATGATGTAGCTCAAGTCTTGCACTTAAGTTAGATGTTACTGCATGATGATCAGATTTGACCAGTGATTTGGTAACCAAAGGTTCAGAGCATAGGGAGCTAGTCTGGTGAGAACCAGGTCCAAAATATTTTGAACCTCTCATTAGTGTTTGGACTAGCTGCTGTAAGAAGTTGGCATCAAAGTCGTTCAGGAATCTTTGTCCATACTTATTTGTGGCAGTATAGGTTCCCAATTGATGGAGGGGTAATTGGAGTCACCTACCCCGAGGACAGTGTTGGGCTTTATCATGAGGAATGTCAGTTTGTTTAGATATACCTTGTGGTTCACCATGGTGATGGAGGGAGTACTTTAGTGGGCAGCATTATGGTACTGTGTTTTATTTATCATAAGAAGGATGGGGAGGAATTCAAGGTCTTTGTCCTGAATTATGACTCTGCAGATGAAATGGTTTCTTAGGGAAACAGCTCTACCCCCTCAAGCTACATCTTCTAATTCAGCATTGTGTCTGAAAGAGTGATAGAAATGAAATCCCCTGCACTGTGGGTTGCTTTCACTGTACAGAAGCCATGTTTCAGTAACTACTCATGTATCTATATTTCCAGGGCTAAGAATGCCTATATTGAGTGCAACTTTTTATTAAGGCTTCTAGCGTTGAGTAGTACCACAGTAATATTGTTTTGACTTTGATTGGCTGTGTAGGTTATTTGAGTAGACTGACCTTGCCTAAAAAAGGCACTATGGGGGTGGTAAAAGTCTTAGCTAATATATGGAAGTCATGAGGAGGAAGATGCATGCCATTTGTAGCAAAGCAGCCTGGGTTGTCAGTCATTTCCTCCCAGGCTCACTGTCCATTTGGATTCCTTAGCCCCTCATATTACGTCTACATTAGTCTAGTTTAAGGTTCTCTGGTAGTCCATACCTAGCTTGAGCCTGCTGCCATTTGACAACGTCATGCACATCTCTCATTTGGTACTAGTACTCAGTCAGTATTCACCTGCTGCCATCTCCAGTATGCATTTTGATTTTGCACATTTCATTTCCTTGCCCTTATCTGTTTGAGTCCTTCGTTTTATGGAGCAGTCTGCACTCCTGTAAATGTAATCTGCACTGAATTTCTAGCATATGTAGGACTTTCCCTCCAATCATTCACCTTCATAGTCATTTCCTAGCCAGCTGACTTGTCTATAGCCACTAGCGTCTTCCTTTATCATCTGTTTCCGAATAGACTGATAAGTCTGGGTTTACAGTCTGAGGGAATCAGCAAATGCCACTACTTGACAATATAGCCAGAGATCAGGTACACCCAAGTCTGCAAACTCCCTTGGCAGCAATCACTGTATTCAGTGCCACTCAAGGTTGTATATCATCCCATATAAATTCTTTCACTGAGTTATTGAACTTCTTCAACAGATCTGCAGAAAGGTAGTATCCATAATGTTCAAACCTAATACAGGACATTTGACAATAGAAACATCTGGGCTTGAGCTCTGTGGTCCATATCTAAAATTACTCATCAGTTCAGAAAGGATTTCTTTGTTGTTCTGGTGAGTACTTCTAACATTGATACTAGATTGTTCACTATCCCAGACCAACCAACTCCCAGGTATTTCAGCATTTTATGCTACCATAGAACATGATAGGCCTGCTAAATATCATCTGAAACAGAATTAATGCCCGAATGTTACAGATATTATTTTTATATCTAAACATCTTTCCAGATTCATTTAGCAAAACTGCCAGTCTTAGTACATCCTACTATGGTGTTTTCAAGATTAATAGAATATCAGTGGCAAACGGGGACAGTTTTAAGTATAGTGAACCCCATTTTCAATTCTTCAAATTGGAGTTTTGTATTTTCTTAACTAGTGGTACTTTGTGTATTGCAAACCAAAGGGAGGATAATAGGCATCCCTGCCAAGTACCTCTAAACAATTGAAATTTCTCCAAGAGCCTTCATGTGGGCTTCTGTACCCATATGAAGTCTATGAAGTAGATCCCTAAATTTCTCTGGGAACCACATTTTGGTTAATGCCAATAAAAGAGATTCCCACTGTATTCAGTCAAATACCTCTTTGACATTGAGACTCATTAGCATCACTGGTTGCCAGTAACTTCAGCTCTTTAGATCACCATCATTGCCCTTATAATATAGTCTAAAGTTCTCCTTCCCCCCACTATCACACATTCATCTTGATGTACCAAAGCTAGCAAGAATCCTGCTATTCTCCTTACTAAAATAACTATGAATACTTTGTAATCATTGTTGAGCACTGATGGGTCTAAACAAGCACAGATGGAGGGGAATCCTAACCCTCCTTCAGAATTACTGTTATCATGTCTCTCTGTCTCTCTGCCAGGAATTGGATGCCTCACTACCACCACCCCTAAGTACTTGGTTCATTAACCAAGCTCAAAGAGTATAAATATCTTCTCCTAGCAACTTCCAAATTCTCTAACAGGAATCCCATTTATGCCTGTAGATTTGTCATTCAACTAAGTCTGAGGTGTTTCCATTACCACACTTCCTCTTATGTCTTGGAGTTATGCCTGCCGTCATGGTTTAGGACTTTTTCTTAGAGAAAGCCCTTCCATAAACACGTTTACTTGCTGCTTGCAGTCTAACCTGTACTGGGTTGCATAAGGGTCCTAAACAACCTCTAATATCTCCCCTGTTTTTTGGACTACATCTGCTCTGCTATTGTTATTAATTTTTTGATATAACCATTTTAAGAGCCATCCTCTGAAATGCTATTTTTTCATCCACATTTTTATTTATTTTTATTTACACTTTTGTTGACTGGGTTAGTCCCACTAGGCCAATGGCCTCTTTTCAGAGGGGATCCAAGGGGGTATCCATACAGATTAGGGGAAATCTGGCCATAGCACTGGGAAATGTCCCCTGCTCTTTTTGGTAGATGTCATGGGATCTTTTATGTGTACCTGAGCTACCACCAATTCAGGCAGAAGGGGGCCTTAGTTTAACATCTCATCTGAAAAATTATATATACATGCTATATATAGGGATCTACTGTATACTGAATCTCCCTCCTTGTACTATTTAACACCTCCTTCACTTCTTGCTTAACATCCCATCTCTCAACTGCAACTCCCTTATCAGGTGTAAATCACTCCTTTATCTTCCTGCCTGTTCTCTGCTGGTTTGTCTTATGTACTTTATTATTTTGTTATTAAATTCTGCTCTGAGTGTATCCCAGTTTTGAATAGATACACCAATATCTGTCAGGAAAATTTCCTGCATGAACTCTGTCACCCATATTTTAAACTTAGGATTCTACAATTGATATGTAGGAAATGTCCAATGCCTGTCTCCCTCTTCCATGTTTTCCATCCTAACCTTTAGTACAAGAAAAGCATGATTCAGTACAGTTAAGGGACCCTGCCAGAGACTTTCAGCCAAGTAAACTTGTGCTTTCAACATATACATTTTGTCAACCTTAGACCAAGTCTTATACTTTACAGACCCGCGGTGGTGGTGCTGTGGTAGCATTGTCGTCTCACAGTAAGGCGCTGTCCGGTTCGATTCTCAGCAAGAGCGTCTTCTGCGTGGAGACATGCGTGAATGGGCGTACCTTCGTTGAAGGTTGTGCATCAGGGCTGGTAACTCGGCACGTAAAAATCAACTACCAATCATTAGCGGACCGGAGTTCCGCTGTGGCAATCCCTAACAGCTGAAAGACACAAACAAAGACCAAGTCTTATACTTTACTGAGTAAGATGTAACCAGAGTCCTCACATGAATTAGTAATCAATTCTACATCCCTAAAGCAAATATTTTCTGTGTAGTGCTTGGCTAATTTCTCCATCCCTATTAATTTCCTACCCTCTATCTATCACCCAATATCTATTCTAATAAATAGGACCATCCAAAAAAGGAAATCCTCTCCCTCAGTCTGATATATACATAATTCCCTCTCATAAAAGAGGCCCCTTTTTAATTATTATCCAACTATCCCTATTGCCTTTACTGTCCCCATTAGCTAAAATAATGGAAAGGTGTATACATAAACAATTTATTTAAATGACCTATATTTGAATATACCTCAAGCTACCTGCATCCAATATGCAGAGATGACCGACATTGATCGATGAACAAATGATAGTACCATAAAAAAGCTGTGAAAAAAAAATTGGGAAATTGGGACACTCTATCCTTTACCTTTCCTTACCCCAGCAAGGGAAAAACCCCACCAGACCCTCCTGTTTCTACTCTTTATTTTTCACCATTTTTATACCACACTCCTAAAAGAACATCAATAAACTCCACATGTTATATACAGTATAGCTAGATTCATTAATGCAACTCCCTTTAGAACCCACCACTGTTATAACCTGAAACAACTAAATTGGCTAGAACTAAATAACCATCTACTTGTTTCTGTATCCATTACTAAATCAAATAACAAAAGCTGGTGATGCACATTTTTCTAATCCATAGGTAAACACTGGAATCTAATCCAAGTACCTTACTTCTCATGGCTATATCCCCCTGTACCAATCCCGATTAAAAGTATGGCTTAACACACCTCCTAGATCTCTGAATAACTTAACTACTGTGATAGTTATCCTTTCTTACTTTGTGTAAATCTACTAAGAAAAATGTTATTATTCTCTGTTATTTTGTCCATATTGGTTTTTTCAACAAATGTAAAATAAAATAAATAAAATTGTGTTAGAACCCATTTTCATCCCTTACCCTTTTCACTGTATTCCAATCAACTGCCATTGTTACTAAGCCTTCCACAAAAAAAACTGTAATGTAGTTATTATTCAACTAAACATTGAATATTTTGACTTTGTGGTGTATAAACCAAGACTATATATACTTTCTGGCCTGCAATATATTCTTTGATTGCCACATATGTACCCTGCTTGTCTGCAGTCTGTTCTTGGACATCAGATTGTAAAATCTTGGTTAATAGTATTGTCACCCCATTTCTCCTGCCCCCTCCACACACACACACTCATGCAAACTCACACACAAATTATGTGAATGCTGCCACTCTGTACTCCCTTCTTTATAGGTTACAATGATTTTTTTTATTAGATGTGTTTCATGTAAGGCTACTATATGAGCTTGATACTTTGGTACTTCTTTATCATTTGCATTACCATATATCTTTTCACTGGGTTCTTAAGTCTGTTAACACTCCAGCTAAGTAAATATAATTATGCCATTTTCCTATTATCTCATTCTGATGAAAGTGATACAGTACTAATACATCCTGTTCCCTATGATTCCCACTTTGTGTTGTCGAGTGTGGCACCACATCAAGTTTAGTGGTCATTTATGTAACAGTTCTCTAGAAGCAGACGTATATGATTTCCTATTGGCATACAACATTAATTTATGCATATATTTCCTTTTTTATATACTTCCAGTTAACATCTCAGGCTCATTATGGGGTTCAGACATTTTTTGGGGTAGGCTTCCATAACTAAGTGACTTACCAGTTAGTAATAGGCAACATTAGAAAGCTGGAGCCATAAGTAACAAAATGACATCAATACAGTAAAGCTAAAATATACTGCAGTGTAAATAATAATCACTGTCACTTTTTATTCACATTTGTATATTTACAGTCATATTTTCATAACTGAAAGACTTGCCTTTGAGAGGCATTGTATGAAATGTCATGGTGGGACATGGAAATTGCAATGTTAGTATCCACTTATGGTACACTGTTCTAGAGATATTACTAGTTGTTTGCTGGTATTTATGAAGATATGCAATATTTCCATATCTGCATTAATATTTCCATTAACAAGTGACTTACAAACTAATGCATATCAGATAAAACTTTAGATGATGTTGAAGAAAACTCTCATTGATATTTGCACTGTAAGTTCCGTATCTTGAGGTATAGTATGTCTTATTTACATTGTTAGCTGCACCGATTGACACTTTTATATTTCTGTAAATATCTTTGTAAACAAAGCTCAATTCTGGTTAACAAAGGTGTTCTCAAACTATGGCCAACATTCAGAAAGACTTAGAAGTGTTAGCTCAGAAGTTTTTTGCATCTCACTAAGCCTTTCTGATTCAGACAGTGGTCTGACTCTGAGATTCACCCCTTACGGGGGCCTTAGTACAGAGAGCGATCTCACAGGCAAAGCCGTATGCTCTCTCTCTCCTGTAAATGTCCATGGTTCTCAATTTGCTCAGCTGATTATTCAGAGAATTATTTGTCTGAGTAAACTTTTAAACTAGGAGGAAAATGTGACCATTGTGAAAACACACCAGTTAATCATTTACTCCCACAGGAGTACTGACAGTGTAGTTAAGTCCAGTGAATACATGCAAGGGTGTTAGTGTGTGTGTGTGTGTGTGTGTGTGTGTGTGTGTGTGTGTGTGTGTGTGTGTGTGTGTGTGTGTGTGTGTGTGTGTGTGTGTGTGTGTAAGTGTAGGGGGTGCCTTTGCTCATGTGATGCATGGGCTGCTAGAGAGAACATTAGGGCAGTCAGGCCTGACTGTGCAATGTTCTTTTCTGAGACATGGTAATGAGTTGCCTTTCTCATTGCGGCTAAACTTGTCTTTGAATCACATGTTTTGTCTGCTGTCCTAATTGATCAACCTACACTGGACAGTTAGCACAAGTGGTGAAGATTTTAGTGAATCCCAGGATATATGTCTAGGTTGTACAGTTTTCAAAATATGACAGTTCGTTTGTAATAATTAAGAGAAAAATACAATTTGGGAGTTATGTGCATTGTAACAAATCATTGATGTAAGCACTGTTAATATGCTGGCTATTGTTACTATAAATAAGATGTTTTACTGATAACATTGCGGTTTGCACATTTTTAAAGCTGTTATTTATGTCCTTTTGTATCAGTATTGAAGTATTTTTCATGTAGGGATCTCCTGCCAAGGACAGCCCAACACCAAGCCAGTTTACCAAAGCCTTTAGATCTTGTATGTACCCCACGTTACACGTATGCTCCCTGTTCAGGATGTAGGACATATGTTTGGATGCAGCTGCCCAGAACTTTTTTGTGACCAGTGCGAACGCCATCATATCTCATCAGTCTGAATGCCCTTTGCTGTGCTGAATACCTAGTTGTCAGATAAGTGCCCTGTTGCGGTCTGTTTTTTCTTTTGGTCTTGTTCTCTTTTGATTACCTGGAGATCATGTCATCCAGGAAGGGAAAATATCAGTGTGGGAGGCAGACTCCCTATAAGGATTGTCATGAACAGTGTCTTTTTTGTTTGGGTGCTTCCCACAACCATACATCCTATAACATTTATAAGGTGTTTGTGCCTAAGACTCTTAGAAGATGGTTGTCTTCCCTGGCCTTCTATCTAGAGAACCAGAGGCTTAAAATGTTACCCAGAGTAGCATGTCAAGTAAGAAGAAGGCCAAGAAATATTGGCCGGATTCTTTGGCTGTCCAGCCTCCACCAGAAGTTTCTCTAGAAGTGGGTGATAACTTTGTAGGCCATCTGGTGTCTGCATCACATTCCTCTGCAGTGACCTTGTCAGAGGCCAGCATGGATCCTTCCTTTCACACGTTCTCTGTGGCTTTGCATGTGTTTGCGTCAGACATTGAGGGGGAATTATGGTCGATTATCTCAAATAATCCTAGAGGGATTCCGTAGATTCTAGTCAGGGAAGAGGTTTCAAGTACTCTTACTGAATCCTTTCAGGGTTAAGAACCTCCATTGTTTATTAGGGCTGATGTCCTTACCAAGAAAAGCAGAAGACTAAGCATTTTTTGCATGCCTTAAGGATCCTCAACGGGAATGGCAGGAGTTTATTCATGGTCTGTTTAATGCCATAATGGCCCGGAAGCCTTCTCAAGTGGTTTCTGTACCTATTCTCCCTTGGACTTCAATTCCTTCAAATTACCTAGGGGATCCCAATTCCTCAGATGAGGATTTGGAGTCTAATGAAGTGTCCTTGTCTTAGGCTTCCCAGATGCCTTTGCCTTTGGCTTATGGTTCTGATGAATAAGAGTCCATTAGTCCTGAGTCTTCTTTTGAGGAATTGTCTTTTGGAGTCCCAATAGCTAGAATGATGGAATACTTTTAGTGGGATTCTTCTCAGGTGTCTGATATCTAGAAAAGGTATTATGAGTTGCTTCAGGTGGACACTCCTAAACCTTCTACAGTGCTTTCTGTGTTAGCTGCTTTATTAGACACTTTTATAGCTGCTTTTAAGTCACCTGATTCTCATTCCACTATCCAGAGAAAACTGACAGGTTCTAAAAGGTTCTTGGGGATTGTCAATTTTTATTTAAGTGTCCTTCTGCTGACTCTGCTTTGGTTTCAGTCTCCTCTGATAAACCTTCTAAGCATTTGCCCTTTTCCAGGCTTCTGCCTTCAGATAAGGATAGTAGGGCAATGGACAGGATTGGTAAGAAGGTTTAACCTGATTCTACTTTGGCCTTTCAAGCCATCAATTACCAGACTATATGACCAGATATGCTCTGGGCTTGATTGCCCAGGCTTTTCAGGTTTCTGATCTCCATGATTCTGACAGGTAAGTCTTCCACTTTATCTCCTTTATGTTCTATCTGTCAAGTGGTTCACTAATCTATAAAGTGCAGCTATGACGCTGCTAATGTCTCTTACAGAGCTGCTGCCTTTGGGTCAGTCATGAGGCATCACTCTTGGCTTCATCTACAGTCTTTTCCTGAGGACATTAAGGCCAAGTTTCTGGATGCTCCCTTGAATAATAAAAATCTTTTTGGGACTGCTGCTGCTGCTGCTATGTTTTCTCTTCAAGGAAAAAGGCAAGGCTTTGCAAGACCTTAACCATATTTTTGCCTCTCCTATCCCTAAGTTCCAGAGGAAATTTCCTGCTAGGCCTGCTTTTGTTTGCAAGAAGCCTCATCATGCCACTAACAGCAGGAATAATGATAGGCGAGCTCCTCCTGCTAAGTCTTCTAAGGCTCCTGTGGCTCAGAAGCCTCTTTTAACTGACAGACCTGCTTCTCTTTGACATCTTGCCCCCCCCCCCCCGGCTCGGCTTCCTTGTCTCTTTGGCTCTCCCTCTTTCTTCTAAACTGGCATCTCTTATCCTTTGATTCTTGGGTTCTGTTATCCGTCAGGGTTACTTCATGATATGGCAGAGTCTCCCTCCTTATTTTGGGATTCCCCAGTCTCCTGTTGAGCAACTTACTCATTTCTAAGAGGTCCTTGTGTCCCTGGTGGACCAGTGAACTATTCAACCTGTCCCTACTTCCCAAATAGAAAAGGGATTTTACTCCTGGTTTCTTGAAATGAGGGCAGAGGGCACTTGGAGACCTATTCTGGATCTCTCCTTTCTCAACACCTTTCTCAATGTTCCTTCTTTTCAGGTGCTTACTCTTCAAACCTTGTTTCCTCTTTTAATACCCCAGGCTTTTCTAGTGCCCTTGTATCTGAAGAATGTTTAACTTTATATTCCTATTCACCCTCTTTTCAGACTGTTTTTATGTTTCTCTGTTTCTTCCTTTCATTTTCAGTTCTCTGCTCTGTCTGTTGCCCTTTCTACTGCCCCAAGGATATTCACAAAAATGTCTAGCTCCTGTAATTGTCTTTTGCAGGCTCCAAGACATTCAGATGTTTCCTTATCTAGATGACCTGTTTCTTCAGGCAACTTCACCCAGTTGCCTGTTACAGGATCTGGAGTTCACCATATCTCTCCTTCAAAGTATGGGGTTCACTGTCAACTTCCAAAAGTCCATCTTGACTCCCTGTCAAGATTATGTGCATATGGGTTGCAGAATTCAGACAGTGCCAGTGTTGGCCCCTCTTCCACCTCCAAAAATTCTATCCTTGACAGCTTTCTTTTTTTATTTTTTTTAAAAGAAAGATCTTTATTAAATTATCTCTTATGAGATAGGCAATCATACATTTATATAAATGAAAACAAACCATATTGATATACTGTAAGTTGCAAACATTATACATCACTTATAAGCTATCCCATCATTGTCAAATATTGCATAGCTCCTTCAAATCTTCTTTTCTTATAAACCTCATTCCTCCTCCAAAACATTATTCTGTATGTATTGTTCCCACAATTCCCATTTTTCTATGCAATCTGCTCCTATCCTTTTCTAATGATCTCATCTCCATTTGTTTTATCTGTGTTACTGTGTTCGCTGCTTCTAGTGCAGTTGGTTTAGACTTTGATTCCCATTTTCTAGAAATTGCTTTTTTGGCAGCCACCATAATTAGACTCAGCAAGGCCTTACTATGTCTAGGCAGTTCCGATTCTGTATCATAGCTCAAAAAATCATTTCCTTAGTTATACCAATTTGTTCATGCAGTAGTTCTAATAGAATGGTCTGCAGGGAATTTTCAATGTCTGCCAAATTATTACACTCCAAAAAAAATGTTCCCAATTACCTCTTCCTTTCCCATCACACCTCCAACATTTGCTATCTACCTGAGGAAAAATTCTTTGGAGTCTACTTTGGGGTATAAAAATACCTATGTAAACACTTCCATAGTTTCATAGTATAGTACTAGGCTATCTGCCCTGGGGCAGTTGTAAGCCTAGCCATAGTGATGTGGCATTTGCCACCCCATGAAATGGTACAAAAATGTACAGATAAAATCTAGAATACTGTGCCTCTGTCTAGTAGTGACACAGTGAAGGTCCCCTTATATAAAAGAATTAGTTTACTGTGCCTCTGTCTAGCAGTGACACAGATGTGACCCCTGGGGTGAACTTACGATCTCCCATCCACTCATCAAGATTTCTCTTGAAGAGATTCAGTGAGGGGCTCTGCCTAATACGAACTGGGATCCTGTTCCAAAGCATGGGAAGCCTCTGGGTTATGAATCTATCCCTCCAGCATGTCCTATTCATACTTGTGCCGAGGTTTAAGTCTTTAGCTCTCATGGTCCTGATGGATTTGGATTTTTTGAGGTGGAGCATGTCCATCAGATCCTGATTGGACATGGCTTTGTATGTCAGGCAGAGATCACCTCTGAGCAGGTGGTATGCTACTGAATAGAGCTGAAGTTTCTTTAGTCTGGCAGAATAAGACATATGTTGGAGACCCTTGATCCTTTTGGTGAGGAACTTTTGTGGTCTCTCCAGCTGTTGCAAGTGCCGGGTGAGGTACATACCAAATGGGGCATTGTACTCAATCATGGGTCTGATGAGGGAGGAATATAGGGGTACAATGACATCCTTGGATCTGGATGTGAAACCCTTCATGATGAGGTGTGCAAGGTAGAATGTTTTTCTAACCACTTTGGCAACGTGGGTGTCAAATGAGAGGTCGCTGTCTACTTGGGTCCCTAGGTCTCTGATTACTTTTTCCGTACTCAGTGGGTTGCTGTCTATGTGATAATTTGTGGGTACTTTGTTTTTTCCAAAGGGATAACTATACATTTTTTGGCATTTAGTTTAAGGCCGTGACTACGGCACCAGTTGCCCGTTTCAGTGAGGCCTTTTTGTAGGATGTGTGTATCTGCTGGTGTATCGACTATGGCACCTAGTTTGCAGTCATCTGCGAACTTTGTCAGCCACAGCCCTCCCATGTTTGCTTTAACATCTGAGAAATAAATGCCGAACAAGAGGGGTCCCAGGACAGATCCCTGTGGGACACCACTTGTGACTGGCTTTGAGTCTGACATTGCTCCAGCAATTTTAACTTTATGGGTTCTGTCCTTTAGCCAGTTTGCAACCCATCTAGTGACATAAGGGTTTACTTTTAAGCTGTTTAGCTTATCTATGATGCCTGAGTGGGGTATTGTGTCGAAGGCCTTAGCCAAGTCCAGGTATGCTGTATGGACTGCTTTGCCCTCATCAATGGCTCTAGTGACTGTTTCGAAAAAGTCAACCAAGCAAAGATCCTAAATCTTGTGGACTATGTTGCACATTTGGGAGGTATACATATATCTCACATTGTTTCTTTGTGAATTGCTTATCCAGTCTCTTCACAATCCTTTCTAATGCTCTCTGATTCTTATAGTTATCATGTAATATTTTATATGCTGTACTAATAATTCCTTTTGTAACAGCAGCTTCTGTTCTAGATTCTGTTAAAAACTTTAGCAGTGCTGGTATTTCACTTAGGATTCCCCTATTTCTTTCTGCTTGACAGCTTTCTTTCAGTCTCTTATTCCTCTGCCTGCTATTCCAGCCAGAGAGTTTCTTCGAGCTCTGGGATTCATGGCCTCTTCTATTCCAATGCTCCCTCTTGCCAAACTGCACATACAGGAGTCTCAGTTATACCTCAAGTCAGTTTGGCTTCAGCATTACCACCCTCTGGATTTCAGAGTGCCTCTCCTTCCTTGTCTGAAGCGTGAATTCAAGTGGTGGATTCAGCAACTTAACATTAAACCAGACCTGCGTTTTCAGCCTCTGCTTCCTTCTCAAGAACTGTTCAAGCTCAAAGTCTTTGGCTCCCCTTCAGAATTCAGACCATATCAACATCAAAGAGATGAGGGACGTGATTCCGGCCCTTCAGGCTTTTCACCCCATTCTGTCTCCAGGCCCTGTGAAGGTTGGCAGTGACACCACCACAGCGATGTAGTGCGTGAACAAGCAGGGGAGCACAGTCTTACATTCTCTGCAGGCTGTCTCTTCAGACCTGGGATCTGGCTCTCAGTTATCAGTTAACTCTTGGGCAATGTGCATTCCTTCAGAGCACAATCTAGTGGTAGACGCTTTGAGCAGGTCCAGAGCAGGCTCATGAATGGATGCTTCATACAGACAAGTTTCAGGACATAGTCCATTGGTGGGGTATTCCTCAGATAGATCTTTTTGCCTCTTCTCTGAATAGGAAGCTTCCTCTTTTCTGTTCCAGAGTGCCATGCTAGCTGGTGTGGAAGATGGACACCCTTTTTTCCCTTGGAAGGGGATGTTTCTCTATGCCTTCCCTCCCCTTCCCCTACTTCAAGAGTCCTGCAGAAGATTCATCTGGACTTTCTGAGAATATTGCTAGTGACTCCCTTTTGACCAAGACAGCACTGGTTCCCCCCTCTTAATGCATCTGGCTGGGGCAATCACAACAAGTTACCTCACCAGTTGGACCTCCTCCCACAGGGCAGGGGGGTCACTCATCCATCCTCACTTGTCCACTCTTCACCTGACACTGTTGGTGATAGGATTTTGAATCCTTTTAGGCACCAAATGGAAGAGGTTTTCTGCCTGGTGCTATTCCCATAATCAGCACTCTTTTCCAGTGAGGGTCCCTTTGGTTCTCTCCTATTTGTGTGAGTTGCTGTTGTCCGGCTTGGCCTTTTCTTCTATAAAGGCCCATTTGTCAACTGTTTCTGCCTGTCTGCCCTTGAATCATCCTTTGGCTTCTTGCTTTGAGGTCAGAAAGTTTCTTAAAGGTGTCCTGCATCTTAGGCCCCCAAGGAAGCCTATTCCTCCTTCTTGGGACCTGAATTTTGTTTTAGAAAAATTGACCCAGACTCCTTTTGAGTCTGTAGGTTTATCTTCTTTGCAACATTGTACCTGGAAGATGGTCTTATTTCTTGATCTTACTTGTGCTCAGAGGGTTTCTGAGCTTTAAGCCCTTATGGCTATCCCTTCCTTTTTGGTTTTCCACAGGGACAGCTTGTTCTTTTGTACTAATCCTTCTATTATGCCCAAAGTGGTTAATGAGTTGCCTTTGAATCAGACAGTCCAACTCCCTTCTTTTTTTCTTCACATTCTGCTAGTGACAGTGTCATGTGTACCTTGGATTTGCACAGACAGATCAAGTATTATTTGGATGAAACTAAGGCCATTTGTAAGTCTGGCCAGCTTTTTATTTATTTTCATCCAAGAAGATTAGATTTAGCTGTTTCTAAGCAAACCAGCTCCTCCTGGCTATCTAATGCATTTTCTTTTATTTTTTTTTCATTACAAATGTCTGTCTAGTTCCATCAGAACTCACTCCACTAGAGCTGTTGCCTCTTCTGGTGCTTTCTTCAAGGGGTTGGAGACCAATTCCATCCTTGAAGCTGAACTTGGTTTTCAGTGCATACCTTTACTAAGCATTATAAATTAGATATGGTTTCTAGGGCCAGAGCAGGTTTTGCTCAAGCCATTCTACATGAGTTTGTTGAGGGCTCTTCCCAGTCTTCCACTTCCCAATCCTTTTCCTGAGCTTTATACTCTCCCTGCTGTGAAGAATAGTGCAACAGTAATATAGAAGGACATAGTACAGGTTTGTAACATCTTACCATAACAGTAGGTGTCCTTCTCTTCACTGTTGCAGTATTTGCTCTGTCCCTCCAGCCCCTTTTTTCTTTTGGACATTGTTTTGGTTTCCCTTCTGGCTGAGAGTCTCCCTTTTCCATCTGCATTTTCTCCTTCTGGATGTGCATAGCCTCTTTTGTCCTGTGAAGACTGCTCTCTACTGGGGGAATTCAGTTTTGGGTAACTGCATCCATACATCACCTTTATGCCATACATCTGAAGGGAGAGCATACATGTGACGTACAGCACATATACGATCCAAATGGTTTGGTATACTGGCCAGACACTGGGCTGTCCTTGGCAGGAAATTCCTACAGTGAAGAATACTGCAACTGTGAAAAAAATGACATCTACTATTATGATAAGATTTTACACAACTGTCCTTTCACAATATACTTATATTTGGTTGGCTTATGCTTTTTAACTTGATTTTTTTCAGAAAATGTCTAGAATGTAAAGATGTATGTTGGCAGCTAGTGGTGTGACATTTCACAGCTCACAGTATTAGTGAGTTAAATTTGGTGTGTATATTAAACATGTATTGTTAAAGTTAAAAGAAAGAATATGTCCCAACCTATTTACAACTTATATGATATCCTTCTATTCTACTGTTGCAGTATTCTAAACATGAGGGATTCCCCACCTATGGAGGCCAGACATCCGGCCAGTATACCAAAGCCTTTTACTACCTAAGGTGCTTCTCACATTCGTAGGGCATAAAAGCAACATCCAGATGTACCATCTTTAGAACTTTACTGCCACCAGTCTGAACGCTATTTTTGATCGTCGGTCTGTTCTCCCAAGTCATTTGCAGGTGTATGAAGTCTTTCAGATAAGTGCCCCATTGGGGTTTTCTTTTTCTTATTTACTGCTTCTTTTTGCTGTGAGTTTTTTATGTCATCCAGAAAAAGCAAGTGCCAGTATGGGAGACCAATTACACATAAAGATAGTCACAAGCAGTGCTTGTTTTGCTTAGGGCCTCCTCGACATCACAAAACTTGCAATATTTGTCAGGCCTTTGTGCCTAAGATTTTCTTTAGCTGTCTGTCTTCTCTCACAATTTATTTGGAAAATCAGTGCCTTAAACTTATAGGGAAAGTTGCTATGGAGAGAACTTCTAGGACTGACGTTTAGTTTTCACAGAAGAGAAATACCAAAAAGACATGGTCAGACTGTTCCACTGCACCTCCTACATCAGACCTCTCTCTTGAGGCTGATGAAAGCCTGGAGGTTCACCCAGTTCTGGGGTCGGATTCTTCAGCTGGGACTACTTCTGAGGCCACCATGGATCCATTATCAGGCACGTCCTTGGAGGCATTGCAGAGACGTCCATTTCAGACAGCCAGGTGGAACCAAGACATATTATTACTGAAAGGCCTGGTGGGGGGGGGTCCTCAAATTCTGGTGAGGGAGAAAGGTCCGATGACAGTTATCAATTGTAGGCTGACATCAGGCCCTTCCACTTTTCATAAGGCAGACATCCAATTAAAGAAAAAGCAAGCGACAAAGCATGTTTCTTCTTCTAGGGACCCTCAATGTGAGTGGCAGAATTTCACCCAGGACCTATTTAATGCCCTTATGTTATGACTCTTAAGCCTCCTTCGGGTGTCTCTGTTCTTATCCCTCCTGGACATCTTCCCTCACAAGAGGGCAAGGGAGCAGGATTCTTCTGATGAACAATTTTCCTCAGATAAGGAATCTTTGGCCTATTCCTCCCAAATTACATCACCTCTAAAGTATACTTTTCCTGAAGAGGAATCTACTAGTCCAGAATCTCCTACTGAGGAGATCGCTTTTGGGTATACTTTTGCTAAGATGAGGAAGCACTTTAAGTGGGACTGCGCCCAAGTTTCTGATGTGCAAAAAAGATATTATGAGCTCCTACAAATAGAGTGTCATTCACCATCTTCTGTACCTCCTGTTTTACCTGCATTACTGGATGCCTTTTCTTCAGTGTCTCAGGCTCCTGATTCTCAGCCTCTGCCCCTAAGAAGCCTTACTGCTTCTGCAAAGTGCCTGATGATTGCAAATTTCTCTACAAGTGCCCATCTGCTGATCCTTCGGTGGTCTTTGTGGCTTCAGATAAGCCTTCAAAATTACTGCCCACCACCAAACTTCTTCTTCCCTCTGATAAGTAAAGCAGGACATTGGAAAGACTGGGTAAGAAGGTCTATACTTCTGCCACCCTTGCCTTTTATGCTATTAATTACCAAACTCAAATGACTAGATATGTTTTGGCCCTCCTGTTCCAGGCTACTCAAGCCATTTCTGATCTTCTAGATTCTAAGAGGAAAACTTCTGCCTTGTCTTTGTTAGAGAGTTCTTCTCAGGTGGCTCACCATTAAATCAAGTGCAGCTGTGATACAGCAGAAGCTTCATCTAGGACTGCTGCTTCAGGTTCTGCATTGAGGAAGTATTCCTAGCTAAGGCTACAACCACTGCCAGATGACATAAAAGCTAAGTTGATGGATGTTCCTTTAGACAACAGTGGCTTGTTTGGTACTGCTGCTGCTAATTTGTTCAAGTCTTTGCAAGAGAAAGGCAAGGAGTTACAGGACTCAAAACATCTTTTGTTTTCACCTGTGCCTAAGTTCAAAAGGAATTATCCTTCCAAGCTCGCTTTTGTTCAGAGACAGACCCCTCCTCCTAAAAGTAAGAAAAGTGGAAGGAGGGCTCCTCCACCAAAGACCACTCAGGCTTCTTCTGCACAGAAGCAGCCCTTTCCTGGCAAACTAAGTAGTATCTGACTATCACTCTTCTCTCAGCCTTATTCCTCTTTTGCTTTGTCTCTGTCTGTCTCTTCCAGTTCGGTCAAGCATTACCCAAGACTCATGTGTTCTTTCAGTAATTCAAAAAGGGTACTTTATGGTTTGGAAAATCCTTCCTCCTTTCATGGGCATTTATCAACCATCTCAGGAACAGTTACATTTATTCCCATAGGTACTTCGAGAACTGTTAAATCTGGGAATTATTCTGTAGGTTCCACAGAATCAAAAGAGAAAATGATTTTATTCAAGAATCTTTCTGGTTCCCAAAAAAGAGGGTCCTTGGAAACCCCATTCTGGATCTCTCACACCTAAACACTTTTCTTAAAGTTTCTTCCTTTCGCATGCTATTTCTACAGACTTTGTTCCCATTACTTCTCCTCAGGCTTTCATGGCCTCTCTGGATATCAAGGATGCCTACCTTAACATACCTAGTCATCCCCTTTACAGGAAATGTTTACGTTTCTCTGTTGCTCCTTGGCATTTTCAGTTCTCTGCTTTGCTTTTGGCCTTTCTACTGCCCCAAGGGTATTCACCAAATGCCTAACTCCTGTGATTGCATTTTGCAGGCTTCAAGGTATTCAGGTTTTTTCTTACCTGGACGATCTCCTGTTTCAAGCATCCTCTCCAGAGAATTTATTGCAAAACCTCCAGTTTGCAATTGCTCTTTTGCAAAGTCTGGGATTCACAATAAATTTCAAAAAGTCATTTCTAACACCTTCTCAAGATCATGTTTTCCTAGGATGCTTGATTCAGACAGTACCCATGCTAGTATCCCTGTGTCCGCCAAAGGCTTTGACTCTTATTGCCTACTTTCAAAATATTATTCCTCTGATCTCTGTCATAGCCAGAGAGTTTCTGAGACTTCTGGGATTTATGGCATCCACCATCCCAATGTTACTTTTAGCCAAACTCCACATAAGGAAACTTCAGTGGTTCCTGAAGTCAGTCTAGCAACAGCATGCGCATCCTGTACAATTTGCAGTTCCTGTTCTTCATGTCTAAAGAAGGAGTTTCAGTGGTGGATTCAGCAGATGTCTCTGAACCCAGGCCTTCCATTTCATCTACCTCTTCCATCTCAAGAACTGTTCACAGACGCCTCAGAGGTAGGTTGGGGAGCAGCCTTTGGCACAATGAAAGTGCAGGCAGTCTGGTCTCCTCTTCAGCAAAAGGAACACGTCAACATCAAAGAGATGAGAGCACTCCTGCTGGCTCTGCAGGCCTTCCAATCTATTTTTTCTCCAGGTCCTCTCAAAGTGTTTACAGACAACACCACAGTCCTGTGGTATGTAAACAAACAGGGGGGAACAAATCTTACCTTCTCTGCAGGCTTGCTCTCATTGTATGGGAGCTTGCGGTTCAGCATCATGTGACTATTCAGGCAGTTTATATTTCCTCAGGACAAAATTATGTGGCAGACACTCTGAGCTGGTCCTTGACTCAATTCCACAAATGGATGCTTCACAGGGATGTGTTTCTAGACATCGTCTATAAGTGGGGTACTCATCAAGTAGATCTTTTTGCCTCCCCTCTGAACAGACAACTTCCTCAGTTTTATGCCAGACTCCCAAATCCTCTGGTTTGGAATGTGGATGCCATTTTTTCTCTTGGAAGGGGGTGTTTCTATATGCATTTCCTCCCCTTTCTCTCATTCTGAAAGTTCTGTTCAGAATTCAACAGGAGAAACCCAAATTCTTGCTGGTGACTCCCTTTTGGCCAAGACAGCATTGGTTCCCTCTACTTCTGTATTTAGGCAAGTGCAATCATCACAAGTTACCTCAGAGAGTGGACCTACTCAAACAAGTCAAAGGATCTGTAATCCATCCCCACCTGCCCACTCTTCAACTGACTCTGTGGGTGACAGGAGTTTGATTTCTTATAGACACCTTTTTCTCTGAGGACATGCTTAGGGTTCTGCAGGAGGCCAAGAAACCTAATACTAAGAAATCCTACATATCCAAATGGAAGAGGTTTTCCATCTGGTGTCTTTCTTGTAATCTGGATACACTCTCTGTGGATGTTCCTGTGGCTCTTTCTTATTTATGTGAATTGCTCACTGCTGGGTTGGCTTATTGCTCTGTCAAGTCACACCTTTCAGCTGTCTCTGTTTATCTGCCTTTATCTCTTCCTTTAGCTTCTAGGCTTGAGCCTAAATAATTTTTAAAAGGTGTCCTTCACATTAGACCTTGCAGGATGAACTGACTCTGGCTCCTTTTGAGACTGCAGTTTCAGCTTCCTTGCAGCATTGCTGTTGGAAAACTGTTTTGTGATTAGCCCTTACTTCATCCAGATGGTTGTCTGAACTTCAAGCCCTTATGGCTTGTCCTCCTTTTTTGTGTTTCATAAGGACAGGGTGTTCTTGCATACTAATCCTCCTTTTATGCCGAAGGTGGTGATTGAGTTGTCACTTAATCTATTAATTTACCTACTTTTTCACTTCTCCACAGTCTCCTAGCTAGAAGGTACTACACACCATGGAAGTGCATAGACAACTCAGATTTTATTTGTATAACACTAAGGCTATCAGAAAATCTGATCGGCTTTTTGCTTCTTTTCATCCCAGGTCTTAGGGTTTGGCTGTTTCCAAGCAGACTATTTCGTCTTGGATTTCAAAAGCTCTTTTTTTCTGTTATGTTTTCAGGTAAGACTCTTCCTTTCTCTGTTAAAGCTCACTCTACTAGGGTTGTGGCCTTTTCTGGTGCTATTTCAAGGGGTTGGACTCTAACTCCATTCCTGAGGCAGCTACCTGGATGTCAGTGCATACTTTCTCAAATAGTACAGGTTGGATGGTTTTGCTAGGGCCATCCTTCATGGCTTTCTAGAGAGCTCTACAGGTCCTTCCTCTTCCCAAGTTTCTTCCTGAGCTTTGGCGCTCTCCCTGATGTTAAGAATACTGCAGCAGTAGAATAGAAGGACATAGTACAGTTGTGTAAAATCTTACCATAACGATAGATGTCCTTCTCTTCACTGTTGCAGTATTCAATCCCTCCCTCCAACCCCCTGGTCCTTTTTTCTCTTCTGGATGTACTGTTAACCACTTTTTTCTTTTCCTTGGACTGGCATTCCTACTGGGGCATTATGTCTTGAGGATGGTATGTCTGGACTTTGCTTTTATCCTCTACATAAGTGAGAAGCATACATGTGACATACAGCACACTTTAGGTAGTAAAAGGCTTTGGTATACCGGCCGGGAAGGACATCTATATTTATGGCAAGATTTTAGGCAACTATACTTTTTTGATTCCAGGGAGTGAGCTAGTGCCCCTAAAAAAGCTATTTCCTCTTGTCTCAGTCCACCAAGAACTTGGTAGCTATAGCTTGCAAGCTAAATTAGGCAGCCATTCGTACTGTTTACTTACCTGTCTCTCCATTTTTAACACATACATGATCTTACAGCTTTCTCTCTATTGATGACAGACTGTATTAAAAAATACCTCTGCAGGATTTTTTGTGGATTTAAGGGAAAGTCTAGCAAAACCTTACATGAAAATCACTAAGAGATACCTCTTAACCTCTTGATCCAAGAATTCTGGACAAAGTCAAACATTACTCCAATTCACTCAAAAAAAAACAAACAAAATAACAGATTTGGCTCAACCAAAACTTGACCTGGCATTGTGGCACAGAGGGACAGAGCCCTCACTGCAAGTCAGGTAAGTGCCTTGGATTCTCCTAACCCTACACTGCTGGACAAATTGATAAGTGGTTAGAATCTCAGGTAAAAACGTTGGCTTAGTCTAGTAATTTAGTCTTTAGAATTTTAAATTATCAGGGCTTCATGTGCACATGTATTTTGCAATGTCCTTATAGTTTAGATATCTTTGCCATATCTTTGTGTGCTGAACACAAGCGTTATATGAATAAGATTGTTTCTAATGTGACACAGGTTTCAAAACATGCTTTGAGGAGTATCTTAGAAGGTATGGATTAAGCAATGGGATGATAGAGGTAAATTGATCCAAGGAGTATCTAGAATGTTTCATATTCCCAGGTTCTCCCCTAGCAAGGCATCCAACTTCAAAGGGCAGATTAAACAAAACTCACAGCCTAGCAAGAGTCAGGATGCCAATGCCAACACTCAGGGCATCCTGTCCATCATCCTCTTTCCCCTTCCCCCAGGCTTTACCTCAACCCAGTGGCCACAGATAGTGACAAGACAAGTGGATGCCGAAAATAATTCACTGAGAATACTATTGGCAGTGGACAGGAAATCTTTCTCCCTTCAGGGAAATCCACCTGTACCATCCATTTCAGACACTGCTGTTCTCTCTGGGTACTCCTTCACAAGTTGCAAACAGAGGTTATAGAACCAGTTTGTGCACCACATAAAGGAAGAAAATTTTACACCAGAATCTTTTTTTTATCAAAAAAGATCAATAGTACAGACTAGTGTTTGATTTGGAGTACCTAAATACTTTTCTGAAATTACTCAAGTTCAAAATATTCACCCTGCACACTGTCCTACCCCTTCTACTGGACCACTGTTTCATCGTGACTTTACATTTGAAGGATGATTATCATCACATGCCAGTTGCTCTCAAAGACAGCTTGAACCTGCAAATGTTCTGTCTGAACACCTCACAAAGAATTGTATTCCTAGTGTGCATAATGGACAAAAAAAAAATATGGCCTGTCTACCAGATGACATAGTCCTGACTGTTCAGAACATTTCAAGGATTTATTTCTTCAAGAAGCTGCCTCTACAAGAGAGTTTCTCAAAATTCTAGGCATCAAGGCATCAACGATCCTGACACCATGGGCCAGACTCTACATGAGAAAGATTCAATGCTACTTAAAAAATTGTTGGACCCAGCATCCGTTTTACTTGGAGGCCTTTGTTCTAGTGATGGATTTTGCTAAATGTAAGTTACAGTGGTGGAGGGATCAGATGTCTCTCAATCCAGACCTACTCTTCTCCCTCCAGACTCTAGTTCAATTGGTCCTGATGGACTCATCAGATTTTACATGGTGAACAGTGTACAGGGGAGTTCAAGTGCAAGGCAAATGGGGTACTTCAGATGCTACAAAGCACATAAATGTCAAAGAAATATTAGGAGTGATTCAGAATTAAAAGTTAATCAACGCGTATGGTCTCCAGGTCCCCTTTTATTAATCACAGATGACACTACAGTCATTTGGTACCTGAACAAACAAGGGGGAACAAGGCCAAGTACATAAATGTCAAAGAAATGTTAGGAGTGATTCAGACCTTAAAGCTTCTTCAACACTTATGGTCTCCAGGTCCTCTTTTATTAATCACAGATGACACCACAGTCATGTGGTACCTGAATAAACAAGGGGTTACAAGACCACACTCTCCTTGCCAGTTGTCAATAATGCATAGGAGCTAGTCTTACAGCATTCTCTGATGATTCAGGGCACATACATCCTGTCTCAGCAAAATATAGTGGCAGATAGCCAAAGCAGATCCTGGATGGGCTCTCAAGAGTGGAAACTCTGGAGTGAATTCCAAGATGGCTGCACATTGAGTAACAGCTTAATTCTAGCTCTTCCAGTGTGAAAACAGAAATTCAACAGGTAAGGCCAGTAGACTTGTGTTTATGGGTAAATTTCAGTAACTGGCTAGTAGGTGTACTGCCTGGATGACACGGAAAAAGAAATACAGAGGACCAGGAAAAAATCAGGTGCAAAATGTGACAGAGAAACAGTGACTGTGGAAAGTTCTGCATCTGTTCAGCAAAAAGCAATGCAATCTCCAGACATGAAGTCCACTTACCTACAAAAAGATATAAGACAACTGCAGACAGACCTGGTTAAAATAAACAAAACACTGATGGAGTATATCAACACTAACAACAAAAGGCTGGAAAAATGGAAGAAGCTTTAAACAAACATTCAGATTTGATAAAGCTGAAAAATCAAAGGTTGAATTAATGAAAATGCTGGCTGAATATGAGACTGCTCAGGAAGACATATAGGGAAAACCTGGGATTTTCAGCTATACCAAAGAAGCTGGAAGGAACAAATTGCATTAATTTTATGAAAGCCCAAATAAGCAACTGGACTGGTATGCCACAGCAAGAGTTGTTAGTTGAAAGGGTCCATCATGTGTATGCTCCAAACCTGGCTATGGGAAAGCAACTTAGACCTTTAATAGTAAAGATGCAATCCTATCAGCAGACGGAGCTGATTTTGACAAAACTGTAACAGAAGGACAAAGTACTAAAAGTGGAAGACAGCAGAGTGTTTGTGGAGAATGATTACTCATTGTATATGAGGCAGAAGAGAACCAAATTTATCCCACTTTTCAGAGAGTATCAAGATTCAGATGTGAGTTTCAAACTGATGTACCCAGCTCTCTTCAAAGTATTCTCCCCTGGAGGGACAAAAGCATTTTTGATAAAATATATGGTAAGCAGGAGATACAAAAGTTTGTCCAACAAAAAGTATATGAGGCAGAAGAGAACCAAATTTATCCCACTTTTCAGAGAGTGTCAAGATTCAGATATGAGTTTCAAACTGATGTACCCAGCTCTCTTCAAAGTATTCTCCCCTGGAGGGACAAAAGCATTTTTGATAAAATATATGGTAAGCAGGAGATACAAAAGTTTCTCCAACAAAAAGTGAGCTGTGAAACAGAAAGAGTTTTTGCTTCTTGTTCTTCTGGTAATAAAGACCACAGAAAGACTGCACCTGTGAAACTTTTTCCAATGTTTCAACAGAAAATGGAGTGAAGCAAGGGACCACAAGAGTTGACTAGAAGAGTCAGGAGTATGTTAGAAATGAAGAAGAGACAGGATTTGGGAGATGGAGATGAACAGTAATAAAACCAGTAACTTAATATGCGATTACAGCGCAATAATTACATGTGTAAAATATGACAGAACAAGAAAATCTGGAAATATTGGACTTTTTCAGAATTTGTTGGACTTGTGGGGGACTCTAAAGCATATGCCCTACTTCATGTCATTAATGTTCAAAAAATGCTTTGGGGAGGGGAAGAGGAGGGAGAAAGTTAAATGTAAATAAGGAATTTTTTTTCTTACTAGCACTATTTTTGTGGTGTATGGTTTTCTTTGCATGCTATAAACCTATCTCAGTTATTTATAAGTGTAATACGGATTGTAAACAGGTGCTGCTGTTATTTTTTTTGTCTTCTTTCGCCCTTCTCTCTTCTTGTTCAGTATTAAGAAATATAGGAAGTGCAGGGGAAAAAAACCTGGTTAAAAGAGAATGACAAAAGAAAATTTAATGTGCTTTGTCTCATTCTTGCATGGGAAAATGACTGAATTAAGGACCTTAGTTTGATTTACTAACAAGTTTTAAGAGTAAGAAAATAAATGAAAAAGAATATTGAATATTATGAGGCTTTCTTATACCAAATGCATATATGCTCAGTAGTAATTTTGCAGTTGGTCTTCATGTTTCCATGGAAGTAATCTGATAAAGAGAAACTGGCCATCTGATTCTGGTGTCTCCATGGAGACAATCTAATAAAGAGAAACTGGCTACAGTCTGCTGGAGGGCGATTGGCTGAAAGAAAAAAAAACTCAAAAGAGAAATTGGCTATGAGATAATGTTCTCTGAAAGCATTCAGAGCTTTTCCCAGCTGAGAAAGCTATAAAGAAAATACTAAACCAATTAGCACTTAGAAGCACAGGCTGCACCATGCATCTTAGCAAGTTTAATCTTTCTTTTAGGTTAAGTCAAGACTATGAGTGTGGCAGTCATTTTGGAGCTTTTGTTCCTAGTAGGAGGGTAAAACTTCAGTATTTGAAGATGTACATAGTTTTGTGTGTTATTATTAAGTTAATAGGTTTTAGGGAGGTATTGGGTGTGTGTGTGTTTTTTTGTTTGTTTGAGGGCTTTCAATAAGAAAAAAAAAGTTTTTGTAAGATATGACATAGGCTGAAGTGGATATGACAAGAAACAACTGTATAAAAGTTCAACCTGTTAAATAGTGTACGCGTGTAACACAAAAGCTGGAACTAAACATTTAACAAAAAAGGTGTTATACATAAAAGGTGGGAATAATAACTTTTTAGTGCAGTGATGCTTTCTGTAATGTCTTTAAATGTCATGGTCTCACAGATAAATATAATAAAGAAAGTGCAGTGAACTATATTTAAAAATGTAGAATGCAAATAGCTATGTTATAGGAGACACACTTAGAAATGAACATGTGAATTTGATAAAGAAAGGTTTTCAGGATGGTTATTCAGTGGAATACCTGGGGCAAAGGAAAAGACAAGTACTTATATTAATTGCAAGAAGAGCTCTAATAGTGATAGAAGAGGATATAAATTATAATAATGGCAGATTTGTAGTGCTAAGGGGCTACTGGCAAGGGAGGAGTATTATACTGGCATGTATTTATATTCCACCTAAAACTGCTATAATGGAGCTTATGAAAATTCTGGGAGAAATAATCAGTTTGCAGCAAGGAATATTACTTATAGGTGGGGACTGGAATGTGATTTGCACTAGAGAAGATGTGTCGGGGGCCCAGAAGGGAAATTATTACAAAGAACGGTAGATGTTTGAAGATATTTATGAAAATATTTGGCATGGAACATTATTATTATTCCCCAAGATATAAAAACTGTGCAAGGCTACACATAATTTACATTTCACAGGAACATGTGCATTTAACTGAAGGTCTTGATACGCACCCAGTAACTATTTCAGATCATGTGCCAATAATAACTAAATTAAAAGCACACGGTAATGAAATAAAAATGAGACACTGGCACTTTCCCACCTATCTGTTGAAAAGAGAGGAATTTAAGGAATGGGTAGTGGATAATAAAAAGGATAGAAATTTCTTCTGAAAATATAGCTAGGGAGTGTGATAAAATTAAGGTGGAGTTTAAAAATAGGGTGGAAATAAAAGAAAGGGAACTATAGTTAAGAAGTAACAAAAATTGTTTAGAGGGACTGACCAATGTTGAAGTATTGCAGAATAGGGGGATCTCATAGAACAAGAAGATGATCGACTACGGAATGCTAAGCAGAAAATAAGGGATTATCTTAATAATATGCACGAGTTTAGAAAGATTGCTGTTAAGCAACTGTTTTTTTGATAATAACAGTGGACCACAAGAGCTTTTAGCACAAAAACTCAAACAACAGAAAGTAGAAAGGGCTGTCGCCAAGCTTGTGGAGCCCATAACAAGGAAGGTAACAAAAGATCCTGTAGAGGTATAGAAATATTTCAGAAATTCTTTGAAAGCCTGTATAAAACTGAGAAATATGGAAATCAAGAAAAGATACAAATGGAAATGTTTATGGAAGATTTAAACATGCCAAGGTTAGAGGCAGATGAGTCTCAATTACTAATGGTTAGGATAGGAGAAGATGAGATAAAAATTGTGTTGTATAACCAATCTACAGGAAAGTCCCCTGGAATAGATGGTATTCCTGTGGAAGTTTGGAACCTCTGAGGGGAAAAATTATAAAGCTCTGGAAGGTTGTGTTTAATAGTATTTTAAGAGGAGGAAAAGTGCCAACATCCTGGAAGAAAGCAGTTGTAGCTGCAGTGCCTAAAGAGGGTAAAGATCCATCAGATCCAGCTTTATACAGGCCCATTTCAGTACTAAACCATGATTATAAAGAGTTTGTGTCTATAATGGCTAAAAGAATTACAAAAGTAATGCCAAAATTGATAGGTATGGATCAATGTGGTTTTGTGGAGGGGAGGCCAACATTTGACAACATTAACAGAACATTGATGATCCAAAAGGAAGCAGAATGTAAGAGAATACCGTTGTTATTGGTGGGTGTTGATGCATAGAAAGCATTTGACGGAGTAAACTGGGACATTATGAGCAGGGCAATGGAAGCATTTGCATTTCCTGAAAAAATTATAAGATTGATTAGAAGGATATATGAGGGATAGGAGGCAAAAATGAAAATAAATGGGGTCCTCTATGATAATTTCTGCTTGAGCAGAGGAACCAGGCAGGGGTGTCCTCTTTCCTCTTTCTTATTTGCATTATATTTAGAACCACTGGCAAAGAAAATAAGGGACTCAGAAATTTAAAAATATAATTGGCATGTTGTCAAGAAAAGCAGGCTGTATTTGCAGATGATATTATTTTATACTTGACAAAATCAGAAAGAGACATTACAGTGTATTGGAACATTTTGAGACAGTTTCAGCTCTTTTCAGGATACAAAATTAATGAAGCTAAAACAAAGGCAATAGCGGTAAATTATGTAACCACACACTAATTAGTTCAGCAATATCCGTATTTATGGGGACATGGTAAAATGAAGTATTTAGGAGTATGGATTAAAAATAATTATTTTGTGGCAGCTAAGGATGTGTGGGAAGAGACTAAACAAAAGTTAATACAAAAAAATGAGTAAATGAAAGCTTTGATAATATGGATATGGATAGTAAGATACAAGCAGTCAAAATGATTTTAACCCCTTTAGTCTTATACACAGGTCAGGCATATTTTTATCAACCAAACGAGAAGGTGTGGATAGCAATTAATAAACAGCTGAAGGACTTTATCTGGGAGGGAAATGTGGTAAGAGTCAAATGGATAAGCTGATTTTTCCAGTAGAACAGGGAGGATTGGGATTACATAATTTAAAGGAGTATTTCAGAGCTACACAGTTAAGGCTCCTATATGTAGCACAAGCAGAAAACTATAATTCAGAGTGGAAAGGGATGATGTTGAAACAGGGGGAAGCTCAAGAAACAAGGAGAGACTGGGATTTTGGATGCAGGCTTTAAAGAAGGATAACAATAACCATACATAATATTATATCCATAAAGTAGCAGAAAGTGTTCTAAGAACTAAGCCAACACAGAAATGGAGAAAGGAGATTCTGCTGTTAGGGATGACTGCAATTAGGGATATAGACAATAGGCAAGAGGGGGCTAAAATTTATTGCAGAAAACTGGCAAAGGAACCAAGGGATTGGGAGGAAATAAATAGAGAGGGAAAGGTAATAGAATGGGTAGAGGCCAAGAATGCATTTGGACTGCAGGTTAGAGATTGCCTTCCCTATCAAGGATTGATATCAGAGTGTAGGCAAAGAGAAAGAAACAGGGCCTCCTAAATGAAAGATCAGCACTGGTGGAGTTTTTTAGCAGAATCTAGAATATAAGCTCCCATTAAAAAAGGAATAATTGGTAGAGCATATAAAATATTGTATGATAACTATAAGAATCAATCAGAGCAGATCAGATTAGAAAGGATTGGGCAGGGAGATTTGATAAGCAATTCACAAATAAGCAATTGGAGGAAATATGTATGTCTTCCAAATATGCAACAAAATCTAGAAGATTTAGTATTTTTACTTGGAAATGTTTACATAAATATTGTTATACCCCAAGTAGACTCTAGAGAATTTTTCCTCGGGTAGACAGCAAATGTTGGAGGTGTGAGGGGGGAAGAAAGAGGTACTTGGGAACATATTTTTTGGGAGTGCAGTGGGTTGGCAGACTTAGATTCCCTACATTGGCAGAGATGCTGGATGGGTGGATTGGTGTGCCGAGGGAGATGATTTTTTTGAGCTGCGATGCAGAATCAGAATTGTATCAAAATGGTAAGGCCTTGCTGTGTCTAATTATGGTTGCTGCCAATAAAGCAAGTACTAGAAAATGGAAATCAAAATCTAAACTATCAATATTAGGTGTAGTGAATATAGTAACAGAGATAAAATAAATTAGAACTCAGAAGGGTAGGAGCAAACTACATAGGAAAAAAGTGGGAATTGTGGGAACAATACATAAAGGGGAGGAATGAGGTTTAAAAGAAGGACTTAAATGAGCTATGTATTATTTGACTGAAAGTGATTAGGTAGATTATATGTGATGTATAATGTTTGCAACTGGGAGTGTGTCAGTATAGTTTGTGATGCAAAATGCTTGCAAGTAGGATTGTGTCATTGTGGTTTGTTTTCATTTATATAAATGTATGCTTGCTTATGTCATAAGTGATGGTTTAATAAAGATGTTTCTTGTTTAAAAAAAGGGGCAGAAGTTGAATAATTTATGTAATGTTGCTTAGGTTATAACAATGATATATAGCAATATATGTGCAGTATAATGTTTGCTAATGTTAATTTGCTAATACAGTTTGGTTACTTTTGTATAACTTTTGTATACATGTAAATTTGCCAGTGTCACAAGTGATAATTCAGTAATGGAATTTATCAACTCAAATGCCTTAGATAAGCTGGTAAACTCCCCTACCAGAGGTGAAAACATATTGGACCTGGTCATCACCAACATGGGCGACAGGTGTTCCACACTGGAGGTCAACCCGTCACTGGTTAGATCAGACCATAAGCTAATCACTCTGGATGTCCACACCACACCGCCACCTCCAACCAAGGAAACCACAGTGAAAAACTTTTCTGTAGCAAACTTCACCTTACTAAAGACAGGGGTGGTAAGTTTCACAGTCCCCACGCTAAAGGATAACAGTGTCCAAGATGCAGGAACCCTTACAAATGCACTCTATGAGCACCTACAAGGATGCATGGATCGTGCCATCCCTAGCAAAACCAAGACTCACTCCCGTAAGAGAAGGAAACCAGTCTGGTGGACCCCTGCCATAAACAGGCTATACAATAGAAGGAGGAAACTAGTTCAGAAAAAAAGCAAATCCCAAGAAGGAAAGACATCCCTGATCAGTATCAGGAAGAAACTAAGGTCCCTCATAAAATCCTCCAAGGCTAACTTCGAAAGAAAAATAGCCAAGGATTCGAAAGATAACCACAAAGCCTTCTTTAGCTATGTCAAGAATCTTAGTGGCAACTTGCAGATATGCTCTGAGCTAGTGGAAAATAGCACAAAATATACTGAACCCACTGATATTGCCAACATCCTGGCAGATAGATTCAGTGCAAACTTCACCCCCCTCTCACCCCCAAAAGGGCCCACAACAATACCGGAAAAGTGTAGTGTCCTGGAAATCACAGACGCACAGGTGAAAACAGCCCTTTCAAAAGCCAAAAGCACAGCATCAATGGGGCCAGATGGTGTCCCAGGCTGTGTCTTGCACGAACTACAGAACAAACTAACCCCCCACCTAAACACACTGTTCAACCTCAGCCTCTCCACAGGCTATGTGCCCAGAGAATGGTGCACAGCAACGGTTATTCCGCTCCACAAAGGAGGGGCCACAACTGACCCTGTTAACTATGGCCCCATAAGCCTGACTAGCCTAGTCTGCAAGGCTGTGGAGCGCATCATTATGGAACTCATTAACAAAGATATTGGGAACCTCCAAACACTTGACCCGACCCAGTTCAGCTTTGTTAAGGGCAGATCATGCCTACTAAACCTGGTTGACTTCTTCGAGATAGTCACCAAGGCCATAGATGAGGGGAAGGTAGTTCACACAGCCTACCTTGACCTCGCCAAGGCTTTTGACACCATTCCCCACTCGGGAATTATAGAAAACCTCACCAGCGTGAACATAAACCCCTACGTCATGAGATAGGTTGCCAACTGGCTTACAGACAGAACTCACACGGTAAGTATAGCAGGCTCCAGGTCCGACTCTAAACCAGTCACAAGTGGTGTCCCACAAGGCTCGGTCTTGGGACCCTTACTGTTCAGCATATACTTCTCAGAAGTACAGGCAAATACAGGAGGACTACGGCTAACCAAGTTCGCCGATGACTGCAAACTGGGAGCCATAATTGACTCTCCGACTGACACGGACATTCTCCAAAAGGACTTACTGAGACGGACACCTGGTGTCAAAGTCATGATCTCAAGCTAAATGCCAAAAAATGCATAGTCATCTCGTTTGGGAAAAACAAAACACCCATGAATTACCACATAGGTGGCATCCCCCTTAATACAGAAGAGGTAATAAGAGATCTGGGGACCCAGGTAGATAGTAATCTCTCCTTTGACAATCATATTGCCAAAGTAGTTGGGAAATCCTTCTATGTAACCCAACTAATTACTAAAGGGTTCACATCTAGAAATAAAGAGGTTATAGTGCCCCTCTACTCGTCCCTCATCAGACCCATCATAGAGTACAGTGCCCCATTTGGGATGTACCTCACAAGACACTTCCAACATCTGGAAAGACCACAAAAGTACCTCACCAAGAGGATTACTGGCCAAAAACATATGTCCTATGCAGCCCGACTGGAAAAACTCCAGCTGTATTCAGTCGCATATCGCTTACTCAGAGGTGATCTCTGCCTGACTTACAAAGCCATGTCCAACTCAGAATTGATGGACATGCTCCACCTAAAGAAATCCAAGTCACTGCGCGCCACTTGCTGTAGTGAGCTAAACCTCGCCACAACAATAAATAAAACATGCTGGAGGGATAGATTCCTGTCACAGAGACTCCCCATGCTTTGGAACAAAATTCCTAACTACATTAGGCAGAGCCGTTCACTAACACTCTTCAAGAGAAACCTTGACGAGTGGATGGGTAACAGAAAATACACCCCTGGGATCACTTCATTGGCTCTTCTTGACAGAGGCTCAGTTAATTAATCAATGGGGTGGTGAAAGCTGACACACTCTGGCTAGGCTTATAAATGCCCTCAGGCAGATAGCCTAGTACCTACCTATGAACCTATAAAAGTATTTAAAAACATATAGATTAGGCTACTACAACAGTAAAAAAAAGAAAAGAGTGGAAACTCTTGACAGAAGTCTACCTAGATTTGGTCCAGATTTGGGGACTACTTCAAATAGATCTGTTCACCCTCTTTCAAAGCCAATAGTTGGAAAAGTTCTGTTTGAGACATCCCTGCAGCCATGCTTGGAGAACAGAAGCATTCTCGTTCCATTGGACAGGAACGTTACTTTATGCTTTTTCACCTTTCCACCGATACCCAAGGTAGTTCAGAATATTCAGAAAGTATTACCAAACATCATTGTGTTGACCCACTTCTGGCTTAGGCAAAGTTATTGGAATTGGTCAAAGGGAAATTACCACAAGCTTCCATGTAATCTGGATCTGCTCACACTGTCAAGGATGACTGGTGTACCCCACCTTAGAGCAGTTGCTGCTGAGAGCCTGGCTTATTCTATCTTGATGCCTTTTAGGGTGTGCAGCTTGTATGAAAGGAGACAAAAAACTGCAGCTAGAAAATCTTATATTTAACAGGTATGGTGTCTACCTCTCTGGTTTTTAAGTATATGTTTGGGCTACTCAATCATGACTTATCTTATGCATCTGTAAAGATACATCTTGCAGCCATCTCAATTTGTCTGCCCATGGATCCCCCTTTCATCTCTTTTTGTGGTCAAACAGTTTATGAAAGGAGTTTTGAATGTTAGACCCCTTCAAAAGCAAACTCATTCTCCTTGGCATCTGAACTTTGTTTTTGAAAAATTTACCTTATTTCCTTTTGAGCTTGCCTTTTAGGCTGATTTGAAGTTCATCAATTGGAAAACTGTTTTGTTTATTGCTCTGACATCTGCAAGGAGACTTACTGAGCTGCAAGCTCTCATGGTAAGCCAACCTTATCTGATTAAGATACGGACAGGGTTGTTCTATGCACTAATCCTTCATTCATGCCAAACATTGTTTCTGAATTTACCCTAATCCAACCATCAGTTGTCAAGTTTTCTTTCTGGAACCTAAAAACAAGAGAGAAAGAGAGAGCGAGACGATTCTGCATATCTTGGATGTGCACAGGTAACTACCTTAACAGAACTAAGCCATTCAGTCCAGTTTTCACCTATCTGTCAGCTGGTTCACTCTTTTTCTCTAACATAATTCTTTCTTTCTCTGAGTGCTGACATCACTTGAACAGGGGGAATAAGTCTCTGTGTGGTCTGAAAACATTCACTGGTACTCGCTGCTCCAACCTAGTCCCTGTTTCCTCATATGCTGACTCATCTTTACCTTGTCTTGGTTTTCCTTGCTTGCCAGGGTTCCTAATTGCTTCCTCAGCAGCCCTAGGATACGAAAAGGTCTGGGGATTACCAAGGAAAACTCAGGGTATAGCAACCTGCATCAGATCCCTCTTGCCCTGAATGATTAATAAAACGCAGTAAAATCAGCCCTCTGCTTTCCAGTGGTAGCAAAATATTCCTGATATATGAAGATCCTCACCTCCTCATATTTTAACTTTTGGCCCAGTTTCTATACAGCTGCGAGTACCTGTTCCTTCTCAGCACAAGAATCAAATGTTACAATTATTGGTCAAAAAGTTATTGAGGTATCAGCATGTGGTTTCCACTGAACCCAGTATGCTAATGGTATCTTCAAGGAGCTATCTATTTTTTCATCCATTTGACAATATTCATTATTAGAAACTGAAGATATTCCTGACCTTCAATAGGATTCAGAATCCCATTAATTCAGGTTTATGGTAAATGCTCAAAATGCAAAAACATCAATGTCAGTGTTTTGATAAATACATATATCAAAAACCCAAAATAACTAAAAGGTAAAAAGACTGCAAAAGGTAAATAAATTATTTCTTACAATCATAAAACATAACTCTGCAACCACATTCAGACCATAGTATTAGTGTTACAGAAACTTTTTTTGGAATTTAAGGTGTAATTTTAGGGTTAGGGGCAGAGTTAGGGCTAGCATGTATTATTAGGTGGTGCTGGGGGGGCTTCCCCCTGGCCCACCTTAGCAATGCTTTCAAACCCTAACCCTCACTCTAGCCTTGTCACTAACCTCAACCCTACACTTTGCCTTAAAAAAAACTTTACGTAACACCACTGTTGCACAAGGCATTTTAGACACACACTACATTCAAATACACACGCAGCACTAAATCTATCTTACGCTTCTGTGACTTGTCTAACCCTAACCCAAACACAATCACACAATACTAAATCTATCCCCTTACCTAACCCTTACTCTAACCCTAACCTGCAAGCACTCACATATGCACTCCTAATCCCCAATGCTGACATTTTCAGTAAATCAAAAGTTGTGGCATTAACATAAACAACCCACAATTACTTGCCAAAATACATATACCTCTGTTCTGCAACTCTGACATACAAAAAACATGGATTTCACAAACCAAGAACTTTTACAAGTTATCCACATATTTTCAGATAAAATGACCTTCAACAACCTATGGCAGATCCATTAATTCTTATGCTTCTGTTTCTAGTCTTATCTTCATAATCTACTAATTTGGCTTCCACAAAATCGAGACTGGCATCTGAAGCCACCATGTAAGTTTTTAACTTCACATTCTTATCTATTAATGATTGAATTATATCAACATGATCACTTAAACTGTGTTCTAAGTAAGTTAGGTGCTAATCATTCTTTTTCATATGTTTTTCCTTGGACCCCATCAACTTAAGCCCACTTCTTCTGCCACAGTATAAAGTTTTACTTTGTGTTGTGCCAATATTCCAGTTTCTGGTGTGGAAGTTGTTGTTTCTCTTTTCTCTTTAAATTGTGACTAGTAAGCAGGATATTCCAGAAGTGAGGACCATTCAGACATAGACCGCTCCACACCATCTTCAAATACAAAATGTTCCAACTATTTCTGCCTCACCCCCATGAAGACAATAGGGTGAAGAGTACAGTGTTTTCTACCACTGCCTTTAGTACACCTACAGATCAGTGCTCCTCATTCTATAAAGATTCTGAAAGGACAACAGCTGAAACCCAAGCTAATACTGGTGCTATCCTTCTCCAAAGATGATGTCACAATAGTAACAGAAAATGACTGATTTAATAATCGGCTTAGTTGCTGGTGCCATTCTAAGGGTGTGCAATGTTTGTCAGCATGGAAGGAAATTGTCATCAGACCACACTGCTTTGCCAGGGATGGTCTGCACCTTTCCTGTCTAGGCCTTCAAATATTAGCTAAAACATTGACCTGCCCCATAGTGCCTTTTTTTAGCAATGCCAGACTGAAAGTACTTCTGGCATAGCAAATCAAAACCAAGAAAATCTGAAGATTTAACTGCTCAGTGCTAGGAGTCTAAACAAGAAACTCCACACCCTGCAAGCTCGCCTCATCCTTGAGAATGCTGATATCTCTGCAGTCAATGAGACATGGGAATACACAGTTGTGTGTGAAGCTCATTGTTAATGGAGCCATTTATACTGATCCAGAAGATACAGCAAATCTACTGGCAGGTAAATTTAGCTTTAACTTTACCCCATCTCCCTTTCAACCTCCTCTCAGGAAATGCTATCAAATACTACTACTCCTAGGGAACAGGTTCTCAATGCTGTTTCTAAGGCCAAGAACACTGCATCGATGGGCCAAGTCAGTATCTCAGGATCCCTTGTAAACAGCATGAAACTAGACCTATCAGGCCCTCTGGAATTATTATTTAACTGTAGCTTCCAAACAGGCTTGTGCCTCATGAATGGAAAACAGCAACAGTTATCCCTCTTCTCAAAGGTGGGCCATCTGCAGACCCTGGAATCTACAGACCCATAAGTCTCACTAGACCCATATGCAAAGCCATTGGAAGAATTTTCATAGAAGTAATCAATAATGACATAGGAAACCTGCAAACACTAGTCCCAACCCAGTTTGGTTTCATCAAGGGCAGATCATGCCTACTCAGCCTGGTGGATTCTTTGAGAAGGACAACAAAGCAATGGATGACGGCAAAATGGTTCACTGTCTACATTGACCTGGCCAAGGCATTTGACACAATAACCCACTCAGCCAGGCATTGTTGATAGATGCAAGTGGTTAGGTATAAACCTATATGTTACTTGGTGGATACCCAGCTGGCTCACAGACAAGTCCCAGGAAGTTAGTACTGGGGAGTTCATCTCTACAAAGAGGCCAGCCACAGGTGTAGTCCCTCAGGGATTGGTTCTGGGGCTGCTCCTTTTTGGAATTTACCACTCAAAAGTCAAAGCCAATGTCAATGGTCTTTGGCTGACCAAATTTGCAGATGACTACAAATTAGGAGCAGTCATAGAATCCCCCATTGAGACTAATGTTCTCTAGGAATGGCTGACACAGACAAATAATGTGTCAGTGACATGGACTAAAACTAAATGCCAAGAAGTACATAATAGTATACTTCAGGAAGTCATCCACCTCTGGTAATTATCATATTGACAGCAAATCCTTCAGAGTTTGTCTAGTAGTCAGGATCTTGGGGACACACAAAGACAGTAATGTAGTATTTGACAGTCATGTGTCTACAGTAGTGAGGAAATTATTCTATGTTCTGCAACTTATAAACAAAGGTCCAAAGAGGTCATTGTTTCATTGTATTCAGCATTCATCAGACCTATCAGTGAATACAGTGGCCCCTTTGGTATATACCTAACCAGACACCTCAACAACTGGAACGTCCACAGAGCTTTCTCACTAAAAGAATAAGAATAAGAAGTAAGTAACATGCCCTATACAGATTTCCTCAAAGCCCTATCTGTGCATTCTCTCTGCTACAGGCTGTTGAGGGGAGATCTATGTCTGGCATACAAGGCACTGTCAGATCTCACCCTGATGGGCCTCCTCATATCTGCAAAACAACAGCACCAGAATTACCCATTCTAAAGACTTAAACCTTGCCTGTGATTTAAATTAGATCTGAAGTAGAGACAGGTACGTATCCCTAGAGACTACCCCTTCAGTGTAACAGGCTACCCATTCATGTGAAGCAGAGTTCTTCCTTAACTCAATTCAAGTGTAACTTGAACAATTGGATGGGGAACAGGAAATTAATTCCTGGTTAGCACCCATGTCTCTAATGTACACAGGCAACATGTAAATAGTTCATCTCCCAATCCCCTGCTTGTAAATATTTCCTCTACCAAGCCCCTGCTTACATTTATCAAGGGTACCAGAGATTTGGCATGCATTGCTAGGCTAAAAAATGCCCTAGTGGTCATTAGTCGACACCTATGAACCTATAAAGAGAAAGTGATACTTAGAAACAGCATGTCATTTATGACCAGATTTGTGCAAAAAACAGTATGAGTCAGTCAGTCAGACATCTGGTCTTCTTTCTCAACTGTCAAAAATAAAAAAGATCATCTTCTCCAGTTAATGGATATACAGAAGATACTGCAACTCTACATTAGTAGAACTAAAGAGTTCAAGAAGAATAGCCAGCCCCTCATCTCCATATAGCATAACAGTAGATCTTCAAGCAGTGCAATGTAGCAGTAATACTACCTTTCCACCACCATCGCTGCATAAATATGTGTGTGTGTGTGTGTGTGTGTGTGTGTGTGTGTGTGTGTGTGTGTGTGTGTCTACACACACACACACACACACACACACATGTATAAGGGTCGGTGTTATGCTGTACATGTCCTTCATTTGATCACTGTTGCAGTGTTGCTCACTATTAAGAAGTATCCTGCCAAAAATACCTTATTTTCTGCCAGTATTCCAGAGATTGTACACTTTCCTCTCATGCTGTATATCCAGACTATGCGTGTGACTTCTGCTGCGGCAACCCTGTGGTGACGGGGAGGAGTGGGTACTACCTACTCCCAGTAATGCCAGGACTAACAAAACTGGAAATATGCACGTACTTGACTGCCATGAGGACTTGGATGTTTCGCTTCTGGGTAGTTCAACATGGAGCGGATCTGTTATCTTGTTCTGTCTTCTTGTGCCTCCTGTGCCTCCCATGCCTCCAGGGGATATGCTACAGGGGATATTTCTCCTATTGAAATTAGTGTTTTTCTTCGGGGAAGGTCCCACCTTTGCTTGTTCTTGTGCATGTGGGGGCTTCTTTCCTCGTGGCTGAATCCAAAGGTTCGGTCTTTTCCACTATCAGCTTGTGGCTGAAAGACAAAATGGTTGAAATGCTCCAAAAACTGAATAAAAAGTTTAAGGCTTGCTAGATTTCCAAGAAGATCCATGAGTCACACACAGTCCTTTTGAAACAGAATATCCTTTACTGAACAACAACAGCAACAACAATAAAGGATATTCTGTTTCAAAAGGACCAGGTCTGGCTTGTGGATCTTCTTGACAATATAGCAAGATTTATTCTACATAGATCCACTCTCCTATGGGATATGAGTCAGATGATGAATATATAGTATCCACTGACACTCCTTTAGAGGACTTGTCTTTGGGTCACACTGTTTTAAAGATAGAGCAGCATTTCCAATGGGAATGATAGCAAGTCTCTTAAGTACAAAAGAGATAATATGACTTATTAAAATGGATGTTCCTAAGTCTGGAGCTATCCTTCCTGTGCGGATGCTTTGCAGGTTACCTTCTTGTCTGCTTCCATGACAGTCAAGTCACAGCTACCTGCTCCTAAAACATGATAGGTTTTATAAAGTCCCAGATTCTCATACATACTTCTTCAGACCTTGCTATAATATCAGTTGAATTTGACAGTGCCTTCTACTAATGCCTTGCCTATTGACAAACATAGTATGGCTATGGATAGGTATGTGAAGAAAGTGTGCACCTCTGTTACACTTTCTTTCCATGCCTTAAACCAGAAAACCCACATAATCAGGTATCATTTGTCTATTTGTGTCAATATGATCAGACTTATTTTAAATATTCCTGACTCAGATAATAAAACGTTACTTAACTCTGCCACCCAAGTTGCAAGGCAATCATTAAAGTGTGGCTATGATACTGATGATGCCTCTTCCAGAACAACAGCAACTGTGTATGTTTTAAGAAGGTATTCATGGCTAAGATTGCAGTCCTTACCTGATGATGTCAGTGTTAAGTTGCTTGATACCCCCCTGGGCAAAGACAGTTTTTTTGACCCTGAGAGTGCTGATATTGTCAAACATTTGCAGGACAGGTGGAAATCATGCAAGATTTTTAAACAACTTTTTCTCTTCCCTGTGCCATCTTTTCAAGGAAATTACCCCTCTAAAGCTGGACCCTTCTTTCACAAAGGCCAAAAGTCACAGCAAAAGATTAACGCATCTCCAAAATGAAATGGAAGGAGAAACCTGTAAATCAGAATTCAAAGGACCTAGTCTTCAAACTTGTGGCTACCAACCTTCCTGCCCCCCTCACCGATGTCAGCCAGCTGCTTTCCTTTCTTCCAGGGAAAGTGTTTCAGTCTCTACCATTATGCAGATCAATAACATGAGACATACAGGCACTCAGCATAATCCAGAAAGGATGCAGACTAACTTGGAACCTCCCGCATATCCTTCTAGAATTCCTCAGGTTCCCCAAACCAGGAAATCTGTTTTGCCAGTCTTACAAGATGTGTTCCATCATGGTTGTTATTTGTTCCAAGAAAAGAGGACACATGTAGACAAATATTGGATTTATCAGTCCTGAACACTTTTCTACAAATTCCAGAATTCAACATGTTATCTCTCCAAAGACTTCTTGTTATGACCCTCCCACAAGCTTTTTTGGTTACCTTGGACCTGAAGGATACGTATCTTCAAATTTTCAGTCTTAACCAGCCAGATCACAGAAAATTCGTAAGATTTTGTGCTTTAAGATTTCGTTTTCAATTTTCTGATTTATCCTTTGGTCTTTCTATAGTTGCAAGGGCAATCACAAAATGTGTAGACCTTTAAATAGCTTTCTGCAGACTCTAAGGTATCCATATATACTCTTGGTTAGATGATCCCCTAATCAAAGCTATTTCAAAAGAAACAAATCTCTACAAGATCTACAGTTCACTGTGAATCTATTTCTTTGCCTAGGTTACACCTTAAACCTGAAGAAATCCAGCCTCCATGCTATAGCCTTCTCAGAATGCAGTTTTTCCTAGGATGCCAGATGAAAACTTCTTGCATGATGGCATTCCCTCCACAGAAGTAAATACACTTTCTGACCTCATACTTCCAATTCCTTCTGTCTTTAGAAAGAACCAATACAAGAGAGATTTTGAAAGCCCTGTAGTTCATGGCATCAACAGTACACATGATTCCATGTGCCAGACTCCATGTGAGAAAAGACTCATTGCTACTTCAAATCAATTTAGGCACAACATTGCCACCCCTTAAACTTCCCAATTCCTCTTTTGTCTTTTTGAAAGCAGGAATGTCATTGTCATTCAGTCCGGGAGTACCCATTCTGGTCCCTGTTGCCCCATCAGCAACTTTCCACAGCTGCTTCAGAAATGGCATAAGGAGCCTCTTCTATGGGCATGAAAGTATGGTGAAGACAGGACAGACACAAACACAGATATCAAAGAAATGACAGCCCCGATTCTGGCCCTTCAGACCCTTCACCACCTCTGGTCTCTAGGAACCTTTCAAATCATGACAGAAAATACCACAGTAATATGGTATAGCAACAAACAAGGAAGAGCAAAAGTCTATCAGCTCAGCAAGTTAGCCATGAAGACTTGGGAAATTGCTCTTCATCACAATCTGTTTCTCAAGGAAACTTACTTTCCATCAGAGATCAACCCAATGATATTTTACTTAAGTAGATCCAAAGCAGATCCTCATGAGTAGATGTTAAACAGAGAGATGTACATGTAGACTGTCCATTAATGGAGAACTTTCCAGATAGATCTTTCTGCCTCTACTCAGAACAGGCAGCTCAGACTGTTCTGCTCCAGAGTGCCACGCACAGAAGCATGGAAAATGGGCACTTTATCAGTCTCTTGGAAAGGGAATTTCCTTTATATCGTTCAAACCTTTCCCTTAATCCCAGCAGTCCTTCTGAAAATAAAGCACAGCCAAAAATGCAGATGGTGATGATCTCCTTTTTTCAGACAGCATTGGTTCTCCCTTCTTTTTCATCTAGCCAAGGGAAATCAACACAAGTTATCCCAGGGGTCAGAATTACTCAGACAGTAAAAGGGCTCTCGTATTTATCCAAACTTGCAAACTCTCAGTTTGACACTTTGGATGATAGGCCTTTGATACCATTTAGGCACCTTTTTCAGAAGATGTGCTACACGTACTACAGGAGGCTAGAAAACATGCTACAAAAAAATCTTACATTTGCAAATCAAATAGATTTTCAATTTGGTGCCAAAAGAAAGGACAAAACCCTTATCAACTGGTATGCATATTATCCTTACATACTTTTGTGAGCTAGTCAGCTCTGGACTGGCATACTCTTCAATTAAAGGTAATTTCTCAGCAATTTCTGCCTCTTTCCCAGTGGATCTGCCTCTTTCTTCATGTTACAAGGTCAAACAATTCCCAAAAGGTGTTTTTTTTCATCAAGTTGAAAAGAAAATCTATTCCTGCTCCCCCTTGGGACCTGACTTATGTATTAGAACAGTTAACTCCCTCCCTCACATTGAGACTTCCTCTGCTAATTTAAAATTCTGTACAAGGAACCTAGTTCTGTTAGTGACTTTGACTTCTGTTAAAAGAGTCTCAGAGTTGCAAGATATTATTGCTTCTCTCCTTCTTTCCCGATTTTTCATAAAGACACAGGGTCTGCCTTAGGACTAATCTTTCTTTAATGCCAAAGGTCATAAATAAAATGTCTTTAAATCATTACATCTATTTACCTGCATTTTTCTAACCCTCAAAATAGGGGAGAAAAAATCATTCATTTGTTAGATGTTCACAGGCAGCTAAGATTCTGTTTGGGCAAAACGCAGTTCTTTAGAAAATCAAATCAACTGTTTGTATCCTATGAATGTAAAAATATTGGTTTTCTTGTATCAAAACAATCTCCAAATGGATTCTTCTTGCTGTGTCTGTTTGTTATACTTTTCATGGGAAATTTGTCCAAGACCAGGTCAAAGGTCATTCTGCTAGGGTTGTTGCCTCTTCTGATGCATTTTTCAAGCATCTAGACTCAAGAATTATTTTAAAAGCAGCCACTTTTTCTTCCATTGACACCTTTAATAAAACATTACAAGATAAGTATTTTTAGGGCCACAACTGATTAAGCCAGATCCATTCTGTCAGGGCATTCTAGACTCCAGTTCAGTATCTAAGTCCTCCTCCCAATGAGTATAAAAGCTTTGGGAATCATCCCAGTAGTAAGTGTTCTGCAATAGTTTTCAAATGAAAGACATGGAGTTGTTGTGCAAGAACTAAACTAAACATGAGTAGATGTCTGAATAGATCACTATTACAGTAATATGTACCCTCCCATCTTCCCCCTTTTTCTTTTCAAGTTCCTTGGCCATGATGGACCTACCCTTTCCCCTGACATGAGTCCTGTTCCTGCTATGTACTTAGCCTCAGTCTTCTCTTCTGGGGCAAGAAAGCTCCGAGGACCATTAAGTCCATACATCCCTTATATATTAGCATGTACTGTCATGCATAGGTTGTAAGGCAGACATACAGTGTGGGAGGAAGGTGCCCAGGCTTTGCTATACTGGCCAGAAGTAGAGTGTCCTTAGCAGGATACTTCCTATTAGTGAGCAATACTGTAACAGTGTTCGATTCCAACATCTACTGTTATGGTAAGTTCTTGCACACTCTACTTTCTTCCCTAACTAAATACACTAATTTGCAAGTTATACTGCCATGGAGTTAAAGGTAGTGATTTGCTTTGCTGTAAAACTTTTTTTTTGTTTTCAGAGGAAATGCAACTCTAACAGTGGGTAAGAGGGTACAGACTCCCACATCAAGATGTGTTGGGGGTACACACCTCTGCAATCAGGTCTGATTTATTTGAATACTGTGTATTTGTATCTAAGGTTATCAGTGTATAAATTATTAAAGATGAACTTACATTATTGTTTTTGAGCATGTGTGTTTTTTTTGTATATTTATAGAGCTTTTAAAAATAAGCTTTATGGGTGGTGCCTATACAACATCAATATTAGTACTGTTTGTTGAAATCCAACATTTTCAATACTAGAGGTGACCCAAAATGTATATGAATTTGTGTAAATAATGTCTATAGCAGTGCTGTAAACATCACATTGTAAATAATTTGTGTAGCATTGTTGTACAGTGTTCATTGTAAAAAGAGTCATACTTCTTTCAATGTGTAGTATTTCTGATAAATTGTGCTTGTTTCTTTAAGAACTGAAAAGCACATAATCAGATTTTGTTTGTATATATTGAACTGCAGTTTTTGTAAGACTGGTGGTCTCAGATGCTTTAAACTTCCACACTGGTATCTTGCAGCAGACATTTGGCACAAGTTATCAGTAGCACAATCTTGAGATTATACCATTGCTGCCAATATATGAGTAGTTTCCTCAAAAACAGAGAGAAAGATAATCTTATGGTATGCTGTGTTTTTTGAGACCACCTGTGTGTGCACCTGTGTGCCAAGATGACTATAGTACAGCAGTTACTAGAGGCCATACATTCTGCAGCTGCAGAGGTGATCACTGTAAATAAATTAATTGCTTCCCCAAGGAGTATGCAACTGAGAAAACAACTTACCCAGATGAGGACTTTGAATGGTATGCTCACCAGGATGGATGTGACCAAGCTCACTGGGCCAGGATCTTATCAGCCACTTAAGTGGAGAAACACTGACAGCCTTATAGGACATAAAGGAGACTGATTACCTCAGGTGTTATAATGTCAGAAAGGCTTTAATTGCCAGTGATGGTGCTACAATAATGGCACAAACTTAACATTTTCATAGCTGGATATTCTTTCATAAAAAATAGCAAGGTCACAAGTATCTGCCTTGAAGCTTATACATTTATTTATGGTTAGATCCTAAGGATCAACAAGTTAAAAAAGATAGCAATGTTAATTGCTGACACATTTAAAAGCTATTTATCTACTACTTTAAGAAAGTAAAACTGACTGTAAAGACACTGAAAATGTTCTAGTAGAAAAGTCATTTTACCATGAAATTTTGCATAGAAATGAACAGTTTATATCTGCAGTAAAATCCATGTCAAATGTTGATAACATAGAAGAAGTAACAGCTGTAATCAAACTTTGTTTTAAATGAGGAAAAGGGGTCAAAGATGTAGATTTTTGTACAAATGACTGTAACACAATTACACCTGTGGAAATGAGTATTTCTTACATGCATGCCAGTAGTGATGTTGTGCCTATGGAATGTGATAAATTATCTGCTAGGATGATTGAAACTAAGCTCTTTTTGTGTCTTACTGCAAAATGATACAAGTGCAATGTTTTAATCAATGTCAGAGAAATGGAAGGAATACTGGACATAGGCAGTATGGTCACATTTCTAAAGGGAGATCAAAAGAACACCCTTACTAATAAAGCTGTAGAAATAGTATGTACAAATAGTATTTAGATAGGTAATTCATCATGTTGTGGTTACAGTTTAGCATATAGCATAATAATAGGGAAAGATTTTCTCCACTTTAAAGAGTTGTGGAGCAGTGTAAAGAAGGTAGCTCTTTTTTCATTTTTTATTTGGTTTTAAAACAATAGATAAATCTATTATGAAACAAAATAATAACTATTTGCATAGGTCCACAGTTGATCAATACATCAAAGTTATACATATCAACAACAAATAATATTTTTAAGCAAGTCTTTAAGCCAAGATTTATATGAACGTGTAACATTAGAAGTTCTCATCTTTATAGTATGCAACTCACCACTGCAAACAAATTTATCCCAACTTATAAATTCAACACTAGAATGGATAACTTTATTTTTCCAATTTTTAGTAATTACTTTTCTGGCTACAGCAAGAATAGACCAAAGAAAATGCACTTGGATTTTTGGAATTATCTCAGGAATCAGAGCATAAAATAAAACTAAAAAGTTACCATGCAGCTTGAAAGAAGTTAATTGTTTTCCAAAAAGGGGAAATGACTTCGCATTCATATATCATATGTGTCCAATCAGCTATTATTTCAGAATCATACCTCTGGCATTTAATTCTGTTTGATTTATATATAATTGTAATTTTGTTAGGAGTGACAAAAGCTCTGTGTAAGAATTTCCAAGTGAAAAATTTCAAGTATAATGAAGATGTGTTTTTTATCTGTAGATTTTAATGTTATTTTCTTGTATTCCTCAGATAAGTCATCATTATTATTTTTTGAGGAATAGTTCCAATAGGAATTTTCTAAATATGTGAAATCTAACTTAAGAATTTTATATGTTTGTGACAAATATGAACCATTTTTCATTACATTATTGATGTTTGTTAAGAATTCCAATAATATGGGGAACAATTTTGTATCTATGTTAAATATTTATCTATGTGTTCACAAAGTTTCTAAATATTTGTAAAATTAACCAATTCTCAGAATCTTGCTTGTATTTGGACCTTACATTTTCAACAGTGTATATATATCAGTACCATTTAAGAATTGACCCCAATAAATTAAGTTGCTTTGTTGTTTCAATACTAGCATTTTGTTGAAGTTATGAGTTTCTAAGCAATCATTTGTATATGCAGTTAGAAACATAGAAATAGTAAGTCTTTAATACAGTGGTTAGAATATGTGAACTATTGGAAAGAGGAAATAATGTTATTTAAATAGTTAATTTGAGAAGAGAGTGTAATTCCATTTATGCAGAAGTATTTTAATAACCAGATAGAACTATTAGAGACTACTTGTTTATGACTGGTTGTGACATATTTATTGCTTACTAATGCTATTTCTTTAAGTATTTTTTCCCATTTTGAATCATAAGATGAATTTATCTACAATGCTATAACTTTTACAGTTGTTGATACCATACAACTGAATATCAAGGAATCCTGTTCGACCATTATCCCAACCTTTTCTGTACCAATCAAATGAAACTCTTCGTGGAACTTTAGCCGTAGTTTTTATTTCTGTATAAACCTTAATATTTTAACTTCATCATCTATTTTGTATAGTTCTGGTATAAGACCATCTAAGCCCAGTGCCTTATTTTTTAACGTTTTTATGTGATCTTTTATTTTTGTTAAAATGAATGGTCTATCACTTTTCTATTTGTTCACTTGTTATTTTATTATTTATATTTTCCTTAGAAAAGTTTCAACTAAATCATCATCTAGGTAATTTTTATTATTTATATTTTTATAAAACATTTAAAGGCCTCAAGAATACCTTTAATATCTGTTCTTTTTTCTGTTTTATTATTTCTATGTGTCATAATTACTTTAATATTATTTAGTTTATGTATTTTCTTTGATCTAAGACAAGTTTATGCAAGCTTAAAGGGTTTACTGAATATGCCTAAAATTTAAGTTTTTCCAAGTTTAATGAAACTTTATGATTTAGAATTTCAACATATTTTGTATTTAAATTTTTAAGTTCAGACTGACTGATAATGTCATTTGGTTTTAGATTTAACTTTAGTGTGCCTATTTTGGCCTGCAGTGTATTCATTTCTTTGTCTCATTCTCTTGTTTTACTATATATACCAGATTGTAGCTCTTCCATTTAAGTAAGCCTTAATGAATCCCACAGGACAATGCCAGATACATCACCATTCATTTTATTTCTAGGAAACTCTTGATGTCTTCAACATACCAATCCTTTAATCCTTTTATTTTAATAATGTATGCCGATAATCTCATGTGGTTCATTAAATTGTCCGTTTTTAAAATAATATTAAAGCTTATAGCATTGTGGTCCAATAATGGACATGAAACTATTGAAACTTCTTTGATATGTGATGATAGATTGTTTGAGACAAAATTTTTATCAATATTAGTTTGTGTTCCATATCTATATGAATAATGGGTAAATTAACGTGAATTTGTTTCCTTAGCTCATATATATCCTTTAAATTCATTAAACAAAATGTGTTACTTATTTGGCTGAAGATGTGATTTTCAGCTTTCTACCTGCAGTGGAATCTGATAAAATAAAATTAAAATCACCAGCCATTATGACTTCACCTTTCATGTAATAGGCTATAATGTCTAAGTCATTTTTTGCACCTTTAGCTCCAACCCCTGGAATCCAGTAAGAGTTCACCAATGTTTATAGTTGTCTGTTCCACTCAATTATAACAATGCTTAGCATACCATTTTTTATCAACATAGGTCTTTTTTACTTTAGGCATTACTGGTGAGTTCTTCCATAAAACAAGGGTGCCTCTTCTTTCAGCTCGAAATCCAGAACCTGTTAAAACCAAAGAACTCTTTAATGAAAGTTTATGTACATCTTTATTAAGTAAATGTGTTTCCTGTAGAAATACTATTTGAGCTTTGTGTAATTGCAAGTATTTGAACAGACTCCTCCTATTTACTGGATTATTCAGTCTATTAATACTAATAGATATGCATTTAAAATCAGACATTTATATAAGAGAGAAAAAATACAGGTATAATGAAATTACAGTTATGTGCAGAACATATTATATACTTTATATATAACAATATGAAATTTTCAGCTATGGACAAAACATTTGAAACAGATAAAAAAATTACCTAATGCTATAACCCTAAAACATTCTACCATGGAATAACATATTCCTAGTTTGTTGAAAAAGATGAACAAACTACCTCTCAAACTCCCCATTAGATTAACAATTCTTAGCTCATGCTTCTGATTCATATTAACGTGTCTTATATTTTTAGTATGCGTCATCTTAGTGAGTTATTATGAATAAGAAAAGTTAAACAGGTGTTCAGAATCTTTATTATAAGTTGGCCGAACTGAATATCTCTAAAATCATCTTTCCCTGTACCTCACATTATCTCCATGCTTTATTATAGGGAGGAAGTCAGTTGTTATTTTCATATTTATTAATTTATAGGTCAGATGATTTTGTATTTTTCTGTTTACTATGTGTAAAGTTGTTCACAGGATCATAAGTTCATAAATTAGTACCAGGCTAACTGTCCTTGTGGGCTATTCCAAGTCCAGCCAGTTACGCCATGTGAGAATCAAACCCTGCACCTAGTGCGTATAAGGTGAACACCTTAACCACTATGCCAACCTCCAACCATTGTAGACATATTTATATTCTTTAATATATACATATTTACTTATTCTGATCTCTTTCTGTTTCTGTTTGTATACAATGTCTTGTACTATTAATTACTATATTCCTAGGTTTTATATTTTAGCTGTAATTGTAGTGTAGCGTATCATATAATAGAACATTTACCCTTATATATTTGATCATTTTTAATCTAGTACTGCTGTTAGAATCAGTCCTATTTTTTCCTTAAATGTTATGTCTAATAGTATCTGAACAAACATCTGAAAAATCTTCCCTTTTAAGATTCAAACTTTCCATAATAAATTGGTATTATTAAAAAGAGACAAGAGAGAAACACAATCCTAATTTTTTATCACAAGTATCATTCTAGTTTATAAACTATCCCTTTGGTATGCTACAAGCATTCAGAACTATTTAATAACTGACAGTGGTTTAAAATGCAATGCAGTGTCTTTTGCTTATTATCTAACTTATATTCATTGACATCTTAGCATATGATTCAAAGTATTATTATTATTTACATTTAGACAAGAAGAAGTAACCTGGACAGTTCTTAGAATTTTCAGAACTCCCACAGTATCACAAAAGTGCTCATGGCTGTTAAGTTGTTTCAAGTTGGTTTTCATGATAACTGCTTGAAAATGAACAGTCCATCAGTTACAATTCAAACAAAAACCATCACAAGTGAATCCAAGCCACCTCCACACCACACATCAAGCCCTCAAACCCTTCCATACCACCAAAACCAACAAAACCCATATCAAAGTATCCCAACCACTAAAAGCTATTGCAGTCAAAGAAATAATATTTAATGATTCAGCAAGCACTATTTGTATGAGATGTTTAATATAAAGCAGACTGTAATTTTTTAAAGGAGACATAGCATATAAACTTGTATTAAAAGAATGCCAGTTAAGTGTGATCCAGGCTTAACTTGTAAAAGTGTGACTGTTACTGTAATTATTTGATATCATTCCAATAGCAACGTTTAGATATATACAAAGATATATTTTGTATACTTTGTTTATAATATAGCATGTCTTTCCTGGGTGCTATTGCATGTCAAGGATACTATCACTGGTACACTACTGGACCATTTTAAGAACCCACAATGTTACTTAACATGCCTCTTTAGTGTCATTTGTTTCATCTTGTATTATAGTTAATTGTACATTACTCAACTATGCCAAGATATCAGAAAGTATGCCATGTAAGTTTCATCATAATAATGATTAACTTTTAATAAAATGAATAGTTTAACGTTTTAAACTCTAAATGAAAATAAGTGGCTTTAATTTCATATATAGCTAAAAGAATCAGACTCTAACATTTTAAAAAGCAAACTAGTAACCATTTGAAGTAGGAAAATAAATAAATAAATGATTTACCTTGTAAAAAGTAATGTATACCACCTGTTCATAAGTATTCAAACACTTATTTAAATTAATAAGAATTCATAACCATGAAATACATTGATTTTCATTTGTCCTTCAGTCTTTCACTGTTTTTGTCTTTTATTAACTAACCATCTCTTGTTGCATTTCTCTTCAAAGAAGTTGATAGCATGCAGTCCATTTCTTCCGTTTTTTTTCTAGGATTTTATTTTTCTGTATACAGTCCATTGCATCTTCCAAAGTGTTAAAAATCTTCTTTCCTTCTGGAAGGTGAATCCTTATTTTTGCTGGAAACAAGATTTGTGCTTTAACATTGTTTTTCTTTAAGCTTTTAACAAGTGGCACACATGCTTTTCTCTTTGATATTATTAATATTGAATAGTCATTGTCAAATCTTATAGTATTTTCTTTAATTTTAATTGGATAATTAGTGCATGCAGCTTTTAAGACTAAATCCTTATCTTGACTTGAGAAAAATCTTATGATCACTGACCTTGGTGAAGGAGTTTTTTTTTTTTTTTTTTTTTTTTTTTTTTAAGATGAGTTAGAAAGTAATCTATGTGTGCTTTCGATGTCAAATGAAAATGCTTCAGGTGGGTTCAAAGTTTTAGGGAGCCAGGTATTAAGGAATTGAATCATACTGTCCCCCTCTTCTTTTTCAGGAATCCCGTAAATCCTGATATACTTCCTTCTAGATCTGTTCTCTAAGTCTTCTATTTTTTCTTGGAATAAGTTGTTTTGTTTCAGATGAAATTCAGTGTTATTCTCATTTTCAGGTAATCTTCCATCAAAATCAGACATTGTCTCTTCTTTACTTGAGATTTGAGATGATTGTTGTTTAAGGGATTCACTCAGCACTTCAACTTGTTTTTTTACATTAAACAGATAAAAACTACGACCAACCTACCCAAGTGAGAGAGTCCAACAGAAATTAAAAACAAGCAGAATATTCCAACAATACAGAAGGACTAGAAGACGGCCACGTTCTGCAGTATAAAAAACAATTTATTCAAAGACAAAGACTCATAAGCACTTTTGCAGCCAGTGCTGCTTCATCAGATGCTAATACTAATCCTTACAGACTATCCTATTAAATACAAAACCACTAACCACTAATTGATCACATGACCTTAATGAGATAAAATTTAAACAGACAGACACGTATTCCTAATATATTAATACAACCAATGTATATACACATGCAACATCTATAGAAACATACTATAAATGTATTAAAATGCAAAAGTGTGTATACTAAAATTATTAAAACAAACTTCAAAGACATCTATTTAGTCAAGGGTCTAGATCTTAACTTAGGTTTAATAGGTACATACTCATTTAACCCATGACCATAATCACCCCTCATCCTAATCATCCATTTAGTTTCTAGTTATTCTATCACATTCCTAATATCACCACCCCTTATAGTCTCATGTATCCTGCCTATTGCCATGAATTTAAACATATGCTCAGCACTCGCAGCTTGAACATACTTTGCCAGGGTACTAATTTTATTATTTTTATTAATATAATAAATGTGTTCCTTAATTCTGTCTTTCAACGTCCTGTCAGTTTTACCTACATAAAACTTCTAACATTTTAAACAATGGGCCAAATAAAGAATGTGCTCAGTATTGCAAGTAGCATACACATTAAAATAAAACATTTTCTGTTGGTCGGGGTGTTCAAACTGAGCTGTACTGTCAATAAATTGACATAGTGAGCATTTGCTACAGGGCATAGTAGATTTTACCTTATATAATCCATCTGTTTATGAACTGGATAACAAAGTTGCTTCCTAAGAGATTTCATATTTCTGAACAAAAATCTAGGTCTAGATTCTATTAATTCACGTATGTCCTTATCAGTGGTTAAAAGGTTCCAGTACTTCCTTATAACTTCCATATAGGAAGAAACATTTGTAGAATAATACAAGGAAGCTCTCAATTCCTAAACTGTTACATTTTTTAACCCCTTTAGAAAAATATGGTTTAACTTTATTAATTCTCAGACTTTCAATTTCATTAATGTTCTTTAAAATGTCTTGGGTCTCATAACCCCTCTCTTCTAATTCTTTCTGTAGAGTATTAACTTGACTATTGAAGTCTTCGTCCCGAACATGAGAATTAGTACAAAATTGAGTTTCAAAATAAAGCATCAAAAATATAAAATATTGGAGAAAGATGGATTGAGCTCCTATAAAAAGTAAAGTATGTGCTATGCTTTTATTTAAATCATAAGCCTTTGAGCCAAATTCCAAAAGAGTTGCATGCAGTGCAAATCTCTCCCAATTACGAAAGTCTTGCTGTCAGTATAAGTGCTTTACTTACTACAGTGTAAGACCTACGTATAAATGGGCTTACCCCAGGAGCCAGATTCCAGAAGACCTGCTCTTAGTCTGCTCTCAGTGGAAGTGGTCAATGTAACTGTATATTTATTGTGTATAAATCCTCCAAGACACATGGTGTATGTGTGTGTGTGTGTGTGTGTGTGTGTGTGTGTGTGTGTGTGTGTGTGTGTGTGTGTGTCTGTGTGTATAGAATGAATCATCTATACTTCTATGAGGTATACACTTACATGTAGGAATATATTGCTATCAAATTAATAACTCTTCCATATAAACTGTGAGTTAGCAAATTAATCAGTAGATAATGTTATGAAACATTGCTTTTAGACCTTCAGCTGGCTTCCAGGATGACCAATTGACTCAGGTGCTAATGGCTTTCTGCAACTTGGCCATCTGAATAATATAGAGTTCAGATAGCTTTGTTCGTTAATTTATCAGTAGTGGTAATCTGTTTACTATTTGTTATTTTGAAAATGCTTATCTTTATTCTAATATAAAATGACTGAATTTCAAACTAAATTGTAAATAATATAATAGTAGTTATTTTATTGACTATTCTTAATAATCTTATTTTTTTTAGAAACTGCTCAACAAAGTCAGCTTAGGAAATGCTGCAAAATGTGCTGCATATAGCCCGGATGGGGAGATGGTAACAATTGGCATGAAGAATGGAGAATTCATCATCCTGCTTGTAAATTCCTTAAAAGTCTGGGGCAAGAAACGAGATCGCAGTTCAGCTATTCAGGATGTCAGGCAAGCTGAATATCTGTTCTTTTAACATACAGACTATCAAGCAAAGTCATTTAATGTTTAATAATAATAATATGTGTTTAGCATTGTATTTAATATTTAATGTTCCTTTTATAAGGATTACAAAGCAATCTATTCATGTTTCATATGTTTATTTGTTGAAACATTTGTTAACCAGGTAAGAGAGCTGATTTGACAAAGGTCAAAGGCAAAACTTGAGTGACATTTCACTGCACTGCACTGCAGAAAATGGCATTTCAAAATAAAAAAAAAAAAAAATACTAAAGATTGGAAAAGGATTGGATAAGTTATTATAACATGTCTACAGAGCTCAAATGCTCTTACTCAAAAAAGAGTGAAGGGAAGCAATAGTTAGTCAAAGAAGGAAAATACATTATTAGCAGGATGGGTGATAGTGACAAAAATGAGGTGGCTATAAAGTGTGTGGCTTTGAAAATAAATCCTTAGTGCCCTTGCCAGCATGGAAAAGGATAAAGCACTCCTAAAAAAATCACTGGCTGATCAAACAGTATTGGAACAGCTGCCAGAAACTTCTAGTAGAACACAAATAATGATCAAAGCAGCAGGAGAGGTGCCTTTGCAGTACCTGGAAGGAACAAAGCTGGTGAAGGACAACAGTTCAAAATCTGAGAACCCAAGTAGAAGACTAGAAGAGCAGATCAAGAGGAGAAATGTTTGGATAATATTAATGATGGAGAGAGTTGCAGATGGAGATTGAAGGTCTAATTCAAAAGGACATCATCAGTCTTCTACAGCTACCATAAGGAAAGGTATGAGAGGAGAACAGAGTTTAGGAGAGTCCAAAGGAGGACCTTTTTCATGATGCGTTTATGAGTGAATGTGTTCCTCTGTTGCTTCATGAGAAATTAACTGTTATGTTGGGAATGTTGGAAATTTGAAATTATGGGTTTATTCATCAATAAGCAGCAATGGGATACCAAATGTCATGCACAGAACAAGCAAAAGTAGAAGAAGTTAGGAGGGAAGCTAGAAATGCAATAACTGTCAGAGGTGAAGGCAGACAATAGGACAAAAGATGATCAACTGATGGGAGTGACGTACGTTCATGTTTGCAAGTGAGAATTAATATTGACATGCCATGAGTTAAACTGATGGAAGCCATTAAAATGAAATTTAGAAAGTAAAAACTTAGCTTGTAACTCATATAGTAGGAGATAAAAAGCAGGAGGCTGAGATGACAAAAGCTAAGAATACACACATGAATGCTGTTGAGTCATTGTGAAAAGAAGATCTGGGCTTAAGTATGCATTCACTGTTACTGAGTTGGAAGAGTTATGGTAAATGCAAATTATTGTTTAAGCTTGTGAGTATTTTCATCACTTGGGTGCCTAAAAGGGAAGAAGGTAGAACTGTGAGGGCTTTTTACAATTAAAAAAAGCAAGCGGGACTGCTTTACATACTGTGCAAGTAAAATTGAGAGAGCTTTTATGTTCATAAGTTCATCGGTACTTAGTAGGTTGTTGATCCATGAAGATATTTAGAAGCCCAGCCATACATTCCCATGAAGTTTTTAGCCCTTATATTTTAAGTGTGAATAACCCAGAGACTAGTAGAACATTTACAAGGGTGCTAAACCAGGGAGGACTTTGTTGTTACCCATCTATTCACCCAGATTACATTGAGCAGTGTAAGAAAAGTATTTTTCTTTATTTGGCAAAGAAGACAATTGCAAAGAAATAGCATCCTCTGTATTGCAAATCTGTCTGTCCATCATGTCCTATTTATGTTACAAAAGAGATTTAGATCTCCTGAGTAGCTGTTTATGCCTTCATTGGAACTACGAATATGTAGTAGGTCTAACATGATAGAGTGTGTTGTGGATCTGTTAGGGAGGACTCCTCAGTAGCCTATAAGACACAGAGAAGAAGGACAAGGCTTTGAGATGGTCTGCATAGTTTTTATGATTTAGGTCCATGATTTTCTTAGTATGAAAGCATTGTGGGTATTTTAGATGTGTCAAATGTTTGAACAGGTGCATATCAAAGGGGGTGTTATACGCTCTGACTGGTCTGATGAGTGTGGAATACACATCCCTAGACCTAGACACCACTCCCATAGTTATAAGCTGGTCAGTGAAAAGGCACTTTCTTACAATAGAGAATGCACTGTCATTGAAGAACAGTTTCTTGTCTGCGTAGGTTCGCAGGTCTCTAATTAATGGATCAGTTTTCAGGTGTGTGTTGTCAGAGTGATACCTACAAGGGACTTCTCACTCACGGAAGGATATTATTATACATTTTTTGGTATTCAGTTTTTGTCCATGGTTAGATACCAGCTATTGGTTTGGGAAAGGCCCTCTTGGAGGATCTTTGTGTCCTCTGTGGAGTTTATGATGGCAACAAGTTTACAGTCATCTTCAAATTTAGTCAGCTGTAAACCCTTAACAGCATCTTTGACCTCTGAGGAGTAAATGCCAAAGAGGTCTGGCCCAAGAGCTCTACCTTGGGTTACACCCCTAGTGACAGGTCTTTTAGAGGAAGTAGAACAGCCTGGGTTCCATTTGTGAGACGGTTTGCTATCTAATGAGTTAACATTTAGCTGGGATAGATTACCTACAACAGCTGAGTGTGGGAAGGTGATGAATGCCTGTATGAGGTATAGATATGCAGTTTGTACTTATTTGCCTTCATCCATTGCTTTAGTAACCTTCTCAAAGAAGTCAACCAGGTTAGGTAGGCAGGATCTGCCTTGACAAATCTGAACTGGCTTGGGCCATGTGTTTGTAGTTTAACTACGTCCTTATTTCATACCTCTCAACATCAGAGTCTGAGAATCTGGAGCATGGCGAAAATAATGGGGGAATAAAGGTCCAAAGTTAGGGACAGATTTTAAAAATTGCACTTATGAACTTAGAACATTGCTAGATTAACAGGATCTGTGTTAGCGTGCATTTTCTGAAGGATGCAAAGTCTGAAAATTAAATGTATGTCATTATTTACTGACTTTAATCCTCAATGATTTGCCAGAAAACCACACATTTTATGAGGAACAGACCAAATATGTAAGGCAAAAATCTGGACAGTTGAGAGGTATGCCTTATTTATTAATTCCGTAATTAACCTTATTATAGTTTTACAGATGAGGGTTGTCAGACTTATGGGTGTATGCATTCTTAGGATCATTGAATCCCCACCTTTGTGCAAGGGTATAACAGGTAGTGACCTCCATTCATCTGGCAAACACCTTGTATGGAGACTGTCATTGAATAGCATCCACAGAGAGACTCTGACAAGTCCTCCAAAGCTAGTTACAAAAATAAAATTGCCAAAGATTCCAAAGACAACCACAAGCCATTCTATAACTATGTCAAGAATCTAAATGGCAATGCTCAGATCTGCTCTGAGCTAAAACAGAATGGCATTAAATGTACTGATCCCAAGGATATTGCCAATATCCTGGCAGATCGATTCAGTGCCAACTTCACCCCCTCTCACCCCCTAAATGGCCCATCTCAATACCGGAAGATTGCCAAATTCCGGTAATAACGGCCACACAGGTAAAAAAACGCACTCTCCAAAGCTAAGAATACAGCATCCATGGGACCAGATAACATCCCGGGCTGTGTACTACATGAACTACAATATGAACTGGCACCTCACCTAAGTGTCATGTTTAATCATAGCCTCACCTCAGGTTTCGTGCCCACTGAGTGGCGCAGAGCTACAGTTATCCCACTCCACAAGGGGGCATCCACCTTGGATCCCGGAAACTACCGTCCCATCAGTCTGACAAGCCTTATCTGCAAGGCCATGGAGCGTATTATCATGGAACTTATAACCAAAGACAATGGCAACCTTCGAACACTGGACCCCACCCAGTTTGGATTCGTAAAGGGCCGATCTTGTCTCCTGAACCTGATTGACTTCTTCGAATCAGTCTCCAGAGCCATGGACAAGGGTAAGGTGGTCCACACAGCCTATCTAGACCTTGCCAAGGCCTTTGACACCATCCCTCACTCTGGACTCATAGATAAACTTACTAAGCTGGGCATTAATCCCTACGTCACCCAATGGGTTGCTAACTGGCTTACTGATAGAACCCACACTGTAAAAGTAGCCAACTCCAAATCCAGCTCCAGACAAGTGACAAGTGGAGCACCTCAGGGTTCAGTCCTGGGACCGCTCTTGTTTGGCATCTACTTCTCTGAAGTACAGGCCAACACTAAGGGACTCTGGTTAACAAAGTTCGCAGATGACTGCAAACTGGGAGCCATTACTGAATCCCCAAATGATGTGGATACTGTACAAAAGGGCCTTACAGAAACAGATGCTTGGTGCCAGAGCCATGGGCTCAAGCTCAATGCCAAGAAATGTATAGTTATCCCCTTTGGGAAAAAGCATGTATCCGTGAATTACCATATAGGTGGCAGTACACTAAACACCGAAAGTGTGATAAGAGACTTGGGGACACAGGTGGACAGTGGTCTCAACTTCAATAACCACATCGCCACAACAGTCAGGAAATCCTTCTATGTGGCACACCTCATCACTAATGGCTTTTCATCCAGAAAAAAGGAGGTCATTGCCCCAGTGTCCTCATCCCTCATTAGACCCATTATAGAATACAACGCCCCATTTGGTATGTACCTCTCAAGACATCTGCAACAACTGGAAAGGCCACAGAAATACCTCATTAAAAGAATCACAGGCTTAAAGCAGATGCCCTATGCTGACCGCCTTAAAAAACTCCAGCTATACTCTCTCGCATATCATCTACTCAGAGGCGATCTCTGCTTAACACACAAGGCCATGTCAAACCCAGAGCTGTTGGACATGCTACACTTAAAGAAATTCCAATCCCTCAGAGCCACACGCTCCAAGGATCTAAACTTTGTCATCACAATAAACAAAACATGCTGAAGGGATAGGTTCCTGACCCAGAGACTCCCCAGACTCTGGAATAGATTGCCCATACATGTCAAGCAGGGTGCCTCTTTGGCCCTCTTCAAAAGGAACCTTGACGATTGGATGGGAGAAAGGAAATTCACCCCGGGGATCACGTCAGTCACCCTGCTAGACAGGGGTCCAGGGAAGTAAATAGTGTGGGAAGAAATAGCCAGGGAATTGTTATGGCTAGGCTTGTGTAGGCCCTAGGGCTGAGAGCCTAGTACCAACCTATGAACCTATGGACCTGTTTCAGGCTGGCCAGTAAGCAGCCTGGTATGTTATGTGGCCTCACAAAAGCATTGTTCTTGACCTTGGATAGTGCCTTGAGGGCTTGTTCATGTGAAAGTTGAGGGGGGTTATAGATAGAAATGTTAGTGCATGGTGGATTGGGAATAGCAAAGCAACCAAAGCATGTACTGATGAGATCTGAAACATATAAGAAAAAGCACAACTTTTGTCTTTGTTTTGGCATCTGTGGAAGATGTATGAACATGACAGTAAAGTGTATTTTAATAGTAAGTATAGCTTTTGTACTAAATGCGATATAGAACAATCTTAGGAGTGACTATTGATTGCAAAAATTGTGGTTTTGGAAGCTTCATCCAGATTTGTTTTGAGTATACTTTCTAGGGACATTTAAGACTTTTACAATTCACAAGATATATTGTGGGCTGTTTGTTAGTATGACTGTAAAGGGCTGGAGGGACCAGGCTTAGTCACAGAGGTTAAAAACAATGAAGTTGAGAGGACAGTTGTTAATCTTTGAAATCTTTAGAATGTTTTTATTTAGTAGACACTTGTCTGTTGTCTAGTCAGGATGTAATAGATGAGACTCAAGCAACTTTATTATGTACAAACACATCAGGATTGAGGTTTAATAACCTTAACTTAGATAAACTTATATACACACTAGCTATTACACTCATATATGCTCACTCTCTGGCTGCACTCTCAAAATGGTACAGAAGCTAGCATGTGCTTGCTATTTATATGCACGTTCATTCCTTGAAACGCTTCTTAAACATACAACACACACGCTCTGTTCTACATCCTCCCTCTTTGAGAAATAGCTTATGCAATATTGACAATATCCGTTGACATGCAATCAATGCAAATAATTCTTTGATATGCAATTATACAGAACTAGATACACATATATATAATCAAGTCCACAATCGAATCCAGGTTGCTGTGTCTTTCACTCTAGGTCTGGAAATGCAACCAAAATGTGTGACATATAATTAAGAATCAGATTTAGCAACTGGGACTGTCTCTGCTGAATGCTCAACCTTAGGAACATCATCAGGAATGGAAGTAGAAGTTGAGACACGTTCTGCAACAGGAACATTGTTTGGATTGCTCTGAGATCTAGAGTCTGTATCACAGGAACAATGCTGTAATATCAATTCTGGTACAGGAGGAAGAAGAAAATGTCTGCGATTTCTCCTGTACTCCACACCCTCAGATTCTACAAAGCAGGATCTCGGTTAGATGCATATACCTGTTACTTGACCAATCCGGTCAAAACCTTTCGCCGTTTGTATCCTTACTTTCGCCTTCTTTCAATGGACGAAGAAATGTCCTTGATTTATCGTGGCTGGACATCTGGAAAGAATGCTTCCTGAATAAGTGAGCTCTAATGGTTCTGTTGTTCTTAGCTTTAGGCCTCAACAAACTGGAAGTAATAGGCAATGTTGTTCTGGTTTGCCTGGATAGAAGTCTCTGAGCAGGTGAGCCAAGTATATCATCACAGGGTATGTTTCTGAGATTGAGTAAATTCGAAAAGACATCAGTATTGTCACACTTTGACATTTTAAGTAATTGCTTTGCAGTCTGAATTGCATGTTCAGCTAGACCATTTGACTGTGGATATTCTGGACTACTAGTAACATGTATAAAGTCCCATTCTCTTGCAAATTTCCAAAACAACTGACTAGTAAATTGTGTACCATTGTCAGAAATAACTTTGTGTGGACTACCATGGACTGAGAAATGATGTTTCAACTTAGTGATAACAGCAGTGGACGTTAGATTAGGTAGTAAATCAATCTCAAACCAGTTTGAATAAGAGTCTACCAGTACTAAGTAATGCTGATTGTTCCACTCAAATATATCAGTGGCTACTGTTGACGAAGTAGTCCAGGAAGTTGACTTGGCTGAAGTAGTTGTCTTTGCAAATGCGATTTACTACTATTGCATACTGAACAAGAAGTACTTTATCAATGTCTTTTACTAGAGAAGGCCAAAATACTAGTTCTCTCGCCCCTCTTTTGGTAGATTTGGAACCTGGGTGACCACTATGCAAAATCTGGATATATTCATGTTGTAAGGAAGCAGGAATAGCAATTCTAAGACATCTGAAAATAATGCCATCTTCCATCAACATCTCATCTCTGTAAGGAAAATAAGTTTGCACTTCAGGTGGTACACTAGATTGCTTTGACAGCCATCTAACATTAATGTAATGGTTGAGCTTTTGCAAAATTGAATCAGTCTTTGTATGATCTCTCAGCTCAAGTTTCGTGGTAGAAAAATTATGCACTTCCATTACGTCGCCAAAATTCTCTGCATCAAGCTGTTCCGCTGTATTTCTGGGTGATCTGGATAAGATATCAGCCAGATAAAGAAGTTCGCTTTTTGTATAGACCATTTTAAAGTAGTACTTTTGCAATTTCAGCATCATTCTTTGTAATCTTATTGGACCTGAATGCGTAGGCTTCTTTAGCATAGTAACTAGAGGTTGGTGATCAGTTTTCGTCTGAACAGCTCGACCGTAGATATAATCATGAAACTTTGAACGTGTAAATACTATTGGCAAAAGTTCTTTCTCAAGCTGAGCATATTGCATTTCAGTTTTGGGTAAGGGTTCTAGATGCATAGGCTACTGGTCTGCCTTCTTGAAGAATAACTGTCCCAAGACCAAATTTTGAAGGAGAAGCTACCTCAAGCAGTAGACCAGTAACAAGCGGCGTACCTCAGGGTTCGGTCTTGGGGCCTCTGTTATTTGGGATATACTTTTTCGAGGTGCAGGCCAAAACAGTGGGCTATGGCTGACAAAGTTTGCAGATGACTGCAGGCTGGATGCTGTCATCAATTCCCTTAGTGATGTGGGCATCCTCCAAGAGTGTCTCACTCAGACAAATGATTGGTGCCAGAAACATGGCCTCAAGCTGAATACCAAAAATGCATCATCATCCCCTTTGGGGGGAGTGACGTCCGCACAAATTATCACATTAATAACAACATCCTAAGCATGCAATCAGTTGTACGGAAAGCCTTCTACATGGCCCACCTCATAGGTAAGGGTATCTCATCCAGGGACAAGGAGGTTATAACATCCCTGTATTCTTCCCTTAATAGGCCCATTATTGAGTACAACATCCCTTTTGGCATGTACCTCACAAAGCACATGCAGCAGCTGGAGAGACTACAGAGGTTCCTCACCAGGAGAATCCAGGGCCTCAAACATCAACCATACACAGATAGGCTAAAAGCCCTATCCCTCTACTCAGTTTCATAAAGACTCCACAGATGTGACCTCTGTCTGGCAGCATACAAGGCGATCACGGACCCCACCTTGATAGGACTGCTGCATATCAGCAAGTCAAGCTCCACTCAAGTAACTCACATGCACAGTAGAGGCCGTGCGTGCGACCTCAACCTGGTCTGTGACATCAACAGGACTTGTTGGTGGGACAGATTTGTGTCCCAGAGACTCCCCCATCTATGGAATAGACTCCCTCTCCACATCAAGCAGAGTACCTCTTTACCCCTTTTTAAGTGCAACCTAGATAACTGGATGGGAAAAAGAAAATATACCCCTGAGATTCCACCCTTGTCCCTGCTGACTTGTCTAAACATGGGCTAAACTCTTAGCTAGGTTTATAAGGGCCTCAGGGCCAATAGCCTAGTAACCTCCTATGATCATATGAAGCATCACAGGAAAGAGTTACTGGTTTATTGACATCATAGTATCTTAATGTAGGTAGGATGGCAATTTTCCGCTTAAGGTCTTGAAATGCTCTCTGGTGCTGTTCCAACCAAGACCCAGTAACATTTTTGCTCATCAGCTCGCTCAAAGGTGCTGTCAACTCACTGAAGTCTAGTATAAACTTGCCTAAATAGTTGACCATGCCAAGAAAATACTGTAGAGCTTGAACATTATCAGGTGCTGACATCTCAAGGATAGCTGCTTGCTTGTATGTATCTGGTCTCAAGCCAGTTCTGGTAAATAAATGACCTACATATGTAACTTCTCATAGTTTGAATTTGCACTTTAGCTTTAAGTTCACTTCACATGCTCTTTCTAGAAGTCTCTTAAGGTTTCTGTCATGCTCTGCTTCACCATTGCCTCCAAACAATAAATCATCTACTGTTATGGGACAAGGATAAACTGAAAAAAATTGCTCCATTGCACGCAAAAGACTTCACTTGTAGAATTTATTCCAAATGGCATCCTTAGGAATCTGTATCTGCCAAACAGGGTACTGAAAGTAGTCAGTAATGATGATTTGTGATCAAGTATCACTTTCCAAAATGAACATTTTGCATCCAAGACAGAAAAAAAAATGGATGATGCGGTTTCTTTAATGTTTTGTTCAAATCTCTTAGGTCAATACACATTCTGATTTTGTCTGAGCCTTTCTTGTGGGCTGCTACAATGGACGACACCTATTCAGCTCGTTCTGTAACTGGGCAAATTACATCTTGCTGCACCATTTTATCCAACTGAGTTTTAACTTTATCCTGCATAGCTATCGGAAATTGTCTTGCTGGTCTAACCACTGGACTGACCTCTGGGTCTAACTTCATAGAATACACAACTGGAAATTTGTCCAACTTGTCATCGAAAACATCAGCATACTCTGAGAAAATTGCTTCAGAAAAATTGGAACTAGGATATGTGCTTATATGACGAACTTCTTTGGTAAAAGAAAGCAGTTCATTCTTAAACTGTCTCTGAGACCCAATAATGAATGCACAGGTCTTCAGACTACATAGAATAACAAGCTGTAACAGTTGCTAGCCAAATAACATGAAAGCAGTACTAAGCCTTTGGTCTGAATTTCTTCACCTCCATAAGCAACGAGTTTCAGGCTGCTAAACATATTAAGTTGTTCACCAGCTCTCACTTTAGCAAATGTGTCTGCTGACATAACATTACACTTTGAACCAGTGTCTACTTTGAGCTCAGTGGATTTACCATTGTTGTGGACAGTACAAAATACTCCGTTCTTTGCCAACAAATTCAATGCATCAACCTTTTCACCAATTACTGATACACCATCGACATAGAAAGTAGAACAGCTCTCTGTATGATCAACTTGCTTTTTTGAGTGACCCTTCTTTATAACTGTGCGAGGTTTACTTGATTTGCACAACTTTTGAAAATGGTTCCATTTTTTACACTTGTGGCATTGCTGACCAAATGCCAAGCATTTCTCTCTTTTAGACTCATGATCGCACCACATTTGTGACAGTTAACTATAAAGCTAGATTTAGGTTTTGCTGATTCATGCTTATACTGCACTGAGCATGCTCCTTTAACTGAACTAGTCTTAGAACTTGCTGGAAGATTAATTGGTTTCCCCGGAGAATTTGCAGGGGCTGTGACTGCCATGTGCTTAGGCCTGCCTCTGTTTGCCACATGTTGCATACCGTCTGCATTTGCTCTGGAGCCTGCCGAAACCATATTCTTATCACTTGCAAGCATAGTTGTGTGCCTTTCTGTAACTTCATGGATTTGACAAATCTCAGTAGATTTGGCTAGCATTAAATCACTATCACAAAGCAAAATCTTTCTCACAGCAGCACTGTTAATACCACACATAAGCCTGCCATTTATCAACTCATCTTTTAAGTCACCAAACTGACACATTTTAGCTTTGTTCCTCAGGTCAGTAATATAAGCTGCAAAAGTTTATCCTGGTTTCTGATCTCTTGTGTAAAACAAATGCCTCTTTAATCATAATATTTGTCTGGGGGTCACACATTTCTCTGAATTTGTGCTTCAAACACTTGGGGTCTTCCCTAGATTTAGCCTGTACAACAATATGGTGGTTTTCACCTTCTCCCTCATATACTGCTGGTGCATACACAAATGAGCACTCTCTTTTATTGGCCTCTGACCCAGCTAGGTTTAACAAAATGAATGCCCTGGTGCGTGCATCTTTGTCAGAATAAGCTGCTTGTATAAAAATGTCATACTCTTGCTCAAATATTCTCCAATTCCCTGCAATATTCTGATCAAATACAAGTGGTGAGGGCTTTCAAAATCCGTCTGACTTATTAACACATACCAGTGAAGGGTTTTGCAAATATGCATGAACATATATATACACACACACACACACACACACACACACACACATGTGTATGTGTATATATATATATATATATATATATATATATATATATATATATATATATACACACACACACACACACACACACACACACACACACACACACACACACACACACATACACACACACACACACACACACGTGTGTGTGTGACAGAAATTGATGCCAGTATTCGTAACTGTGCCCAATAGCACAACAAGCCTCTGAACAACTGAACTCTGCTTAGTAAGTCTCTTGGGCACTGTAATACTCTTGAAATTACTGTACTGCAAGAAATCACCTCCTATCAGTGCAAGAAATATTTCAAAATAACAGCACTGTGCAAATGAACTGGGCAGAAGAAGCTCAGAGTAAGAAATGTTTTGAAGTAACTGCACATTGCGAATAAACAGTACACGGCACACTGAAACTTCTACAAAATGGCAGTACTTTGCTAGGTAATTCTTTACAGTGTAAGAAACACTCTATAATGGGAGCACTTTGCAGACAGACACACCCAGCACAAGAAATTTTTTAAAATGGCTGTACTTTGACTGTACTCCATGTTGTAGTTGCATTTTGTACACAAATAAACTCTTCGAAATACATGCACAGTAATAAGCACACACTGTAAGCACTTTTACACACTTTTGAGATACGTAGAATAACTCTAGTTTTGCCCCGAATACAATATGAAGGAGTAGTTATGCCAAAACACAGCACTTTGCCAAAAAACATGCAGTCGCCTTGCTTTAATTACAGTTAATGTGCCCTTTATTGCCCTTATTATATTCGTTTTGCTCGTTTAATGTCTTTTCATGCCCATTATACTTTTCTTGTGCTTGTTTTACTCTAAATATGACAATTTTGCAATTCTGAGATAATTCCAACCCCCTTGTGTACTTTTCTGATGCTCGTTTTATCAACTCTCTTAATTTTAAACATTTTGTTTAATCAACAAACCTTTTGTGCATCTCAACTGTTTAATAATGCAGTTTGTGTCCTTGTAATGCTCCGTTTTATCTTTTTTATAAAATAAATTGTTTGTGCAAGTTTCATTACCTTTGGTTCTTTCCAGGTCCTTTTTCATGTTTGTTTCTCTTAGTTTACCTTCACTGTTAACTGCACCTCGTAGCTTTGGAAAGCAGTCTCTGGAATCCCGGTTCTGACACCATATTGCTCATCTAGTCAGGATGTAGCAGACACGACCTCATGGGTTCTTTTCAGGCAGCTTTATTATGTACAGACACATCAAGATTGATGCTTAATAACCTTTACTTAGATAAACTTATATACAGGCTATTACACTCATACATGCTCACTCTCTGGCTGCACTGTCAAAATGGCACTGAAGCTAGCACGTGCTTGCTATTTACATGCACGTTCAGTCCTTGAAATGCTTCTGAAAGATACAGCACACACACTCTATTGTACAACACTCTTGTAAATACTTGTTTGTTGTGTTTTTGAAATGGTTGTATTATTTATCTTTTTATATTTCTTTCTAGTTTGTCAGATATTTCTTTTTTTAATTCTAAATGTTATCATCTGTTTGTTGTTAAAAATTCAATAAAAAGACTTAAAAAAAAGGACTGAAGTAGTAAAAGTTTCCACTTTAAATAAATTGTTTAGAAGACCTGCTCAAAATGAAGACTTATAGATATTTTGCAACAAGTATAATGCAAGGATAGAAATCTGTGTAAAATGATACATAGCATATAAGCTAGGTGAAGTAAAGACTGATGTTATGCATCAGTCTTGCTCAGCTGTTAAAGAATGCATTTGTTTAACTATTTCTCAAATGTATTTGTCTAACTGTTTCTGTTCCAGTGGAAAATATCAACAGTATAATTGTAAAGTTTACTGGGGAGCTGTAAGTATATGCAGTTGGGAGAAGTGGATCTCCCCTTATACATAGTAACTGTGCCGTATGATTAATGGCAGATTAGAAATACGGTTGTCATATGTACAGGTGAAGACTAGATGCTAAAGAAACATAGGTTCATAGATGGTTACTGGCCTGTTGACCCAAAGGTCTTTATAAGCCTAGTGTGTACCCGATATAATACTAGAGAAACTCAATATGAAGGATCTTGCCAAAACTCGAGATCTTAGTTAGCAATGACTGCCATATCTAGGAGGGTAATAGGTGAAATCCCCAGCAGGGATTTACAGTTTCCCATCCAGCCACCCACGCTACACTTAAACAGGGTCATAGAGGGGCTATGTTTGATGTGAATTGGTAGCCTATTTCAGAGGAGTGGCAACTTCTGAGAGATACATCTGTCTCTCCAGCAGGTCCTATTTGTCTCAGGCCAGGTTAAGAGCCCTGGAGCGGGTGACCCTTGTCCCATTTGACTTGAGAACGTGCAGCATTACCATTAGGTTTGGAGCCGAGATTGCTCTGTAGGCCAGGCACAGTTCTCCTTTATGTAGTCTGTAGCCTACTGAGTACTTTGACAGTGACTTCAGTCGGTCAATGCATGACGTGCTGGAGAACCCGGATTTTCTTGGTTAGAAATATCTGAAGTCTGTCAAGTTGCTGCAGGTGCCTGGTAAGGTACATACCAAAGGGAGCATTGTACTCAATTATTGGCTTGATGAGGGTTGAGTACATTGGAGTTATGACCTCTTTAGCTCTTGAGGCAATGCATTTGCTAATGAGGTATGCAACGTAGACACATGGTTGTCAAAGTTTAGGCTACAGTCAACTTGCGTTCTCAAGTCTCTTACTACTGAATTGTTACTTAGGGTATTATTATTTATATGATAGTGTGCTGGGATATTGTTTTTTCAGAAGGGGATTAATAACTTGCTCTTTGGAGATACAATGTGATGGAGGTATAGAGGGAATGCTTTGTGTAATGTTTGAAGGGGACAGGAGGGTGAAATATTCACCAAACCTGTCAGCTAGTAGGTTAGCTATTTTCGTAGGATCAGTGTGTGTGTGATGTCATCCACAGCTAGTTCAGCATATATCTGGGTCCTACCTTTTTGGTTAGGGATATAGTTGAAGAATGTCTTATGGTTATCCTTAGCTATGGTTGTGAAATTTATTTCAAAATTACCCTTAGAGGATTTTACACATTGTCTTATTTGTTTGTTCATGCAGAGGCGGGTGTCCTTCCAGTGCTGGGACCACTCTTTTTTTATTCTTAGATAGCAACTTATTCCTCTTGTATAACTTAGTAATGCTAGATGTCCATCAGGGAAGCTTGTTTTTATGTGAGGATGTTGTTTTGATCCTCTCAGGTACAGCATTGTCAATACATTTGTACAAGTGATTGTACAGGGTATTTGTGTTTACCTTAGTATAGATGTCAATGCCATCTATGGGAACAAAAGCTTGGAAATTATTTATGCATTCCCTTAGGAGGGTATAATTAGCTTTGGTGAAATTTTTTAGCCTGATTTCACTGACTGATTTGTGATCAGATTTAACCAGTGAGTGTTCTATACTTATGGTGGTGCAATGGTCACCCATGTTGGTGAGGATTGTTGCATGAATATTTGAGCCCCTTGTAGGGTTGCATACAATTTGTTCCAGGGTATTAGTGTTAACAAAGTCCAAGAACCTTTGTGCGAGCATGTTGGTACTCTTATAAGCTTCCCGGTTAGTGGAGGGATAGTTAAAATCGGCCATACCTAAAGTTCTTCTTTGTAATTTGATTGACACAAGTAGGTCCAAATAAGTAGAGTAGGTATTCATAGGTTCATAGGTTCATACTAGGCTATCTGCCCTGGGGCATTTATAAGCCTAGCCCGATTGTGTTTGGCTTACACCACCCCTTGATTTGAGTATACTGAGTATACTGTGCCCTTTTTAAAGTTTAGTTTACTGTGCCTCTGTCTAATAGTGACACGGAAGTAATCCCCAGGACAAACCTATGATCCCCCATCCACTCATCAAGATTCTTCTTGAAGAGAGTCAGTCAGGTGCTCTGCCTAACATGAATTGGAATTCTATTCCAGAGTGAAGGGAGCCTCTGGGTTATGAATCTGTCCCTCCAACATGTTCTATTTATTTCTGTGCTGAGGTTCAAGTCCCTCGAGCACGTGGCTCTAAGGGATTTAGATTTACTGAGGTGGAGCATGTCCATTAATTCTGGGTTGGACATAGCTTTATATGTCAGGCGTAGATCGCCTCGAAGTAGGCGGTATGCAACTGAGTAGAGCTGGAGTTTTTTTAACCGAGCAGCATATGGCATCTGTTTGAGTCCCTTGATCCTCCTGGTGAGGTACTTTTGGGGTCTTTCTAATTGCTGCAGGTGTTGGATAAGGTACATCCCAAAGGGGGCATTGTATTCTATGATGGGCCTGATGAGGGATGAATAAAGGGGCACAATTACCTCTCTTGATCTAGATGTGAATCCTTTCATGATGAGGTGGGCTATGTAGAAGGTCTTTCTAACCACTTTGGCAATGTGGTTGTCAAAGGAGAGATTGCTATCAACTTGGGTCCCCAGATCCCTAATTACTTTCTCTGTACTTAATGGGTTACCACCTATGTGGTAATTTGTGGGCACATTGTTTTTGCCAAAGGGTATGACTATACACTTTTTGGCATTTAGCTTTAGACAATGGCTCTGGCACCAGTTATCCGTCTCTGCGAGACTTTTTGAAGGATGTTTGTGTCAGCTGGAGAGTCGATTATGGTGCCCAGTTTGCAGTCATCTGCGAACTTGGTGAGCCATAGTCCTCCCTCGTTGGGCTGTACCTCAGAAAAGTAAATACCGAACAAGAGAGGTCCCAGGACAGAACCTTGTGGGACGCCACTTGTGACCGGTTTCGAGTCTGACATGGCTCCAGCAACTCTGACTCTGTGGGTTCTGTCTTTGAGCCAGTTTGTGACCCATCTTGTGACATAGGGGTTTATATTTAGGCTGGATAGTTTATCTATGATGCCCGAGTGGGGTATTGTGTCAAATGCCTTTGCGAGGTCCAGATAGGCTGTGTGGACTACCTTCCCTTCATCTATGGCCTTGGTGACTGTTTCGAAGAAGTCGACCAGGTTCAAAAGGCAGGATCTGCCCTTGACAAAGCCAAATTGGGTAGGATCTAGTGTCTGTTGGTCCCCAATGTCTTTGTTTATGAGTTCCATGATGATCCTCTCCATAGCCTTGCAGACTAGGCTAGTCAGGCTTATGGGGCAATAGTTTCCAGGGTCCGCAGAGGCACCATCTTTGTGGAGTGGGACCACTGTTGCTGTACGCCATTCTTTGGGCACATATCCTGTAGTGAGGCTGAGATTGTACAACAGTTTTACTTGAGGGATTAGTTCTTCTTGGAGTTCATGTAGGACGCAACCCGGGACGCCATCTGGTCCCATGGAAGCAGTGTTTTTTGCTTTGGAGAGGGCGGCCTTCACCTGAGCATCAGAGATGTTTGGGAGGCTGCACTCTGCTGGGATAGATACTTGCTCTTTTGGGGGGGAGGGGGTGGAGAAGTTTGCACTGAACCTGTCTTCCAGGATATTGGCAATGTCTGTGGGTTCAGTGTATTTTTTGTCGTTTAGATCAACTCAGAACAAGTCTGGGAGTTGCATCCCAGGTTCCTAACATAACTGAAAAAAGCCTTATGATTGCCTTTAGTGTCCTTTGCAATTTTTCTCTCGAAGCTGGCCTTGGAGGATTTTATGAGGGATCATAATTTTTTGCTAGTACTGATCAGAGATGCCTTCCCTTTTAGGGATTTTGCTCTATCATGTAGTAGCTTCCTCCTTCTGTTGTACAGTTTATTTATGGCTGGGGTCCACCAGACTGGACGCCTGCCTTTGGATGATTGGGTCTTGATTTTGTTTGGGATAGCATGATCCATGCATTCCTGGAGATGTCCATAGAATGCGTTTATATAGGATTCTGCAGTTTGGGCCGTAGTTTCCACTGGCCCTGGGGCCTTGAAGGATTTCACTTCGGTTTTGAGAAGTGTGAAGTTCGCTTTTGAGAAGTTTTTCACTGTGGTTTTCTGGGCTGGGGGTGGGGTCGGGATGTGGATATCCAGTGAAATTAATTTATGGTCTGATCTTACCAATGAGGGATATACTTCTGGTATGGAGCATAGAGTCCCCATGTTGGTAATGATCAGGTCTAGTATGTTTTCCCCTCTTGTGGGAGTGGTGACTAGTTGTTCCATAGCATTTGAGTTTATAAATTCCAGGAACCTTTGGGCTAAGGTGCCGGGGCTTGAGTAATGCTCCCAGTCTATGTTTGGGTAGTTGAAGTCGCCCAATAATGGTGTTCGGAGAGATCTTCATGTTCTCCAATGTTTTCAGGAAAGCCGAGTGGGATTCCTGACTTTGAGAGGGTGGTCTGTAGGATACTATAAACAGTCTTGCCCACTGTCAGTTGCACAAGTTTGGTCTCCGATACTTCGTGCAATGCCACTAACCTGGAGGTGTGGATATCCTTGATAAATATGGAAACTCCCCCTCCTTTTGTGGTTCGGTCCGGGTTTTGGGGCCGAAAAGCATGATATGAGGTATAACCTGGTAGTGCTGGGGTGCTCTCTGGAGCCTTGAACCAGGTTTCTGTCACTGCACAGATATCGATGTTCTCCATACTGAGGAGAGCTTCGAGTGCATGCATCTTGAGGTTAAGACTTCTGGCGTTTAGCAGCATTACCCTTAGTTTCTTGTTCCTTGTGCTGTCTATGGAGGTGGGTTTGACTTTTGAGCCTTGCCTAAAAAAGGCACTATGGGGGTGGCAAGAGCCTTTGCCAGTATCTGAAAGCCCAGGGGTGACAGGTGCAAGCCGTCATGGTTCATTGACAGGGGGCCTTAGCTAACAAAGACTTAAAGTGGGGTCTTACTCACACTTAGTTGATCTTTGAGTAACTCCATGAAGTTTTCCTGTCTAACCAGTTTAGAGGTATATTTATCTTTGATGAAGATAGATACTTCTCCCCCTTTGGTTCCCACATGTTAATTTTGCAGTCTGAAAGTGTGGAAGGTATTGTAGCCTTGCAAGGCCAGAGTACTCTCTGCAGCCCTGAACCAAGTTTCTTTGACTGCACAGACGTCAATATCCTCCAAGGAGAGGGGTGCTTCCAGAGAGTACAGTTTCTGATTTAAACTCCTAGTGTTTATCAGCATAACATTTAATTTATTTGTGAGTGATATTGTCACATCAGAAATTTTGTTCTTGAGACCTTGCTTAAAAAAGGCACTATGGGGGAGGCAGGTGCCTTAGCCAGTAACCAAAAGCCTACAGGTGATACATGAAGACCAACTCTGGCAAGGCAGTGTGGTCTATCAACCATGTCATTCCAAGCTGACAGGAAATGCATCCCCTTAGAATGGCACCAGAAACAAGGTCAATTGTTGAAGTCATTCATTTTTTGTTTATATTGTGGTATCTTCCTAGGTGAGGGTAGAATGCTGCTCAAGGCTAGAGACATACCTGCCTAGGACACATATTCAGAAGCTCAATCATGTCTCTCTTCAGATTGTCGGGTGAGGTACTTCTGAAGTCATTCACACTAACATGAACTATGACAGAATCATAATGGTACTTGTCATTGAGAAACATGAGTGCATGTGTGATCTGACAGATCCTGGCACCTGATAGACAGCGCACTGTAACCTTCTCCTTGTCCAGCCTGGTGAGTGGGACATCTGTGTGTCTCACAATGGAGTCACCTATAACTAAAAAGTTTGGTTTAGATGTGCTTTGCCTAGGGGGGCTTATTTGGTGAGACACTGATGCTTGTGTTTTTATGTGTATTGAGTGCTGTAGATGCTGTATTAAGTATAGCATGTTTGTGTATGGAAGGTCTCTGCTGTTTAAGTAGGTTTCTGTTGAGTACCTGTACGTATGACGGTTTATGTTTTGAGTGCATGGTTTGTGCAGGAAGTGTAATATGTGTGCTGACAACTTGTTCAGTGTTACTGTTCTGTGTGCAAAAGAACAAGGATTCCAGATTCTTAGTGTAGATGCAATTCTCACAAATTGTACTTGGATGATTTAGGAGTAGAGGGTTGTCAGTGTGCAGCTACTCAGGGAAAATTTATCTTGTGAAGTTTTTGCATTTATAACTGCCATTGGTTACCCCCACCGCATGCTTGTGCATGAAGGTGTACAGTGGTGGACTATGCGTAAACAGTTGAATACAGCAGAGCAGTGACTGGTCGCCTAACTCTGTGGAGCTGTATGAAAACAAAGGCAAACCAACACAAATGCAGGGCTTATGTAGCAACAGTGAACACACTGCATAAGACAATTTAACCAATAAAAAAGCTCAAAACTGAACCTTGTGCCAGAAGCCTTCAATCAGATGAGTCCTAACTGCAGTCTTCTCCCACAAGGGTACAGGGGGCCCTCTCCAACAAAAGATAGCCTGGTTTAGTGCTCAGTTTAACAAACAGAACCAGATTCAGCAGGTCTGAATTTAGTCTATGCTATAGCAGACAAAAAGTGCAACAAATCATCAAGAACTGTTTTAAAAATCAGCAAAATGGCAAAAGTACAGTTTAAAAGTACAAAATACAATATAAAATTGTACTTATGTTTAGCAGAATGCAACAGATTCCTTGAATTGCTGAGATGAATACAGCAGAGCCATACCTCTCAACCTGGAAACATCAAAAATCTGGACAAGGCCCATGAAAAATAGGTACAAATCTGTAAGTTATTAACATATCATTTGCATACATAATTATGTAACCCCACCCACTCCACTGGAATTGTGGGATACCAACTTTCAAACGCGAACTAAAGAACAGACAACCAGAATATGGCACCAGAGTCCCCCTGCAGCCATTCCAGTGTCCCATTACCTGGCTATTTCGCCCCATTTACCATAAACACAAATGTGTGCATACTGATTTACTTCTACAATGATTTGGATTTTATTTTTAAAATGTTATAGCTCAATGCACAAACACTAAGACATCTTTTAAACAAAGCAATACTGTCTCACAATGAAAATAGACTTGGCATTAAAATGTCTCTGTCCTTGAAACTCACATTCATTGAAACAGCATTGAAACCCACACCACATCTAAAGAAAATGCATCTGGCCAGTGGTGGATAAAGCTTACCTTTGGGCTGTTTACAAATCATAGGCCCCTTACACACAAAACAAGAAACATACATGTGTTCTTTGATACACCTTCCTGACTATATTAAATTATATTCCTTGTATACAGCACACTTGTTAGACTTATAGTGCATTTTAAATTTATTATTTGAACATTTTTCCAGTAGGCAAAAGCAATGAAACAAAATGCATCTACCAATAATGACAAAACTGGCCAGTTCAGAACATTTCTATCATAAAAGTGTACTTACACACACATTTTATATATATATATATATATATATATATATATATATATATATATATATATATATATTTATATATAGTAGCGCAACTTCAGAGTTAAATTTATTGGGTAGGAGAAGTTGATGGGAAAGCACCCTCTACTGGACTCCATCAAGCAAACAAAAACCTTTACGGAACATTAGAACTCCTTTTCAGCTACCTCTCGTGACAAGAGTCACTGCCTGCTGCAATTTATACATGCCAGTTATCACATTGCCGTAATCTGTATGAATGGTCATTCTTGATACTTGCCTATTAATTAATCTGATGTTAATGTCTGTGTCTGTATTATGTTGCAGACTCTGAATTACCTTTGACATAAGTCATTGCTGAAAAAAGTTTTGGTTTTGAAAAGCACACTTCAATAAGTTATGGGATGAAACAGAGAAATAAGTAATTTCTTAACTTCTTAGTTCCTTTTAACAACTTCCCCAAGAGAATGATGCTTCGAAAATGTCACCGATCTCTCTCTTGAGTCATTACTTTGCTTTCAGACAGTCAGTCCAAGTTGCTTTCTGAAGTCAATAATTTCTTTTACTGGAATTTCTATTTTCTCAGTATGAAACAACTGAATCTTCAGACTTGCTCTGTTTTAGGTAATTACTTTGCTGGCTGTGTGAAAACACTGTAGTTTAATTAATTACTCTTTTTCAGCTCTACAGATTCTTTTAGTGGCATTTTGAAGAATATGCATCACTTAAACATGAGATGGAAAATTACTTCAAAACTATTTAAATGTTCCCCCCTTTTTAAACATGTTATTAATCTCCATGCTGCCAGAATTCTAGAACATCGATACACAATCCTATGTAACCCCTTTGAATATCCCCTCCTTTAAAAGATCCTTTCCTAACGGACTTTATCGTGTTTTTATACGACCACCATTCTCCTTTTTTCTTGGGTATACATGCTAAGTTTTCTATAATGTGAGATCTCAAAACTATAATGCTGGCTAACTCAGCTTTACTTAGTCCATTGTAAGGCATTCATCCAACAAGTTATTTGACACTACTGACTGCTTCCTGCCTCTGTGCTATTTTGGCTGTGAAATTCCTTACATCTTCTCCTCTTGCTTACTTTTTAAAATGCTTTAGATTATTCTGTGTAGCAATCTACGTGCTTTCTGCAGTCTCAGCCTCTTCTTCCTGAATTCCATCCTTGTCATTTACTACTCCAGTTGATTTCCATAGAGGTTCATACTCTAATTATTTGTGCACTTTACTGAGGATCCATGAATATTTTACCACAACACAGAAAAAATACTTGAAACAAATCAAGATAGAAGCAAAACTTTAGTTGTATTAGTCTATAGCTCCTCATTACCATATTACATGCATTGCTTTTTTGTATGCATTGGTCCCTCATTGCAAATCTTCCACCTTTCTATAGCAAGAATAGCATTTATTTGGCATATTTTAAATGGCAGCAAAAAGTTACTTTAGCTGTGTTGCAGTCAGAAGGTTTGAACATAAACGATAGAAGCATATATAACGAACATAAACACACACACACACACACACACACACACACACACACACACACACACACACACACACACACAGACACGCACATACACACTTGTTTCCTACCTGAAGCACTCCACTCGCATAAAGCTCTGCATCTGCACAGCAGCCCAGGACTCAGACAGTCCTTCCTTTCCACTCGCATAAACCTCTGCATCTGCCCAGACAGTCCTTCCTTTCCGCTCCACTCGCATAAAGCTCTGCATCTGCAATGTAGTAGAAGCAAGCACCCCAGATAGTCAAGTAAAAGAAGCCCAGTCCTTCCCACGTGCAGAACGTTAAGTCCTTCTCACTCGCAACTTCGCAAGCAGTAGAAGCAAGCTGCCCAGACAGTCGAGTAGAAGAAGCCCAGTCCTTCCCGCTCGCAGAATGTTAAGTCTTTCCCGCTCGCACAATTTGAAAGCTGCCAGCCGGAAATGTGCATGTTGTGAGCCTTGAGCTCAATTCCGACAGGCTGATTGCGCTAGTAAGGTTATAAACAAATTCGCCAGGTACCTGAAACAATATCCTTTTGTAGTCACTACAGTGACAATACAATACGATTAATTAAAAAATTTTAATGTGTGAGTGCTTTCGTTTTATAACAAAATAAAACTTCCTCAGATACATTCACCATGCATAGAAACCACACTTAAATACCCTGGATAAAAAGTCATGTTATTCAATTCATTACAAAATTCACATGACCAGTACATACAATAAAATACAACAAAGGAACCTTAACTGTTTCACTTAAAACAAAATATACAGTCAACCTACAACATATTATTTGCATATTATTTGAAATGTGCCCCTAAGTCAGCCAAAAAAAGTATTGACCAGCTGGCTTAATGTTGTTTCTTTCAGCATTTCCCAATTTGGGGTCGCTACAGCGGAACTCCGGTCCGCTAATGATTGGCAGTAGATTTTTATGGATGCCGAGGTGCCAGCCCAATGCCCGACCTTCATTGAAGGCACTCCCATTCACGCATGTCTTTCGAACGCCACCCAACCACACAGAGGACATGCAGATTCCACACAGAAGGCACTCCAGCTGAGAATCGAACGGAAGAACCATTGACCAACTGGCTTAATAAACCTTACTAGGTTAAGAAGGGAGGTGATGATTAGTGATCAGCAGTATGGTTTCATGCCAGGAAAGAGCACTACAGATGCGATGTTTGCTCTGAGAGTGTTGATGGAGAAGTACAGAGAAGGTCAGAAGGACTTGCATTGTGTCTTTGTGGATTTAGAGAAAGCATATGACAGGGTGCCTAGAGAGGAGTTGTGGTAATTGTATGAGAAAGTCGGGAGTGTCAGAGAAGTATGTAAGAGTGGTACAGGATATGTACGAGGGTAGTGTGACAGTGGTGATGTCTGCGGTGGGAGTGACGGATGAGTTTAAGGTGGAGGTGGGATTACATCAAGGATCAGCTCTGAGTCCTTTCTTATTTGCAATGGTGATGGACAGGTTGACAGACGAGATCAGACAGGAGTCCCTGTGGACTATGATGTTTGCAGATGACATTGATATCTGTAGTGAGAGTAGGGAACAGGTGGAGGAGACCCTGGAGAGGTGGAGATATGCTCTAGAGAGAAGGGGAATGAAGGTCAGCAGGACTAAGACAGAATATATGTGTGTGAATGAGAGGGAGGATAGAGGAATGGTGAGGATGCAGGGAGTAGAGGTGGCAAAGGTGGATGAGTTTAAATATTTGGGATCAACAGTTCAGAGTAATGGTGAGTGTGGAAGAGAGGTGAAGAAGAGAGTACAGGCAGGATGGAGTGGGTGGAGAAGAGTATCAGGAGTGATTTGTGACAGACGAGTACCAGTAAGAGTGAAAGGGAAGGTCTACAAGAGGGTAGTGAGACCAGCTATGTTATATGGGTTGGAGACAGTGGCATTGACAAAAAGGCAGGAGTCAGAGCTTGACATGGCAGAGTTGAAGATGTTAAGATTTGCACTGGGTGTGACGAGGATGGACAGGCTTAGGAATAAGTATATTAGAGGGTCAGCCCAGGTTGGAAGGTTTGGAGACAAAGCCAGAGAGGCAAGATTACATTGGTTTGGACATGTGCTGAGGAGGGATGCAGAGTATATTCTGAAAAAGATGCTAAGGATGAAGCTGCCAGGTAACAGGAAAAGAGGAAGGCCTAAGATAAGGTTTATGGATTTGGTGAGAAAGGACATGCAGGTGGTTGGTGTGACAGAGCAAGATGCAGAGGACAGGAAGAAATGGAATCAGTTGATCTGCTGTGGCGACCCCTAACTGGAGCAGCCAAAAGAAAAAGAAGAAGAATAATATGTTTTAGGGCAATTGTACATTTTTGTAAAGTTGTAATTTTATAAATGAGAGTTTGGTAGGTTTAACAAAAATATATATATTTTTGATGATAATTACAAATATAATTTGGGGTGATTTGGGGTATTTTGAATTTTGGGATGTATTGTAGAATATATATTAATGTTTTAAGTGAAAGAGTCAAGGTTCCTTTGTTGTATTTTATTGTATGTGTTGGTCACATGAATTTTCTAATGAATGGAATCACAGGTCCTTTTATCCAGGGTATTTAAGTGTGGTTTCTGTGCATCATGAATGTATCTGAGGAAGGTTTATTTTGTTATAAAACAAAACCACTCATACATTAAAATCTTTTTAATTAATCGTATTGTATAGTCTGTGTGGTGATTACAAGAGGATATTGGTTTGGGTGCTTGGCAAATTTGTTCATTTACTTGCTTTATCTGTGTCTTATTAGCAACTAGTAAGGTTATCTGGTCTTCAACAGTTTATAATGCCCTGCTTACACCTGAAAGTAGGTTTTCCAATAATGTATAGAGTGTTAAAAGAGAAATCGTTTTTTCAAAATGGTGAATGAGTTTTGTAACATGGAATGTTAATGGATTAAGTTAATCAGTCGTAATAAATAAAGTATTTAGTTATCTAAAAGAATAAAAATGTTGCATAGCTGCACTGCAAGAAACACACTTTGGTTACTTAGTGCATGATGCATTTATAAAAGGACGTTGGTTATGAGAAGTGACATCTTCATTACCTGGGGCAAGGAAAAGAGAAATGGTATTACTCATGTATTTATTACTTGTAAGTTGAGGATGTTTGTTGGATAAAAGCTCATATGTGGGAGTTAAGGACTATATATGAGCTGTTCATATTGCACTTTGTATTATATACTTATCTCTATGTACAGGACAGATAAAATTTCATAGAATGATGAGTTAAAGTATAGCATTTCAAAAAGGTATGGGAATGTGATAACAAGTGTGATGGAAATTACAGAACGGCCTAGGGTTCATCATATTTTGCAGATGGCAAGACATGTAGGATTATATTTGAAAGCAATGCATCTTACTTCTGTTTGACATTTTAAACTAGAACTGATATAGTATACAGTACTCTTATTGATTTCACTCAAGGTTGTGAATTGCTAGAACTTATATCATTACTGTGCATGTGTATTCAGTTAAGGATGTAGCATTGCATCCAACAGTGTTATCAGATCATGCTCTGTTTGAAGTGCTGTATGAGTGTGCTGATTCTCTCCTCCTTAGAAAGACAAGGGATATTCCCTGCATGCCTGTTTAAGCAAGACACATTTGTTAATTGTTAGTAATGAGTTAGTAGAAAGTGCTTTAAGCAATGTAGAATAAGATGACAAGAGTTTGGCTTAGGAATAGGAACAGTTCATGCTTCATCTTAAAAAGTAAATTACAACATATACTTCTTGGATTATATCAGGATCAAGGTGAAATTTACAGACAAGGAAAAAAATATAGATGTGCAGTGCAGGTTTTATAAGGGGGTGAAATGACTAAGAAAGAAATGGAGCTGGTTAAGAAAGAGGTAGAAGAATTATTAGATAAAAATGTCAATATGTCAATTTTAAATTAATAATTGTATGGTAGATATTTTTACAAATCTCAAGAATATCAGAAATCATTGACTAGGTCAACTGGATAGTGCCTTTATGGAAAGGGGCAAGCTGTAAAATACTCAATGAATGTGCCAAGGGTCTAGGGGCCACATATTGAGTAAAATCAGGTTATACTGGTTAGGCCTATAATCTCCTATAAACCTATGAACCTGTGAATCTAAGGGAGTGCAGAAGCAAAAATGCAATGAATTGTAGTAGGTCTGAAGAAGGAGGATGGAACATGTTACACTAGGGATCCAGGATACTTCCGAAAATATTATGAATTACATACATTCAAACACATACAGCAAAGTGACAAATGATGCAAGATATCAGCTTTTGTAAGAAGTTTAGTATTACCATTACATTAATTAACAGCATGTGATCCAGAGGTTATGATAGCATTTATTACTCTGGAGGAGTTCATTGATGTTATAATTAGTGAGGGAAAATACTCCAGGTAGTCATGAGTTCCTGACTGTTTTGCACATAACTTTTCAGTATGGTGTTAGAAGCTAAAAATATTCTTGCTTTACAGAAACAAACAGTAGTATCACTGTCCCTGTATCACATAAAGTCTTTTCTGCTCTCCTCCTAACTTGCAACACCTTATCTCCTCCCTGCTTACCTCAGCTATTCTGTACTACTCAAATACTCCCTATCAGGAACTACTATCCTACAAACTATTCCTCACGCTATGACATATCTCCCAAATAGCATTATTTTCCAGATTCCATTCCTTCATTTTTATGCTTTGTACTACCAATAGGGAATTCAAAGTTTTGCTATCTATATACCAAGCTTGCTCAAATCAAACTAAGGTACAAAAAAATCTCCTTGATTGTATATATGCCACTGTGTAGAAATTTTCTGCAATTCGTGGATTATGTGTTGTCATATAAAGACATGGAGCTCTGATTGTATATATGCCTCTGTACAGAAATGTTTTTGTCATTTGTTGAATTTGTACTGTTATGTTATGGAGCTTTTCTCCCCGGGCCTCCGCTGTAAATGGACATTGCTCCAGTCGGACTTTCCAGGTAAACAAATGTAAAATAAAAATAAAATAAAATAAATCAGTAATACCAAAATAAGAGAAAGATTCAACTTTGTGATCATCCTAGAGACCTATTTCAATTTTAAATTATGATTGTAAATTGTTTAAGGCACTGTTAAAATGATTGACTCAGTATGTACCTCAGTTAATAAATAATGATCAAGGTAGTTTTGTGAGAGGAAGACTAAAAATTGGTAATATGTTAGATAAATATTGATGAAGATGGGTTAGAGAGCACTAGTGTTGTAAACCAGGTGTCTTGAGTTCAGGTTTTATCAGGGCTTGTGGTTTCACACCCTAGCTAACATAGACCCATTGTAATAATATCTGTGATATACAGTAATAGATCATGGGACACATTTCAGTTGCATGGCTAGGCTTATAAAGGCCTGCATAGTCGTTAACCTAGTAAAACCTAGTAAAAAAAACTATGAATCTATGAACATGTAAGAGCAGAGCAGAATATTACTAATATTAAGTTTGGGTATGGAAAAGGCTTTTGACAGAGTGCAGTGTTTTTTGTTTGACACTGGTGCTCAGCTTTTAAGTCAGCTCACTGATTTTTACAGGCCCTTTATGACACATCTAGAGGTTGAATAAAGATTCATGCATGAATATCATGGTCTTTCCAGCTGCCAGTGGGAACAAAACAGGTGTGCCTTCTTTCCACTCTAATTTGCTTTATATTTAGAGCCTTTTGGCAACTATGATAAGGAAATCAGACTTCAGGGGGAATATGACTGAGTGTAAAGAAAAAAAAAACATTTCCTTGCTTAAAAGTAACATCTTTATTTATGTGGTATTTATGAGAAGGATATTGAGGTGTTGGTGTGTTGCTTAAGATGCTATATAAGTTTAGTAAGTTATCTGATTACAAGAGTATTAAGATGAAAACAAGGGCAAAGGGATTAAATTATGATCTCTCATCAATAAAATATAACTACCTGTACTTTTGGCAAACAGAATATATATATATATATATATATGTATATATATATATATATATATATATATATATATATATATATAGCTAAGAGTATGGCTGGGTAATAGTTATGAATGTTCTGTTACTAAACATATGTAAATTTAAGGAAGAGATAGAGGAAAGACTTTTGAAAAATGCTTGCATTGGAATTTGATCAAAAAGTTCATGCAGTGCATTTTTTCCATTTATCTTGTATGCTTTTCACAGTTTTCAAGAAGGAATTCAATGAGATTTTCCATAGGAAATTAGAAAAGAAGAGCTTTTCCCAGGGAAATATGCTAATTCGTAAACATGAATCACAGTGCTTCATGGTGGCACACAATGCCCATCCTATTTCTTCTGAATGGTGCACAGGAGCGCCAAGTATGCTGTTGTGTACCAGGCATTCATGTGCTCAGGTCAACAAATGGCAGTAACAGCAGTCCATGGTAGATAGCCCTGTGGCACAGAGGAATAAAACCTTGACTGTGGCCCAGGTGACCTACGTGTGAGCAGCAGTTCAGGCTTCTGAGGAGCAGGCTAGGGGAGGATGGATGTGCCCATCCTGGGAGAGTGCATTTGGATGCTACTCATAGCCAATCTCTGGTGGAGTCCTGGGATGCACAAAGGGTTATTGTTGTTAATGAGGCGCAACAGCAGATGAGTTGCTACAGAGGCAGGGACACTGCACCAGAATATCCATCCATTGACATTATTAGTGCACATAAGCAGTGGAAATCTAGGGGATACAAAAAAAAATCCTAATCAGGAATATGATGTCTCATGGTGCATTGATCTCTTCACTGGCCATGAATGTGGGTCAGAGAAAGTCCAGAGAGGCTTTTTGGATGTATTGAAAGAGGAGAGGCTGTCTGGGGTAACTATTAAAAAAAAAAAAAAAACAGCAGGCCTTGATGACAAGTACAATGCAAATGCTTAGCTGAAATCCACAGAATTGTAGGCTGCCATCCATCAATATCTGTTGCTACTGCCTCCCCAGACCCAAAATGTGGAGTACTCCACAGGCTTCTACTCCCACAAAGATGTGTACTACTGATTTACAAAAGTCAGAGCATCTTTACCATTGCATATGGCATATAGGTACTTTACATTTCATTAACAAGACCTGATCTGGTAGTGTGGGGTCTATGAATGACAGTGGCTGTGTGTTGCCAGCATGAGCAGGAGGGATAAGATTGGGTCAACAAGTTATGCTTCTTTGCACTGTTGTCTAGTAAGCTTCTTCTTCTAATCTTTACAGGGTTATTTTTGTTGTGTGGCTTGATCCTTGCCTTGTGTACTACTCTTGTTGCTCAGCCCTGTTCTGCTGTTCAATACAACAACTATGTTCATGTATTGAATAGACTTTCATGTTTAAGGTTGTGTTTGTCCCCATTTATTCTGCATAATCTGATGAATCTCACAGCCAGCTTTGGTGCGTGATTGCCTTTTCTGTGAATTGCGGTCTTAGCTGTCCACCTTCACATGCATAGCTACACTGTATCTTGCATCTTTCTGGCACACAGCACCATATGCATTTACTCCAAGATGTTAGCCATGTTTTGTGAGTTGGGTAGGACTATGGTATGTGGTTTGTACTGCATTCCAGCCCTATGCAATTGCACAGCATGTTTATGAATGCTGCCTGTTGTGTAGGGTGGTGGTAAACATAAGGTATAAACATAAGATATCATTTGACAACATGACCATTTCAAAGTAAATGGTTTAAATGTTTTGGACCTGGAGATATACTTTGCATTTTAGTTACATAGTATATTTAATTTCTATGCTGAAGTACAATTCTAAATGAAAAGGGTGCTTATGTTGATAATGGTGCATTAAAAGTACACTTTTTGGATGCATTATGAGCAAATAATTATGTTGCCATATGTGATAGAGTAGGCTGAAACAATGCTGTGTTCCTTATTTGTAAAAGTGGAAATTAAGCAGTGGTTTACTTTATTTTGCTACCTAGTAGAGATAGTAAATCTAGTCCTTCAGAATACAGAGAGTTGAGTAATTAAAAGGATGGGAGGAGTATATTGACAATTAAAGGGGTGGAAAGAGTATATTGACATGCTGGGATCAAATGAGAGGAGATGGTACGGTCTCTCAAAACATATTACAGTTTGGGCTCCCAAATATTTTGTGATTTAAAAATGAGGGAGCCACTTAGCACAGTAAAGACCACAGGAATCATTAAATTATTGGAGGGAGCTCCATGGGGCTCCACTTAGAATTGTTTCTTTACTATTGGAAACCAAAAGTGTTAATCCAGTGGTAAAGGGCTTAGTAAGTAGGGGAGATAAAAACTGTAAACCAATTGAAATTAGAGATGGTGGAGAAAAGTAGGGGAGAGAGAAGAGTACACATTTGGAAGTGAAGTGATGAATCAGTATGGAAATAGATTTGCATGCCACCTAAATGTGCTACAAAGTCAAGGTGGTTTAGGATTTTTGCATGGTAATGTCACCATAAATAGTTTTACATCCCATACCCCAATGCAAATACACATAGTTGGGTATGTGAAGAGATGGCATTAGGGACATGGGAACATAGTTTTGGTCATGTGCAATTTTTACTATTTTTTAACAAAAATTATTTAAGCAAGTATCCAAACAAGTAGAAAGTGTTGCACAGTTCTTTAATTTAGGGTTGATATCAATATCAAGAATTATTAACTTTTGTCATACCATACTCAACATTTTTCATCCTCAGATTCATCACCATTAGAGAAGACAAACCTCAATGTACATTGATAAATTTTCCCAAACCTTTTTGACCATGCACCTTAAATGACTTTATTTGTTAATAGAAGACTGACAAATCTTTTTTAGTAGTAGATCTATTAACACAAGTTGCGTAATAACCTTTCACACCCTAGATACTTTCACTTATCACTTCACACAACAGTGAAAAATGTCTCAAATAAATGAAGAACCATTTTACCTTGACTTAGAATGCTCCTGCCTTTACCCCTTTCCCACATGTAGATAATTTTGACTAATTTTAAGGAAACATGGAAAGGATCGCTAACGGGACTTTTAAAATGGGAAATACAATTACCTAAAACGCTTATTCTTTTAGAAAATGAGAAAGAATGTATTGTACTAAAAATAAGGGAACATTATTTTTCAGTACCAGTAACAAGGAAAACTGTTGCATAAAGGTGGAAGTCAAGGGCTGGGATTAAAAAACATTTATGTGGCTATGTAACAGCAAAATAGCATGACTGAAGTAGCACAGTTTGACTTGAAGCTGATCGACAATGTAATAAGATCTCCTTTGTGTAATTGAGGTAAACTAATTAGGAATGCTGTAGTGAAAATCTCACAAGTCATATAAAGACCACTGTTGTACAACAGCAGTCACACGACCTAAGCAATAACTTGACAGTGCACGTTTACACTGAAAACAACAAGCAAGTATGAGCAGAGCTGTGAGTCCTAATAAGGGCTTCACAGCAATCTACCTTCCAATTTATTGTTACAAATGTGAAGCGAATGGGAGTTTAGGACAGTCAGAAGGGGGGAGACCAAGCAGAGGAACACAAAGAAGGGCAAGAGGAAGGCAAGATTTGAATGGGTGTGGGGAATCATGATATATATATATATATATATATATATATATATATATATATATATATATATATATATAGTGAGACAACTGCCAGTTTTTCCTTTTTCCAAGAATGGTAGAGGGAGAAGGTATTAAGAGGAATGTGTGAGCAGGCAAGAGGGTATAGGGATGGTAGCAGTAGCAGCAAACAAGTAAAAAGCACAGACAAGGCAAACAAGGGAGGTGATGACATAAAGGGGGAGCACAAAAGAAAGACACAAACAGACACAGGGAAGACAATGACAGGGGGAATGGATCTCCTACTGGAGAGGAAAGTGAAAGCCGAGGAAGGGGACTGTTGAAAGGGTGGGGTGACAAGTGACTGTTTTGCTTCCCAGTGATGCACCCAACCAGAGTCAGTTATCTCTGTGACTAATGTCCTGACTGGGCCCAGCTAGTGGTGGCACAATGGGCAGAGACGAGAAGTGGTATGACTCTGCTGTCTCAGAGGACATGTTGCAAACAGTCAGTATACATACAAAACCAACAATCCCACTAGCACTGTCATAACATAGATTCATAGATTGTTACTAGGCTAACAACCCAGGTGGAGAGGGGGGGGGCTTTCTAAGCCTAACTAGGTTTCCCAAAAGATTAATGATATCTTGTATCCGAATAGGACAATGAGGGCCAGGCATTTATAAGCTGCCTGTGTCCATAAGGGACATGGGTGCCAGGCCCAGTGTAAATTTCCTGTTCCCCATCCACTTGTCTAGGTTACCCTTAAGCTGGGTAATAGGCAAACACAGCTTCACATGGGTGGGAAGCCTGTTCCATAGGATGGGCGGTCTCTGCGACACGTCTGCCTCTCCAGCATATTCTGTTTAAGTCACAGACAAAATTCATGTCTCCAGACCTTGTATTTTTATTAATGTTTGACTAAAAAATGTGCAGGAGATTCGTAAGTGTGGGGTTTGTGAATGCCTTGTAAGCCAGGCATAGGTCACCCATCAGCAAGCTCTAGGCAACTGACTTGTGGGAAAGGGCTTTAAGGTGGTCTGCGTAAGACAGGTTTGTTACACCTTGCATTCTTTTGTAGGTCAGGCACATATCGTAGGGAACATTGTACTCTATGATTGGTCTGGTAAGGGTGGAGTACAGAGGGATAATGACATATTTGGACCTAGATGCCATGCCTTTACTTATAACTTGCTTAGAGTAAAAGGATTTCCTCACTACTATGACCACACGGTGGTCAAAGGTAAGGCTACTATGTGTGTACCCAGATCCCTGACCACTGGGATGACTCTTAGCGGCTTATTATCAACATACAATTAACCAGGATGGTTGACTTCCCAAAGGATACAGTCACGCATTTCTTAACACTGAGTTTAAGACCTTAGCTTTGGCACCATTTATTAATCAGAGATAGGCCTTCTTGAAGAATGCTAGTGTATGCAGGTGAGTGGATGATAACCCCCAGCTTGCAACCATCTGCAAATTTAGTCAGTCATAAACCTTCAGGCTTTGCTTCCTTTTCAGAGAAATAGATGCCAAAAAGGAGGGGAACCAGTACTGAGCGTTGGGGGATTCTGCTAGTGACTGTCCTCTTGGTGGAGGTGGCCTCACATATTTTGACCTCTTAGGTCCTATCAGTGAGTCAGCTGGCTCTCCAGTGGGTGATAAAAGGGTTTATACCTAAATTAGTGAGCTTGTCTGTAATGCTTGAATGGGTAGCCAGGTTGAGATAAGCTGTGTGCACAGTCTTGGCTTCATCCAGTGTTTTGGTGACCCTCTCAAAAAAGTCCACCAGATTTAATAGACATGACTTTCGTTTAACAAAGCCTAACTGTGATGGGTCCTCACTTATCATGTCCATGATGATTCTTTCCATGGCCTTACTTATAAGGCTGGTCAGACTTATGGGCCTGTAATTACCTGGATCAATGGTTCATCTCCTTTATGCAAGGAAATGACTGTTGCCATTTTCCATTACTTGGGCAGAAAACCTTCCTTTCCTGGGTTACATACCATGACCCACTAGAGGTACTTCCTTTTGGACAACCTGCACCCTCCACCAGTGGCAGACAGCTGGATGCTGCTTTGGTACCTTCCAGGACATGTCCCATGGAATGATCCATGTCACCCTGCAGAGAGACAAACCTGGAGGTAGTTGGAGATACAGCAGGGCATGGCAGGGCAGTTTGACTGTGACTGTGAGGTGACTGTTACCACAACATGGCCACAGCTGTAGTTGGCATTGCATTAAATAGTAAAATAAATGCAGAGATGCAAAACAACAACCTAATATAAAAAAGAACAGCTCTAAAGAAAGATATATAAAAGGGGAAACTTATCAGTACTGTATAATACCCTCTGACATAAAAGTACCTGAAAAAGTAAAATGTTCTTAGGTATGCAGTGCCAGTATATGCAATGCACCTGTTAAACCAAAGGGTACTGTTGCAGGTGTTGTGTCAGAAGGGACAGGATTATGGGATGCCTAAGCAAATCCCCTGATTTACATGTGAGGAGAACTGTGCATATGGTGCAATTAATGACCGTGGAGGCCATGGAAGGTGGCCTGAGACACCTCTGGTGTCACAATGTGTGCAGAAGAGACATAAAAGGAGGTGTTGCACATAGCTTACCAGACAGTATCCTGTAAGCCAACATGTGGACTGTGTCATGGAGATTTGGTCAAGGATGGCAAAACATTGGGAGAAAAACAAGCCACATACAATTGATGATAATCTTGTGTCTGCCCACCACCAGTAAACAATAGAGTATGCTCCTTTCTAGCATACCCAGAGTATGACAGGTATAACTGCTTGGAAGGGACAGTACATGCGTAATACTGGGCAGGAAACCAGTGTGTTCTGTATAGATGGCAAAGCAGTGTAGGGGGCAAACACATATGTGATGTGGAATATGACACTTGGCATGCTGTTGGTGCACCCACAGGCAGGCCAGTAAGCAATAGCCTGAAACTGTGGGCACTCACCAGAGGTAGGATGGGCAGGAGAGCATATCAGCTTGAATATCTTGTGTATGCTTATCAGGAAGTATATAATAGCAGTAGGAAAGGTTTCCACTACTACTAGCACACTAAAAATAGACAGTTCTGCAGACAATTAAAATATATGCAGCTGTAACATCACTGATGCATACTTACCCGTTGTGTCTAGAAAGCCTTTCCATAAACCTATAACATGATACTCCATTCTTCTCAGTATGTCCTACAAGATGAAAAACATAAAAGAAAAGGAAACTGTTTATAAATCAAATGTTCTACACATGGCTGAGCAGTAAATTATAGTACAATTCACCTATCATCAGTACTTACTGTAAAGCTCTGTGGCTCATTCTTCAACCTCCTTTCCTACCAACAAAGAAGGTCACAGTAGTGCTTCTTCAGGTCAGTGAAGTGATGTCTGAACTGATCAGCAGTCCAGATGATGCCCTTGACATCATTTATTGCCCTGGCAAGGTAGTGCTAGACATCTGCCTTGTACTGAGAACCTTCATAAAACATCCCCAGCAAGCAGCCCCTGTGGTTTCTATACAAGAAATAAAAAAAGATTTTGGACTTTTTCCTGTACCCTGCAATAATCAACACCCTCAGAAACCACAATCACGTCTTGATGAAAATGGTAGTACATTTGAGTTGGCACACATTGCAGGAGTCATATGTTGAGCAACAATGGGCACCAAAGTAGTGCAACAGTGCACAATGGTACCATATAGTGTCATATAAATGAATAGCAATCCAGAGCAGTCTTTTTGAGTGTGAAAGGCATGCTGGCCTGAGTAAATATTGCCAACAAAACCCATAGCTCAACCAAGTACTATGCAGCACATTTTGCAACTGCAACACGGCTTAAAACATCCACATCCCCACAGGGGTCATTGACCCACCCAGGCATATACAGTACACATTGTGGTCATTCATGCATGTCTACATTAGGTACTAGCCTCATTGCACAGCCTTGGTCGAGTACATTTCATGTAAAACATGTGAATGTTAAGTTGTCAATCTCGCCTTCATTCTTGCTTGATGGGTTCGGAGCCGATCCTCGGCTCCGACTCGGCACTTGCTTTAGCTCGAGAAATCCTTTTACCAGCTCGAGGCAGCCCCATATCCCATGATGCAAGGCAGTAAGTACCCAGATCTCGTTTGCCGCTTCGCTTGGGAGGTCTTCTCTTTACCAGCTCCTGGTAAGTAGTTCACATTTGTGATTTTTCAAGCCCCTTTTTAGTCTAAAACTAATTTTTTGATAGTTTAAATTTATTTCTACCCTTTTTCTGACAGAAATTCCCTGTCTCTTTTAATTTTTTGTTAGTCAATTTTCCCTATCCCATCCCCCCCCTGTTAGGGTGTGTGTGTTGGTGTTTTATAGAATACCTCTTGGTATTTTGTTTAATTTAATTTTGACTGGTGTGTCTGTGTGTGTTGTGTTTCGGCACCATGTCAAAGGAGAGGGTTTCAGGTTTTAAGAAGTGTGACTCGTGCTGTCAGAAGATGTCTCTGACAGACGGTCACACTTCTTGCCTGTATTGTTTGGGCCCTCTTCACCTGCAGGACTCCTGTGCTATTTGTCACTCCTTCAGCCAGAGAGTCCTGCAGGAGAGACGTAACAAGTTGATTCTTAGGGGCCTTCTTAAGCCGGAGGGCTCTCCGGCTAAGTCGGCTCCACCAAAATCAACAAAACCTGCCAAGGCCCAGGCTTCTGTATCTAAGCCTGCGGCCTCGGCTCCGACTGCATACTGAGTCGAGATCGCCCGGCTGGAGCCGATTCTGGCTTGACAGCTTCGGCACCGATGGCTATCGGTGCCGAATCTGTATTGTCCACTTCGATGTCGGCTCCGATCGGTTCCGACACCCATGTGGCACAGGCATCGGTGTCGGCTCTGATCGGCTCCGACACCGTTACTTTGGTGGCTGTATCGGCTCCGGCTGGAGCCGATACATCGAGGCGTTCTGTCGGCTCTGAGAAGTCGGCGCCGACAGGATCGATAGTATCGGCTCCGATGGCTCATTCCAGGAAGAGGTCGAGGTCTCCTTCCTTGGAGCCGATACTTTCGGCTCCGGCTTCACCTCTTCTATCGGAACGGAGCCATCGGAGCCGATCTTCAAGGTCATCCAGGTTGTCAGATCATGACCTAGAGAGAGTGGTCAGTAGATTACTCAAGTCACAGGTACTGGCCCAAATGTTACACAGTCCGTCTCAGCAGACGACTGTTGGTCCACACCCCGTTACAGTTCCTCCTTCAACTCTACCCCAGAGCTTGGAGTTGGAGTCTTCGGGCATGGTTACTGCTACGGCTGGAGGACGGATACCCCCTTCTGTTCCTTCAGCCCCTACTCTTATCTCCCCTTCCTTAGAGGGATTCGGTGGTCGGGCTTCCATGGTCTCCTCCGAGGGGGTGAGTGGCATCGGACCCTTGTCCGAGCCCGCTCTTCCCCTTGGAGCCTCGGCCTTGGTGAGCTCGGCTCCGACATCTGCCTCGGAGACTTCCCTTTCGGTGGTCCCTGGAGTTCCTAGCTCTTCGGAGCGGGTTCTCTCGGACCTGCCTGGGAGGGGAGCATTCGAGGTGATGAAGAGTGTACTGGCCACTGGTATCAGTCAGCAGTCTGTTCCCGTAGCTCCTCCCTCTATGGTACCTGTTGACATCTCTGCCACTTCTCTTGCTACAGGACCCAGAGATCCTCCGCCTCAGGTTTCCCCATTGGGAATTTCCCCTCTTCCGAGGATTCTCCTGATGTTTCGGGAGATCCTCCTAGGAAGAGGACTTGTAAGAGGAAGCATGTAGACTCCCCCGAGTCTGTCACTTCGGATACTGACTTTGATGAGTCAGAGGGATCCCCCTCTGAGGATGTCTCCTTCTCAGACATCCTAGAACTTCTGAAACAGAGGGGAAACTGGCCCACCAACAATCCCTCTGAGGATGAGTCAGTATACCTAGAGGCGTTTGGATCTCGGCCCTCCACCTCCTGGGTGTCTCCGCCTTTCGACCCCCTTATGCAGGTTATTGCACGAAAGGCGTGGGCAGCTCCTGACTCTGTAGAGCCAGTCCCTAGGAGGCCTTCTAAATTTATCACTGCCCCTAGTGACAAACAATTCCTTACCAAGGGTGTCCCCGCTGATGCCATGGTGGTGGCTGCGGCCACCAAAAAGGAACTTGCAGATCCTTCCGTGCCCGTCCATCCTCCTAATAAGGACTCTAGGACTATGGATAGGTACGGCAAGCGGATGTTTTCCTCAGCGACCTTTGCTATGCGTTCGCTGAATTATCTTTGTCACTTCACCAGACTCCAGAGAGATATCCTGAAGGAGCTGGGAGAAGTAGTTCAGGATCCTACAGCTGCAGGGGCTCAAGAAAAGATTGCTTCGCAGCTAGGAACCCTCAATTCCATTGCTAACTCCTCCATGCGGCTAATATCTTATGCTGCGGATGGAGCGAGTAGAGCCGCAGGCACAGGTGTGGCTCTTAGACGCCAAGCCTGGATGCGGCTATGTGATTTTGCGGATCCCTTTAAGGCGTCCTTCACAAATTCTCCCTTTGATGGGTCAGCTTTGTTTGGCCCTCAGGTGAAGGAAACCTTGACCAGGTGTGAGCAGGACGGCAAGACTCTTTCTGCTGTTGGAGTCCGTTTTTCCACCCCTTCTAGGTCTTATCCCAAAGGACAGAAGGGTGGGAAGATGTGGTTCCGTAAATCCCAAGGAGTCACGCCGGATTCACGTGGTCAGTTTACCCCTAGAGGCAGAGAGGGTAACAGCAACAGACGCTCTAGAGACAGAGGGGTCCGAAAAACCAGGGAAACAGGGAGCCTCTCTCTGATAAGCTCTTTCAGCATCCCTGAGGTGTTGCCCGGCTGTCCCTCCTTGGAGGCAGTCGGGGGAAGATTATCACTGTACCCAGAAGCCTGGCTTTCCCTCACTCAAGACAGATGGGTACAGTCGATCATATCCAAGGGTTACATAATTCCTTTCGAGGAAAGTCCCTTACCCTCAAGTTCCCTTCCAGATGTACCACCGGTCTAAGGGAGATTGCAGAGTTAGAAATCGCAAAACTACTGCAAAAGAGCCATTCAGCCAGTTACAACAGACCATTCAGAGCCGGAATCTACTCAAGGTTCTTTTGGTCCCCAAAAGACGGGAGACTGGAGACCAATATTGGATCTCAGCAGACTCAACAAGTCTGTCAGGAAGACAAGATTCGAATGGTCACTCTTCAGTCAATTCTGCCCTTCTTACAGAAGGACAACTGGATGTGCTCAATAGATCTTTAGGATGCGTACTATCACATCAAAATTCACAGACGCTCCAGGAGATTTCTCCGCTTCGGCTGGGGTCCAGTCACTTCCAGTTCAGAGCTCTGCCCTTTGGTCTCACTACAGCCCCAGAGTGTTCACCAAATGCATGGCAGTGGTCACGGCTCACCTGAGACGTCAAGGATTCCAGGTGTTTCCGTATCTCGACGACTGGCTCCTGTCAGCCACCACCAGGCATCAGCTTATACAAGCCAGGGATTACACAATAGACCTTTGTTCTCATTTAGGCATCTCAATCAACTTCGAAAAGTCATCCTTATCGCCCTGCCAGTCTATTACCTTCATAGGCGCAAACTTAAACACTGTTCGGATGTCAGCTACCCTTACAGAACAAAGAGTTTCAGACATTCAGACTCATGTCAGGATCATTCTGGCCAGCAAGAAAGTACAGGCCAGAATGGTTCTAAAGGTATTAGGTCTCATGGCTGTGGCCATTACTCTTCTTCCCCTGGCTCGATTCTACATGCGCCTCCTTCAGTGGATGCTGTTCACACAGTGGTCATACCAGCAATTCCCAATGCGTCACCAGATTCTGGTGACACAGACATGCAAACAACATCTTGCTTGGTGGATCACATCGTCTCAGGTTCACCAAGGCAGGTGCTTTGTACCCCCGTCCCCGATAGCCACTGTCACCACGGATCCCTCCCTGATCGGGTGGGGGGGTCATTATCAGGGCAGGATGGTTCATGGGACGTGGCAACCGTTCGAGTACCATCTGCACATAAATGTCCTGGAGATGAGAGCAGTGCTTTTAACGTTGCAAGCCCTCAACGACTTTCTTCCCGTAGGGACAATTGCAGTCCACACAGACAACATGTCTGTAGTTTGGTATATCAACAAACAGGGCGGAACCAAGTCCTAGTCCTTGTGTCGAGAAGTGCTCAGACTTTGGCAATGGGCGATCTCCTCTCATCGGTTTCTGGTAGCAACGCATATCCCTGGGAAAACCAACATTATAGCGGACAGATTGAGCAGAGCTATCCTCATGCCTCACGAGTGGTCTCTCAAGCAATCTATAGCGGAAGAGATTTTTCTGGGATGGGGTCGTCCATGTTGCGATCTTTTTGCTACTCCCCAAAACAGCAAATGTCCAGACTTCTTCAGCCTCTTCCCTCTATCAGGCCATCCCCCCAGAGACGCTCTGACCCAGGATTGGCCCCAGGGACTTCTTTATGCATTCCCTCCATTTCCTCTGATCCCTCAGGTGATCCAGAAAGCTACCGTTTTGAGAGCCAAATTGATTCTCATTGCCCCTTACTGGCCTCGACAAGTTTGGTTCCCGTTCCTCCATCATCACCTTTTGGTGCAGCCGTGGCATCTGGACCCAGTGCCAGATCTTCTGATTCACCAATCGGGTCAGCTGCACCGGTCAATCCCTTCTCTCAACCTCACAGCATGGTTGCTCCACTTCCTTCCTTAGCCAGGCTTCCTTTGATCTCTAACCCAGTTAGAGACATCATTGTAGCTTCACTAAAATCCTCTACCAGGAGGATTTACACAAGCAAATGGAAACGTTTCTCCTATTGGGCTAAAGCCCAAAATATTGATCCTTTTACTGCCCCTGTTCAGGCAGTTCTGGACTTCTTAGCAGAGATTTTTCATGCAGGCTCCTCTTCTTCCACAGTCAGAGTTCAATTGGCTGCTATTTCTAATTTTCATGTCGGGATAGCAGATCATAATATTATGTCCCATAGGCTCTGCAGGGCCTTCTTGAAAGGAATTTTCCTACTAAAGCCTCCAATCAGGAATCCTCCTCCTCAGTGGGATCTAAATTTAGTACTGACATCCTTGATTCTTCCCCCCTTCGAGCCAGCTGTTTCTTGTTCCCTGAAATATCTTTCTTGGAAAACTTTATTCCTAGTGGCTATTACATCTGCCAGGAGGGTGTCTGAACTTCATGCTCTTTCGGTTCGACCCCCCTATTTGTTTTTTCACAAAGACAGAGTATCTTTGAGAACCAATCCATCCTTTTTACCTAAGGTCGCTTCAAAGAACAATCTGAATCAATCCATTGATCTCCCTGTATTTTTTTCCTAACTATTCAGATAGAGCTGAACAAAAACTACATTGTCTTGACGTCCACCGTCAGCTTAGATATTTGGACAGAACAAAAAAATTTAGAAAATCTGATCAACTTTTTGTTTCCTATGCGGATAATAAAAAAGGCCTTCCTGTTTCTAAAGTGACTTTGTCCAGATGGCTTTCTTCGGTCATCACTGAAATTTATACGATCAGGGGAAAACAGCTGTGCTCAAAACCTAAAGCACATTCAACTAGGAGTTTAGCTACTTCTACAGCTTTTCAAGCTAGACTACCTTTGGACACTATTTGTGCAGCGGCCACTTGGGCCACTCCTCATACTTTTGTTTCCCATTACAAATTGGACTTGGCCTCCAGGGACAGAACCAGTTTTGGCTCTACAGTCCTCAAGAGTTTGTTCCATTGAGCCACCCAGGATAGAGGTGCTAGGGACGCGGTCCCATCAAGCAAGAATGAAGGCGAGATTGACAACTTAACATTAAGAAGTTATGTACCTACCATAACGTTCCATGTTAGTTGTCTTCTCTCGCCTTCTTTCATGACCCTCCCTCCTTCCCCCTGGCCTGGACAGACCTTGTATAAGAAACTATTATGCTAAAGACCATTCAGACCTGGTCCTTTTTCCACCTGTAAGTTTCTTCTTCCTTTGGGAAGTAGTTTATGCTTGGTGTTATTGCCCTTTGTCAACAAACGAGATCTGGGTACTTACTGCCTTGCATCATGGGATATGGGGCTGCCTCGAGCTGGTAAAAGGAGTTCTCGAGCTAAAGCAAGTGCCGAGTCGGAGCCGAGGATCGGCTCCGAACCCATCAAGCAAGAAAGAAGGCGAGAGAAGACAACTAACATGGAACGTTATGGTAGGTACATAACTTCTTATTCAGAAGCAGTTAATCTTAATTGCTTCCTTTCATAATTGCCATACTATGAGCCCGAAAGCTGCCCAATAAAAATAGTTGCAGTCATTATAGTGCTGATCACTCTGAGGTACTTTGCTGCTTGGCAAAGGAAAATAAGTGGATACTGTAAATTACATTTCAGAGAAGGCACACTGTCGTAAGTCTACAGGGGACAGTGGCATGGGATGGGATGTTCAGCATTACTGCAATTTTCCTGTTGTTGTAGAGGGGTTGCCAGTTGTCTGACTGCTAAGAGGGGTAGGGGGCTACAAGAGACTTTGTGATTTAGCTTTGCAGTCTTTTTCCAGAGGGTTTACAGATTATAGAATGATATATTTTTGACAGAGTCAGGGGACCCAGGCCGAATGCAGGGGGGGGGGGGATTGACTTTCTGTTTTGGGAGGCTACAAAGCCAGTTATCTGGACTGAGGTGTACTGCATATGAAACATTCACTGTGAAGGTGGTTTGTCTTAATGACATTAATAGAATCCAAATTACCTGGGGCTGCCTCAGAGGTTTCACATGACATACTTAGGAATGTCTTGCAATAGGCCTCATTATCCTGCTGTGTTGAATTCCTGAAAGGCCAAAGTGCACACAACACTGGACAGTGGCCATGCTCTTGGTGTACTGGTTGTTTGTTTGAACATTTTTTTCTTGGAAGAAGCAGTAACATGCAGATAGGCACATAGGTAACACATGCTACAGACCACTGCCAAAAGGGAAGGACAGGATAAAAGTGCAGACAGTAGTATCCATCCACTTATGTGATGGAGGTCAAATGTGGACATACTGCATAGACCACATGTTCAAGTCTAGCTGTGTAACCCGACCCAGTTTTGTCCCAGAGTTCCTTGGGTGCCTATATGATGGAGTATGTTAGCAAAGAGGTATCTAAAAGTTATGTAGGGGGGTATGTTAGTTACAATTAATTTACTTACTGGCAATCTCTGTCCATCATGGGGGCCAGACTGGGGGTGAATTTATGATTTCCTTTCCAATGATCAAGGTTTCTTTTGTATAGGGTCAAGGGTGAACATCGCTTCATGCAGATGGAGAGCTTATTATTAATTCTGCATTCTTAAACACTTTAAACAGTTTATTTCCCACCAGGAAGAAAAGAGTCAAAGCCAGCTATACTCCTTGGCTTTCTGTCTACACCAGTCACTTATGAAAGTGAGAGAAGTAAGGCATGGGCAACCTACCTAAGACGTGAGACACATAATAACCTACAGCATTTCAGAGCACTGCATAACCTTGTAAAGAAACAGGTTAGCTTTGATTAAAAACAATTCTTTGCAAAGCCACAAGATCAGCACAAATCCAGTCCCAAAACCTTCTGGCACACCATCAAAAAAATCTTACACCCTGGAAATCAGTCCTCCCCCAGTCCTCCTTTGATACTACCTTCTCTGATATAGCACCTCAATTTAACTCTTACGTCATTGATAGCATAGCATTGCATCCATCCCTAATAAGTTTCCTCTATCCCCCTCAACTTTCTCTCAGCCTCCTGTTACCTGTCTCCACATTTTCTCTTCAACCAATTCCCACTTCCTTTATCAAATCCCTCTTGTGCAAGTTCAAGCCATGTTCCACCTCTGCAGACAATCTTCCCAATGAATTTCTAAAAATGGCAGCTGACCCAATTGCTTACCCAGTCTCCATAATCATTAATAGATCTCTCAAGGAAGCTTATGTCCCCTCCCTGTGGAAAAAATCTTTTATCATTCCTCTCCACAAAGGTGGCACCGCCACAGGATTTTCTAACTATAGGCCAATTGCTGTTCTTCACTATCAAAACTTCTAGAGAAATGTATCCACAAACAATTTCTCCAATACTTTCTCAACAATAATTTTCTCTCTCCCAACCAACATGGATTCAGACCTGCACATGGTAGTATCACTACTCTACTATCCTTTACTGACACCATCATTAAAGCTTGTGATTCAGGTAACTGTCACATATTTGTTCTTAGATCTGTCTAAAGCCTTTGACACTGTCTCCTACCCAAAACTCTTATTCAGCTATCTCTTCTTGGCCTAACCAAGTCATCCTTACAATGGTTCACCAGGTGTCTCTCTAACAGATATCAATCAGTCAAATGGAATTCTAATTTCTCACCTTACTTACCAGTTAGCACTGGCATACCCTAAGACTCAAAACTGGGTCTACTCTTCTTTAACATTTTTATTAACCACCTTAATACTGCCACCAAACAACCAATTCTTATTCAGTATGTCAGCGACTCTATTCTGCTCTGCCAGCAATATTACCCATCTACAAAGCTTAACTCAAGATGCATTCAATTCCATTCAGTCTTGGTTTGTCAACAACCATCTACTATATAATCCCCCCCAAAAAAATAAACTTCTACTATTTTTACCAAAAGAATTATCTCCAGATGCCACTAACTTTGCAATTACTTCTCCAAACAATACATCAATTGATGTTGTTTCACACACTAAACTGTTAGGTGTAACTGTTGACAATAATCTTAAGTTTGACCTGCATATCAGTAACAGTATAAAAAAAAAAATAATCAAAAAATGGGCATGACATATAGGGCCAAAAAATTAATCTCCAACTCCACAAGAGTAACACTTGCCATCACTTATTTCTTACCCTCCCTTCTATGCGCTTCCTTTATTCTAACCAATCTTCACTCATCCCTCAAAGTAAAACTTAGTCAATGCTATATTGTTAGTGTCTTTTGGCTTTTCCCAGTTAGGGGTCGCCACAGCAGAACTCCGGTCCACTAATGATTGGTAGTTAATTTTTACGTGCCGAGTTACCAGCCCTGACGCACAACCTTCAACGAAGGTACGCCCATTCACGCATGTCTCCACGCAGAAGACGCTCTAGCTGTGAATCGAAACATTCAGTGTCTTACTGTGAGGTGACAACGCTACCGCAGCACCACCATAGCTAAATTTGCCACAGGGCAGGCCCACTTCTCTCACCACTTGTCTGCTCTCAAGTCCTTAAATTGGCTCGAATTACCCAACCTTCTGACTTTTAATCATCTAATGCTAACACACAAAATACTGTACAACTCCTCATTTTCACAAACTACCTCATCATTACTTCAACGTTAAATTCCATCTCGTGACCTACATTCTTCTCACAAGTATCTACTATCTGTTTATAAACCTTAAAGATCTAATGGTGTTAGTCTGTACTCATTGAGTTGGAAAATCATGGACTGGCATCCCAGAATCAATCAGACTTATACCCCACTACCATTCTTTCAAGTCTAGGCTGAACGAACATCTTAACTAATAATTGGATCTGCCCATGCTCCACACCATCATAGTAGTCATTACTACTGCCTTTTCCCCAAACTCATTGCACTTTCTCTTGATCTATCCTACTACCCTCCCTACTTAACCTACGTTTTAGCTTCTTCTTTCAGTAACTCCTTAACCTTCAAATGCTCTTTCACTCTGTTCTTCACTACCCTTTATTTTTATCAGAAACTTACTGCAATTTTACTGCAACAATTCTCTGTCCAAGAGAGTGCATATAGTTCCAACTCATTACTTAATTTGTCATGTATTATTATGTAACATACATATTAGGAATTCTCATTTATCTTGTATATAGTGTGTCTCAACTTTATTGCTTCCTTTTATTGTATTCACAATTGTAGTGTTATGTTGTTATCTTAGTCACCTTTTTTTCATGTGCGCAGAGTGTCCTAATGATATTGCTTGCTTTTTTATTGCATTCACAAATTGTACCTCTCTGATATTGTCTTAGTCTTTGTAACCAATCATGATTTGTAATCTGCCTAATATGTACTCTGGAGCTATTCTCCCTGTCTCATATCCAGTCTGTCTTTCCCAGTAAATAAATGTCAAATAAACAAACAAATAAATAAATAGACATTCCATAGCGTGGGTATCCTTTGAAACACGTATTGACCCTTCCCGCAGGTTCTGTTTATATCACAGAAAAAGTGCTGTTTGTCTTGCGGATGTGCAAGAGATCCATTAGGGCTAGATCTGAGGATGCCTTACATGTTAGGTGTAGATCACCTTTCAGTAACCTGTAAGAGACTTGAGTAAAATGATAGGACCTTAAAGCAATCTGTGTAGAATAAGGTATTTGTACTCTGGATTCTCCTGATGAGGAACCCATGAGGGCATTCCAAGTGTTGCAAGGGCCTGGCTAGGTACATGCCAAAGGGGGCTTTGTAATCAATGATGGATCTGATAAGGGCTGAGTAGAGTGCTACTATTACTTCCTTGTTCTTGGATGCCACACTCTTGCTACTGAGTTGGTCGACATATGTTCATAAGTTCATAGCAGATTACTAGGCTAACAATTTGAGCCCTTACAAGCCTAGCCAATAAAAACTGATTGTACCCAATATATGACCCCTAGGGGCAAGGGGTTGGCATGGATTTGTGCTTATACATTGAGTATCTTACAGATTGAAGGTAAAAACATGCAGAGAAATCCAAAAGCATGGATTAAAAACCAAATAAAACTTTAATTGTACAAGTAGGTAAGCACTTTCTCATCTCAAAGACATTTCACCAGACCATTAAAAATATATCACAAACACACTGCTTAAATACATAACTTGAAACAAAGTAACTACCAAAGCTATGTGAGCAGGTCATGTGACTTTGGATGTGGTTTTAAAGGTACAGTCTCATTCAGACTATATCCTTTGTCTGTCTGAAGCAAAATAATCTATCTCATTTCACATTCCTTTGTTTTATTAATAAGGTAATCTATCTCATTTCACATTCCTTTGTTTTATTAATAAGATCTCCCATTCTCATACTCTCTGAAATCTGCTGCAGCACTAAAGAAGTAAAAGTATGATCAGAATCTTGACCAGATATATGCTTAGCTAGTGCATTGTTTCTATCTAATTTATGAATTTCACAATGATATTCATGAATACATTCACAAAGGGAATGGTTGGTCATGCCCACATAAAAAAACAGGCAGGCTTGGCACATAGCTAAGTACACTCGGTTCTTACTCGTATAATCAGCATAAAAAAAAGTATAGACTTTCTTGGTAGTAGGGTGAATAAAAAGTCTATCCTGACCTATAAATTTAAATACAGTGCAAGTCCTACAACTATAGTTCCCTGTACATTGTGAAGCAACATGCAAAGCATAGTTACCTTTATAACATAAAAGACATTTCAAAGATTTCCGATTCTTAAAACAGAACTTGGGTTCCCCCACTTCAAGGGGCAAAGGATGAGAATGTTTATACTTAATAACGATGATAAAAGTTTCAAAGGTGCTTTAAGTAACCCGAAGAAGGAATTTTCTGACAGGGGATACTTTCATAAAGAAATCAATAGATTTTTAACCCTTGATGGTATAGATAGGTTTGGGAAAGCTAAACCATATTTCTCAAATCCACAGGTTTCTAATAGATCTTAGGATCTCAATAATAGCTCTTGTCCTGACAAATTGGGGGTGCCTGTTTTCTATTTTTCTAATGTTGATAAAGTTTGTGAAATAATAAAAAAGAACTGGCACATTCTGACAGCAGATGACAGGATTAAAAAATTGGTTGGGGGGCACCCAGGATCTGTTTTAAGAATTGGAAATCTTTGAAATGTCTTTTATGTTATAAAGGTAACCATGCTTTGCATGTTGCTTCAAAATGTACAGGGACCTATAGTTGTAGGACTTGCAGTGTATGTAGATATATAGGTCAGGAAAGACTTTTTATTCACCCTACTTCCAAGAAAGTGTATTTTTTTTTATTCTGATTGTACAAGTAAGAACTTAGTGTACTTAGCTAGGTGACAAGCCTGCCCAGTCTTTTAAGTGGGAAGACCAACTGTTCCCATCATAAAAGTGTACATGAATATCTTTGTGAAATTCATAAATTAGATAGGGGTAATGCACTAGCTAAGCATATATCTTGTCAAGATTCTGGTCATACTTTTACTTTTTTAGTGCTACAGCTGATTTCAGAGAGTATGAGAATAGGAGATCTTATTAATAAAACAGAAGAATGTGAAATGAGATGGATTATTTTGCTTCAAACAGATAAGGGATATGGTCTGAATGAGACTGTACCTTTAAAACCACATCTGAAGTCATGTGACATGTTCAAATAGCTTTGGCAGTTACTTTGTTTCATGTTGTGTATTTAAGCAGTGTGTTTGTGCTATATTTTTATGATCTGATGAAGCATCCTTTGAGATGTGAAAGTGCTTCCATGCTTTTGGTTTTCTCTGCATGTTTTTTTTTTTTACCTTTGATTGTTTTTGCTGCCTTTGAGGAATATGTATACTTGCACTTGGTGATTTTTTGCTGCTGTTGCATCTTACAGATTGCCCCGTCCATAAGGAACATGGGCACTAACCCAGGTGTGAATTTGTGATTCCCCATCCATTGATCCAAATTGCATTTGAAGAGGGCCAGGGAAGGGCTCTGCTTTATGTGAATAGGAAGCCTGTTTCTGAGACACATATATGTCCCTCGAGCATGTTTTGCTTGAGTCACTAAGTTTAGATCCTTAGATCGGGTGATCCTTATTTATTTATTTATTTATTTCAGTTTGATTACTGGGGAGGTCCACTGGGCTTGGGGGCCCGTTTTCAGTGGAGGCCCGGGGAGAAAAGCTCCATGTGTTTAGTTACATACAGTTACATACAATTTATAAAAGAAATTACATAAAAATGTGAATAAAAGTAACAATAAAAGTTTCATGGACTATTGTATTACAAATAACAGTAATCAGAGACTGAGAAGTAAAAGAAAAACTCCCAAATATTCAATGGGAAAAATCCTGGTGTAGGCAAGCAATCAGGATGCATTAATTAGGAATATAAGCTGAGTATATTAAAGAGGTTAGGTAGGTAAGTAAGGTTAGCCAGGAGAGAAGTGGGAGGATAGCTTCAGAGGTAAAGGCTGAGGAGTGCAATTGCATTTCTTGTTTTGGTAGAGGTAGGAATGAAGCTGTTTTTTGAAGATGTTTGGGTTGGTATAGGTCCTAAGTGAGGAGGGCAGAGCATTCCATTTTTTGGCTAGGGTAAAGGATAAGAGCAGTTGACCTGCGGGGCGTTTAGGTTTTTGTACTGTGATTAGGTTTTGGTGAGAGGATCTAAGTGATCTAAGGGGGGTATAAGGCTGTAGAATATTAGAAAGAGCAGGGCAGTTTGAGGGGTGGAAGAATAATTTGTGGACAGTTGAAATTTGGAGAAAGTCAAGGTGATTGGGGAGTTCCAGCCAGTTTAAGGAGTGGAGGGAGGTGCAATGATGAGAGGAGGATTTGGCATTTGTGGCAAATCTAGAGATTTTGTTGTAGCATTGTTCCAATTTGGAGGTAAGTGTAGACGATAAATTAGTGAGGAGGGGGGCGCCGTACAGGAGGGAGGGAAGAAGGAAAGTAGAGGCAAGCGTAAGTCTGGTGTGAGGAGAGAGGAAGTGGTTGTTTCTATACAGTAGTCCAAGTTTTATGTGAGTTTTTTTATGTTTAGTTGGATATGGTGATTAAATTTTAGTTGGTCATCAATTATAATGCCGAGAAGCTTGGTGGAGGAGACAATCTCAATACTGGAGGTGTTGTGACTGGTAATTAAAAATGAGTTCTTATCTAGAGAGGATGATTTAGATGGGGTAAAAAGGAGGATTTTAGTTTTGTTTGCATTTAGGGCAAGATGATTTTGGAGCATCCAGTTTTCTGTGGTAGAAAAGCAATCTGTGTTTGGGTCTTTAGTTCTGCTAGATTTGGGGCACAACAGATTAAAGTGGAATCATCGGCATATTGCACAACTTTGGTGTTGGGAATAGCTTTATGGAAGTCATTAATAAAGATGTTAAATAGTAATGGGCCTAGAATGGAACCTTGTGGTACACCAGTAGGGGTAGGAAGGAAAGAAGAGGTAGCTTGGCCCCATTTCACAGCTTGGGACCTGTTTGAAAGGTAGCTGGAGAACCAAGAGAGAGTTTTTTGGCAGATGTTGAGATTAGATAGGTGGTTTAGAAGGAGTGAATGAGAGATGGTATCAAAGGCTTTGGATAAATCTAGAAGAACAGAGGAGACTAAGTTACCGGAGTCACGTGCTGAGTTGACAGAGTGTAAGAAGGAGAGAAGGGCAGTGGTAGTACTATGTCCAGGGCGGAAGCCGTGTTGGGTAGGGGAGAGAAGTTGGTGTTTGGTAAGGAATGGCAAGAGTTGCAGGTGGATACATTTTTCAAGAATTTTGGATATAGGGGAGAGGATGGCTATGGGACGGAAGTTGGAGACAGAGCATGTTTTGCCACCCTTGTGGAGAGGCAGAATGAAGGCAGAGCGCCATAGTTTGGGTACATAGCATTCAAGTAAAGACCTATTTATTAGGATGCTGACGGGTATGGCAATAGAGTCAGAAGAAATTTTTAGGAAGGAAGATAGAATGTTATCAGGGGCATTTGAACAAGGCTTTAGTTTTTGGAGAAGTTTCTTTATAAGGTTGGTGGATACAGGTTTGAGTTCAAAGGAGGGGGCAAGGGATGCAGGGACTGAAGATTGAGCAGGGAGGGTGGGAGGGTTATTGTTGGAGAAAGTTTTGGTTAGATCAGCGATAGAAGAGGTAAAGAATGAATTGAAAAGGGAGGCTACTTCGAGGTCTGATTTGCTGGTATCAGGGGAGGGGTTGCTTTTTGTACCTGGTCTAAGGAGGGAATTGATAGAATTCCAGAATTGTTTAGGATTTCTTGCATTGTTTTCTTGTAGTTGGATATAGTAGGACTTTTTATCCCTAATGACTTGCTTTTTGGCTAAGTTTCTCAACTGCTTATATTTGAGGAAGGTTTGTGGATCCTTATGTTTAAGGTGGGCTTTCCAGGTTTTATCTCTTTGAAGCATTATCTTTTTAGTGTCTTTAGAGAGCCAGGGGGAGTTAAAGTTTTGATTCTTTTTGTTCTAATAGGGGCTTGGGAGTTAAGGACAGTTAAAAAATGTAGAATTGAAGTAGTCAACGGCTTCATCTAGTGGTAGTGTTTTTAGGAGGTTCCAGTTGGATAGTTTAAGAAAGTTCGAGAAGGAAGTAGGGTTAAAGTTAGATAGGTTACGAGTATGAATGTAGTGGTGAGAGTGTGGGGAGGAGGGAGTAGCACGGATGGCAAAGGCAGGGAAATGGTCTCCTAGTGGGTCAGGGGTGATGCCTGATTTTGTAATTTTATTTGGGTGAGATACTAGGATCCAGTCAAGTATTGTGCCAGGGGGATTAGATTTGTTGGGTCGAGTGAAGGAATTAGTAAGTTGAGTGAACTTGAATAGGTTGATGGCTATAGTGGGATTGGCGCTATTGATTTTTCCCCAGTCAATATTTACATCACCCATAATGAAGGTTTCTAGGTTAATATTGGAGGAGGTCCAGGAGAGGATGTCTTCAAGAGTACTGATATTGTTACCAGGGGGAATATAGAGGCAAATTATGCAGATGCTTTTATGGTTGTTTATTTTTAGTAAACCAATCACAATTTCAGAGTTGTTAAAAGAGAGGATAGGGTTAGGGTAGGGAGTAATGGACAAGAGGTTGGAGTAAAGTAGAGCAACGCCACCACCTCTTTTGTTTGGCCAGTCTGACCGGAGACAATGAAATCCTGGAGGAAGGAACTCTGAGTCAGAAATATCAGGTTTTAGCCATGTTTCAGAGATAGCAGCAATGTCAGGAGAGTTATGACTGAGCCAGGCATGGAAGAGAGTTAATTTATTTTTTAGGCTTTGGGCGTTAATAGTAATGCATTTGAGGTTTTTGTTAGGGTGTTTGTTGTTAGAGTGTGGGAGAATAGAGGGAGAGAAATTAGGGCCTGGGTTGGGGTGAATGTCACCAGCTAGATAAAGGTAGGGGAGGTGGGGGCTGTTGTTTTCTGATTTGTAATTAGTTGGAGGAGGGCGGAAAGGCTTTGGTTTAGGTTTGGAGTTATTATTTATGGTAGGGAAATGTTTTACTTTTGATAGAAGGGAGGGGTGGGAGGGAAATAAAGAAGCAGAGATATTATGGTAGTGGGATGATAGGAGGTTTTGGGGAGAAGAAGGAGGAGAGGGCATGTGGAAACTGGTATAGTTGGTTATTTGGTAAAGGTATAATAGAAGTATGGTAGAGGATGAGAGCAGGAGGAGTTTGGTAGGAAGGGTGGGCATGATAATTAGATTTGGTAGGAGGTGATAGAAAGAGAAAGTTGAAGAGATGAAAGGAGTGAGTGGGGAGTGGTTTAGAGAGGAAGGTGTATGGGGGAGGGAGGGGAGGGGCAGGTGTATCAGGATTGGTTGGTGAAGAGGGAGGGGTAATTTAACAGGATAGGCTGGAATAGTGGGAGTGGCTGGAAGGTGAAGAATAAGTGTAGGAGTAATGGGGGCGGGTGGAAATTGGGGGCAGGTTAGGGGAGCGGAGTGAGCCCGCAGGGCGAACGGAGCGGGAAGAGCCAAGGAGACAGGAAGGCCTGAGTAAACAATCAGTAACCCCAAGGCTGAAAGTAGAGAGTTGTAGCAGGGGCGCCGGTAAGTGGCTGTAAACTTGTTTTTTAGAGGAGTGTATTAGAGTATGACTAGGGGCTTTTTGTGGTTCAAGGGGAGCACACTAGTAGTAAGTATATGAGAGAGTGCAGGATCCTTAAAGGAGGGCAGAGACACTGTTAGGCAGGGAAAAGTTGTGAAGCAGGGAGAAGGAGTATTACTATTCTGTATGTATGGAGTATGCTGCCATCTAGTGGAAAAAGGAGGGAGGTGCACTTCGAGGAAAGATGTTCCCCGGAGAACATTATGTTTGGAGAGATTAGAAAGAGGCAATTTGGGGAGAAGACTGAAAGACCAAGGAGGAGGGGGGGGCCAGTGCAGAGACCAGTGTTAGGCTGCCTTTACACGCACTGAGGTAGAATGCTGCTCAAGGTAAGGTAGTGCTTAGAAAATAAACAAAAAGCAAGGAAATACATACACCGAGTCTCCTTAGCAAGGGAGAAAGGGTCCCGAAAAATTATTAAAGCTCAAGTGGAATGTTCACTGTCTTCTTCTCTTGGGAGAGATCTCCTGTCTGTTCAGTGAAGAAGTGGGGGAGGGCACTCTTGGGAGCAAACCGAGTCTTCTTAGCAAGGGAGAAAGGGTCCCGAAAAATAATTAAAGCTCAAGTGGAATTTTCACTGTCTTCTTCTCTTGGGAGAGATCTCCTGTCTGTTCAGTGAAGAAGTGGGGGAGGGCACTCTTGGGAGCAAACCGAGTCCCTTAGCAAGGGAGAAAGGGTCCCGAAAAATTATTAAAGCTCAAGTGGAATGTTCACTGTCTTCTTCTCTTGGGAGAGAACTCCTGTCTGTTCAGTGAAGAAGTGGGGGAGGGTACTCTTGGGAGCAAACCGAGTCTCCGTAGCAAGGGAGAAAGGGTCCCAAAAAATTATTAAAGCTCAAGTGGAATTTTCACTGTCTTCTTCTCTTGGGAGAGATCTCCTGTCTGTTCAGTGAAGAAGTGGGGGAGGGCACTCTTGGGAGCAAACCGAGTTTCTTTAGCAAGGGAGAAAGGGTCCCAAAAAATTATTAAAGCTCAAGTGGAATGTTCACTGTCTTCTTCTCTTGGGAGAGATCTCCTAATGCTGTTTGACTTGCAGATGTGTAACAGCTCCATCAGAGCTGGATTTGTAAGTGCCTTGTAGGTCAGGCTTAGGTCACCCCTTAATAGTCGGTAGAAGACAGAGTAAGGGATAGGGCTTTTAATCTGTCCACATAGAATATGTTGTTTACACCTTGTATTTTCTTTGTGAGGAACCTCTGAGGTTACTCCAACTGCTGCAAGTTCTTGGTCTATTGAGGGCTAAGTACAGCAGAATTATAATTTCCTTGGATCTGGATGCCATACCTTTACTTATAAGTTGTGCCACATAAAGGATTTCCTCAGTACTGTGGACACATAGCAGTTAAAGTTCTGGCTACTATCTGTGTACCTAGATCTCTCACCTCTGAGTCTACTGTTAGGGATGTGCTACTGATGTTGTAATTTGCAAGAGTATTTGACTTCCCAAAGGGTATGATAATGCATTTTGTCATATTTAGTTTTAGGCAATGGTTCTGGCAACAATCATTTGTCTGATATAGACCCTCCTGAAGGATATCTGCATCATTGGGGGATTCAGTGATCGCCCCCAACTTGCAGTCATCGGCAGACTTTGTCATCCAGAGGCCTTCCACATTAGCCTTGATTTCAGAGAAGTATACTCTAAACAGGAATGGCCCCAACACTGAGCCCTGTGGTCCACCACTAGTAACTGGCCTCTTGATGGATCTAGATTCACCTACTTTAATCACATGTGGCCTGTCTGTGAGGCAATTGGCTATCCATCTGGTGATGTAGGAATGTATGCCCAGTTTTGAGAATTTGTTTATACCTGAGTGGAGAATTGTGTCAGATGCCTTGGCCAGGTCAAGCTAGGTGGCATGTACTGTTTTACCCTCATTCATGCCCTTAGTGACTTTCTCAAAGAAATCCACCAAATTCAGTAGGTATGATCTGCCCTTGACAAAGCCAAATTGGCTTGTGTGCAGTGTTTGGAGGTTTTCTCTGTCATTATTTATCAGGTCCATGGTTATTCTTTCCTTGGCCTTACATATAACACTAGTCAAACTTATGGGTCTCTACTTTCCTGAGTCAGTAGATTGTCCCCATTTATGCAGAGGTATGGCTGTTGCTGTCCCCTACTCTATCAGGACAATGCCAGTCCAGAGGCTATAGTTAAACAGAGATCCTAATGGGCCTGATAAGTTTCTTTGCACTTGTTTATATGGTCTTACAGGGCTTTTGTGTACCTGGTATATCATCAAGTCCCATTAAAGTTGTGCTTTTAGCTTTAGAGAGTGCATTGGCAACCTGTTCTTTGGTTATAATTGGTGGTGGAGTGGTGGAGGGTATTTTTTGGAGGAGAACTGGGGGTGATGGTGTGGTGAAATCTGAGCTGATGTTGTTGGCCAGTAGATTTACTATATCTTCCGGCTGAGTATAGGCGATGCCATCTACAACTAATTCCACACATTGTTGGGTGTTTCCGTTAAGATTGGGACATAATTGAAAAATGCCTTATGGTTATCCTTAGCTTTGGAGGCTATTTTTACATCAGGGTCTGCTTTCAGAGACTTGACTAGTTCCCTGATTCACTTGTTCAGACTAATAAGGCACTTTCTTACTTCTCAACTGGATTTTCTTTTTTTTTTTTTTGTTGTTGTACAACGTGTTAATCCAGGGGTCCACCAGGGTGGCTTGTTTTTTGCACTTTGACCTGGGTTTATTTCCATCTGGTACTGTCTTGTATGTGTGCATGCAGAGTTTCTGAGAACTGCACCTGAGAGACCTTTGAGGTTTGGGTAAATTACATGGGAGCACCTCCAATTATTATGTGGGTCTATGTGTGTGATGCAGTGAGTGATGTGTGTGACTTGCTGACAACCTATTTGTTGCTTTTTGTGTCTATATGTGAGAGTCTAGACTCCAATGTCAATGTGTAACTACATCTCTCACATACTGCATTTGTCTGTTTGAGAATTAAGTGGCTGTCAGTGAATATAAGGCAATTGTTACATTGCTTCAGGATGCCTATGTCCACCAGGCTGAATGGAGAGATAGCTGGAAAATGCCCATTCATGGTTGCAGGCCATAATGTGTACTTAAAAGGATAGGAGTGGAGAATGTTTGTAACTGGATGAGGGAAGGGTGCTTACTTGATGTAATCTGAAGCTAACTTAACCAGTGATACTGACCAAGGCCAAACCAAATGCTGTCTGAGGATCAATAGTCCTAGGTGCTATAATAAGGTAAGGTATACCTAAATAGTCCTAACAAATGTGTAAATGCTGCTCACCACACAGATTAATTGCCCCATGAGTAATGCAGGATGTGAGGTAAAGTTCCAAGGTGTTTTTTGTAGGGAAATTTCAACTTCTGGTGATTGCATGTATACAAGGCAGCATTAGTTGCTGCTGAGTGAAGAGCAGCTTGTCTCAAATGTGAGGTTTATATACGATCAGAAAAAAGCAAGGTTTACACTAACTATGCCCTAAGGCCAATCAGGTAAACATACAATAAGTTTTCCACCAGCAATTCCCAGCACAGATAGTTGAAATTAGCCATTTCTGCCACAAAAATGCAGATTTTGACCCTCTTAATGAAGGTTCATAGGTTCATAGATTAGTACTAGGCTAACTGCCTTTGTGGGCCATTTTAAGCCTAACACCTGCACCTATGGTTTATAAGGCAAACACCTTAGCCATTATATTTACTTTCCGCACCCAGCAGTGAGTCAGCAACAGTGCTTGTAGTTGTTTCAGTTCTTGAGTCATAGAAAGTCTCTGTGTGTTTAAGTATCACTCATAGAATGATTTTCTTACTGTCCTGGCTACATGTTGGTCAAATGCCAGATTACTGTCTACATATGTTCCTAGATCTATAACTATCTAGTCAACACTCTTAGGGGTGTTTTATCAATGAAGTAATTAGCTTTGGTGGACACTTTTTCAAAGGGCACTATATTGCATTTCTTTGCATTGAGTTTTAATCTCTGGCTTTTGCAATAATCAGTTGTTTCTGTAGAATGTTGGTGTCAAAGGGGAAATCTGTGATAGCTTCCACTTTAAGGTCATCTGTAAACTTGGTGAGCCATAGGCCTTTGACATCAGCAGTGACTTCTAAGAAATAGATGCCAAACAGGAGTGGGCCCAACAAAGAGTTCTGGGGTACACTGCTGGTGACTGATTTCTTGGTGGAGGTTGTCACACCTATCCTGACTTCTTACAGGTTCATAGGTTGGTACTAGGCTATCAGCCCTAGGGCCTGTACAAGCCTTGCCATAACAATTCCCTGGCTATTTCTTTCCACAATATTTACTTCCCTGGACCCCTGTCTAGCAGGGCGACTGACGTGATCCCCGGGGTAAATTTCCTATCTCCCATCCAGTCGTCAAGGTTCCTTTTGAAGAGGGCCAAGGAGGCGCTCTTCTTGACATGTATGGGCAGTCTGTTCCAGAGTCTGGGGAGTCTCTGGGTCAGGAAATGATCCCTCCAGCATGTTTTGTTCATTGTGATGACAAGGTTTAAATCCCCGGAGCATGCGTCTCTGAGGGATTGGGATTTCTTTAAGTGTAGCATGTCCAACAGCTCTGGGTTTGACATGACCTTGTATGTTAAGCAGAGATGACCTCTGAACAGACGATATGCGACAGTATAGGTGGAGTTTTTTTTAGATGGTCAGTGTAGGGCATCTGCTTTAGGCCTGTGATTCTTTTAGTGAGGTATTTCTGCAGCTTTTCCAGTTGTTGCAGATGTCTTGAGAGGTACATACCAAACAGGGCGTTGTATTCTATAATGGGTCAAATGAGGGATGAGTACAGTGGGACAATGACCTCCTTTTTTCTGGATGAAAAGCCCTTAGTGATGAGGTGTGCCACAAGATTTTCTGGCTCTTGTGGCGATGTGGTTATCGAAGGTGAGACTACTGCCCATCTGTGTCCCTAAGTCTCTTATCACACTTTTGGTGTTTAGTGTACTGCCACCTATGTTGTAATTCACGGGTAAATGGTTTTTCCCAAAGGGGATAACTATACATTTCTTGGCATTGAGCTTGAGCCCATGGCTCTGGCACCAAGCATCTGTTTCTGTAAGGCCCTTTTGTAGAATATGTGTGGACCACCTTACCCTTGTCCACGGCTCTGGAGACTGATTCAAAGAAGTCAGTCAGGTTCAGGAGACAAGATCAGCCCTTCACGAACCCAAACTGCGTGGAGTCCAGAGGTTCAAGTCTCTCGAGCGCGTAGCTCGATGGGATTTGGATTTTCTGAGGTGCAGCATGTCCATTAATTCCGGGTTGGACATGGCTTTATACGTCAGGCACAGATTGCCTCTGAACAGGCAGTATGCCACTGAGTAGAGCTGGAGTTTCTTTAACTGGGCAGCATATGGCATCTGTTTGAGCCCTATGATCCTCTTGGTGAGGTACTTTTGGGGTCTTTCCAGTTGCTGCAGGTGTCTGGTAAGGTACATCCCAAAAGGGGCATTGTACTCAATTATGGGCCTGATGAGGGATGAGTAAAGAGGCACGATGACCTCCCCTGATCTAGATGTGAATCCCTTCATGATTAGGTGGGCTATATAAAATGTTTTTCTAACCACTTTGGCCACGTGGTTGTCAAATGAGAGATTGCTATCAACTTGGGTCCCCAGGTCCCTAATTACTTCTTCTGTACTTAATGGATTACCACCTATGTGGTAATTTGTGGGCACTTTGTTTTTGCCAAAGGGGATGACTATACACTTTTTGGCATTTAGCTTGAGGCCATGGCAATGGCACCAGTTGTCTGTTTCTATGAGGCCCTTTTGGAGGATGCTTGTGTTGGCTGGACAGTCGATTATGGCGCCCAGTTTGCAGTCATCTGCGAACTTGGTCAGCCACAGTCCTTCCGTTTTGGCCTGTACCTCCGAGAAATATATACCGAACAAGAGAGGTCCCAGGACTGAGCCTTGTGGGACACCACTTGTAACTGGTTTGGAGTCTGACATGGCTCCAGCAATTCTAACCATGTGGGTTCTGTCCTTGAGCCAGTTTGCAATCCATCTAGTGACATAGGGGTTTATATTTAAGCTGGTGAGCTTATCTATAATGCCTGAGTGGGGTATTGTATCGAAGGCTTTTGCGAGGTTCAGGTAGGCTGTGTGGACCACCTTCCCCTCGTCAATGGCCTTGGTGACTGTTTCAAAGAAATCAACCAGGTTTAAGAGGCAGGATCTGCTCTTAACAAAGCCGAACTGGGTAGGATCCAGTGTATATAGGTCCCCAATATCTTTATTTATGAGGTCCATGATGATCCTTTCCATAGCTTTGCAGACCAAGCTAGTCAGGCTTATGGGACGATAGTTTCCAGGATCCGTTGAGGCACCACCTTTATGGAGAGGGACCACTGTTGCTGTACGCCACTCTTTGGGCATATATCCTGTAGTAAGGCTGAGATTGAACAGTAGTTTTATGTTTGGGTTTAGCTCTTCTTGGAGTTCATGTAGGACACAGCCCGGGACACTGTCTGGTCCCATTGATGCTGTGTTTTTTGCTTTGGAGAGGGTGGCTCTTACCTGAGCATCTGAGATGTCAGGGGGGCAGCACTCTGCTGGGATAGATATTTGCCCTTTTGGTGGGGAGGGGGGGAGAAGTTGCGCTGAACCTGTCAGCTAGGATGTTGGCAATGTCTGTGGGTTCAGTGTATTTTTTGTCATTTTGGACTAATTCTGAGCATATCTGGGAATTACCACCCAGGTTCCTAACATAACTAAAGAAAGCCTTGTGATTATCCTTAGTGTCCTGTGCAATTTTTCTCTCGAAGCTGGCCTTAGGCAATTTTATGAGGGCCCGTAGTTTTTTGCTAATACTGATCAGTGATGCCTTCCATTTTTGGGATTTTGCTCTATCATTTAGTAGCTTCCTCCTTCTATTGTATAGTTTGTTTATGGCTGGGGTCCACCAGACAGGACATCTGCCTTTGGAGGATTGGGTCTTGGTTTTATTTGGGATCGCATGATCCATGCATTCCTGAAGGTGTTCATAGAATGCGTTTATAAAGGATTCTGCGGTCTGGGCCGTATTTTCCACAGACCTGGGGGCTTTGAAGGATTCCACCTCAGTTTTGAGGAGTGTGAAATTTTCTTTAGAGAAGTTTTTCACTGTGGTTTTCTGGGCAGGGGGTGGGGTCGGGATGTGAATATCCAGTGAGATTAGTTTATGGTCTGATCTTACCAGTGAGGGATACACTTCAGGTCTGGAGCATAGAGTCCCCATGTTGGTGATGATCAGGTCCAGTATGTTTTCCCCTCTTGTGGGAGTGGTAACAAGTTGTTCCATAGCATTTGAGTTTATAAATTCTAGGAACCTTTGGGCTAGGGGTGTTGGAGCTAGAGTAATGCTCCCAGTCTATGTTTGGGTAGTTGAAGTCACCCAATATAATGGTGTTTGGAGAGACCTTCATATTTTCCAGTGTTCTCAGAAAGGCCGAGTGGGGTTCCTGGGTTTGGGAGGGTGGTCTGTAGCAGGCTATAAACTGGAAGGCAGTTTTACCCACTGTTAGTTGCACATGGATAGTCTCTGATGCTTCGTGCTTTGCCACCAACCTGGAGGTGTGAGTATCTTTGATGAATATCGATACTCCCCTTTGTGGTTCGGTCCAAGTTTTGGGGCGAAAAGCATGGTATGAGGTATAACCTGGTAGTGCTGGGGTGCTCTCGGGAGCCCTGAACCAAGTTTCTGTTACTGCACAGATATCGATGTTCTCCATGCTAAGGAGAGTTTCGAAAAGTGCATCTTGAGGTTTAGACTTCTGGCGTTGAGTAGCATTACTCTTAGTTTCTTATCCCTTGTGATACCTATGGAGGTGGGTTTGTCTTTTGAGCCTTGCCTAAAAAAGGCACTATGGGGGTAGCAAGAGCCTTTGCCAATATCCGAAAGCCCAGGGGTGACAGGTGGAAGCCGTCCCTAGCGAAGCATCGTGGCTTGTCGAGCATATCATCCCAAGCTGACAGGCATTGGATCCCCTTTGAATGACACCAGTACTTAAGCCAATTGTTGAAATTGATCATCTTGTCTTCATATTGTGGCATCATTCTTGGTGAGGGTAAGATGCTACTCAAGTACACAGCCTGGGATGTCGTCTGGTCCCATGAATGCTGTATTCTTAGCTTTGGAGAGTGTGCTTTTTACCTGAGTGGTTGTTATTACCAGAATTTGGCATTTGGTATTGAGATGGGCCCTTTAGGGGGTGAGAGGAGGGTGAAGTTTGCATTAAATCGATCTGCCAGGATATTGACAATATCTTTGGGATCAGTATATTTAATGTCATTCTGTTGTAGCTCAGAGCAGATCTAAGCATTGCCATTTAGATTCTTGACATAGCTATAGAATGCCTTGTGGTTGTCTTTGGAATCTTTGGCAATTTTATTTTCGTAACTAGCTTTGGAGGATTTTATAAGGGATCACAGCTTCTTATTGAGGCTGGTAAGGGAGTTTTTTGCATCCTGGGATTTTCCTTTTTTCTGCAACAGTTTCTTCCTCTTGTTGTAAAGTTTGTTTACAAGAGGCTACCAGATTGGCTTCCTTTTTTTTTGGAGGAGAGTGTCTTGGTTCAATTGGGGATGGCACGATTCATGGAAGAGTGGATGTGCTCATACAGTGCCTTAATGTAGGATTCAGCAGTCGAACTTTCATTTCCCATCTGCATGGGTGTCATGAAGTTTGTCACTTCTAACGTGAGTACCATGAAGTTGGTTTTGGAGAAGTTTCTTATGGAGGTTTCCTTACTGGGGGGTGGGGGTGGGATGTGTATGTCAAGGGTTATTAGCATATGGTCAGACATGACCAACGAGGGGGTGACCATAGGTGTGGAGCATCGATTTCCCATGTTGGTAATGACCAGGTCTAGGATATTGGAGCTCCTGGTGAGACTTAGGATTAGTTGATGCAAGGTGTTGGAATTTGTGAATTCCAAGAACCGTTGGGCAAAGGTGTTGGTACACAAGTAGTTTTCCCAGTTAATGGCAGGGTAGTTGAAATCACCCAGTATTAGGGTGTTTGGTTGTATCTTAATATTTTCCAGTATGTTTAGAAAGGTGTAGTGAGAATCTTGGGGCATGGTGGGGATCTGTAGCATGCTACAATTTGGATTGCAGTCTTACCTAGTGTTAGTTGCACCTGGAGAATTTCAGACACATTCTGCTGGGCACGTAGCCTGGTGTTGTGAATATCCTTGGTGAATATGGACACTCCTCCACCTTTAGTGTTTCAGTCCTGGTTTGGTGGCCGAAAAGTGTGGTAAGAGTTGTAGCCTGGTGTTGCAGGGGTGCTCTCTGGAGCTTTGAACCAGGTCTCAGTTACTGCAGAGATATCAATGTTCTCCATTTTTAGGAGTGCCTCGAGAAAGTGTATTTTGAGGTTTAGACTTCTAGCATTGAGCAGCATTACCTTCAGATTTTGCATGCTTGTACCTGTTACGGTGGAGGTTTTGTATTTTGAACTTTGCCTAAAAAAGGCACTATAGGGGTGGCAAGAGCAGCCAGTAACCTGAATCCCAGGGTCGACAGGTGCAGACCATCTCTGGCAAAGTATCGTGGTCTGTCGATCATGTTGTTCCAGGCAGACATATACTGGATCCCCTTTAAATGACACCAGAAGCTTAGCCAATTGTTGAAGTCAGTAATTTTGTCCTTATACTGTGGTATCATTGTGGGCGAAGGCAGGATGCTACTTAGGGCTAGGGTCATACCTGCCTGGGCCACATGATCCAAGAGCTCTTCCATGTCTCTCTTCATGTAGTCCAGGGAGGTACGTCTCAAGTCATTCACTCCAACATGGGCAATGACAGAGTCATATTTGCACTTGTTGTGGAGTGACCTGAATGCATGCGTTATGTGGCGGATCCTGGCACCCGACAGGCAGCTGACTGTAATTTTCTATTTCAGCCTGGTGAGTGGGACATCAGTGTGCCTGACTATAGAGTCACCTATGACTAAAGTGTTGGATATGTTGTCTTGCCTTAGAGGCTGTTGGGTGGCACACTGGTGTTGTGAGTTATGTAACACTTTGGTGTCATTCCTCCTCCAAAACATTTTTCTACATGTGTTGTTCCCACAATTTCAAGTTTTTATATGTAATTTACTCTTATCTTTTTCTAAAGATCCCACATCCTGTTCTTTTATCTGTTACAATATTCACTACTTCAAGTATAGTTTGTTTGGATTTTAATTTCCATTTTCTAGTAACTGATTTTTTGGCAGGCACCAGAATTAAAATTAACAAGGCCTTACTATGTCTAGGCAATTCAGATCCTGTATCCCAACTCAGAAAAAATATTTTCCTTAGTTACCCTTAGCCGCTTTGGTGCAGTGGTTAGCATTGTCGCCTCACAGCAAGAGGTTCTCCTGTTCGATTCTCGGCTGGAGCGCCTTCTGTGTGGAGTCTGCATGTCCTCCCCACGGTCGAGTGACGTTGAAGACATGCAGGTAGGTGCATGCATGAATGGGCGTGCCTTCCTTGAAGGTTGGGCGTTGGGCTGACAACTCGGCACTGTAAAAATCCACTGCCAATCATTAGCAGACCGGAGTTCTGCTGTGGCGACCCCTAACCGGAAAAAGCCAAAAGACATTACTTTTTTCCCTCATTTGTTCACCCAGTATTCCCAACAGCGTGCTCCATAGGGAATTCCTAAAATCTGCCAACTCATTACACTTCCAAAATATATGTTCCCATTTGCTTCTTTCTTCCATATCACACCTCCAGCATTTGACATCTACCTGAAGAAAAATTCTTTGGAGTCTGTTTGGGGTATAAAAGTAGCTATGCAAACATTTCCAGCCAAAAATCCTAAATCTTCTAGACTTAATTACATATTTGGGAACCATACATATGTATCACCAAACACAAAAATAAAATAAAATAAGAAGGGCACACCACAACCCTTTGTGTGGTGGTCCATTGAGTACCATACATATGTCCTCCCATTGTTTCTTTGTGAACTGCACATCTAATCTCTCTCTTCCCAATCTTTTCTGACCTCTTTTGATTGATTCTTATAGTTATCATGCAGTATTTTGGACGCGCTATGTATCCCTTTTTTAACAGCAGCTTTTCTTCTAGATTCAGTTAAAAACTCAAGTACTGGTCTTTCAGTCAGGATTCCACTATCCCTTCTCTTTGTCTTTACTCTGATATCAATCCCTGATAGAGAAGGCAATCGGTACCCTGCAGTTCAAATGCTCTTGGCCTCTTCCCATTCTGTTGCCTTTCCCTCTGTATTTATTTGATGTTCTTTGTGTTTCACTGTTGCAGTCATCACACTTGGGTTATCCTGCCAGGGGTAGCCCTCAGTCGGCCTGAATACCAGAGGCTTAGTATTTCTGCGTCGGTTGCTGTCGCTTCAGGACTGACATCAAGTTGTCAGGGGTATAAAAACAGGCAGTCGACACCATTACATCAGTCTTTCTTGCCGAGGAGCCCAAAGCAGAAGCAGTTTGCACAAGTGCCGGTCATCCGCTACCTGAGTTTTCGTTTCTGAAATTGAATCATCCTGAAGTCTTCTAAAGCTAAGTACCCTATTGGGGATCCTTTTTTCTTGCTCTATCTGATGTCAGAAAAAGTTAACAATTGTCTTGTCTGTGGAAAGCAAATCCCACACCGAGATTTCCATTCTTACTGCATCACCAGTTTAGGCCCAGACCACGACGTACCTCGCTCTCTGTTTTGTGCTTTGTTCAATGCCCGAACTAATCATCTTCAGGCCCTTATTGTAGCTAAATACTTTCGTTCTCGATTTCCGTATTCTGAAATGGCTTCGGTAAGCCATCTGACTACCGATCTTCCGAAAAAAAGTAAGGATAAAGACAGAGATAGACCTCACAGGTCCAAAACTGCCGATGATGCTTCCGTTAAGCTAGTCTCCAGTGCACCAGTACTCAGTGAGGCACTTTCGCAGCCCCTGATGCCTGCTTCGATGGATTCGCTGGCCACTACTGAGACCAGTTTAGAGTCTGGTATGCCACAAGACTCTTCTTTGACTATGGAACCTGATGTCTTTACCTTGGATGGGTCTGGTGCCTCTGTGCAGGCACCGGCTTCTGAGGAAGTTCTTCGCATTACCGATATTTGACACAAACCAATAACTTCTTTCACATCTTCAGTTCTTTCTAAAATGACCGAGTTTCTAAGGCCAAGAGTACGAGCTACGCCTAAAAAACCGAAGACCCAAACTCAAGTGCCTGCTTCCTTGCCACAATCTCAGATGCTTAAAATTGCAGAAGACCTGATCATGCTGATTAGGGGAAGCCAGCCTTCCCCTGCTAAAAGAAAAAGAGACTTATCCCCAACAGCTTTATCTGACCAAGAGTCCAACGACTCTGAGGTTTCTGAATATGAAGACATGCCCTTATCTGCCTATGAGGATTCAGATGCAGAGGAATCCATTGCTTCTGCCTCCCCTCCAGAGGATTTTTCTTTTGGTGAAACCCTACATACTTTGAGAATGGGAATGCCAGAATTATTCTCATGCCAAAAAGAGACTCATGGAATTTTTAGATTTACCACAGCACAGACCCTTAGCTATCCCTCCTGTTCTGAATGTTGTGGATGATGTCTTTATGGAATCCAGTCTAACTCCTGATACTTTACCCCCTGCTTCAAAGAAACCAGACAGGTACTACAGAGTCCCTGACTCTCACAAATTTCTCTTCAAAAATCCTACTGCTGACCCAGAGGTCATCTCCCAAGGACCTAAAGGAATAAAAGCAACTGCAGCTAAGAATCCCACCCTGTCGGACAGGGATTCCTGAGCTTTAGACAGATGGGGGTAAAAAAGTATACACCTCTGCAACTCTCACCATTAGAGTATTGAATTGTCAGTTCCACGTGCTAAAATTCCAGCAACATACTATGTAACTTATTAAGCAAAAATTATCTACCTTTCCCAACAGTGCAGAAAATAAAGAATTACAGGAGCTTATGCATTCTGCAAGGCAAGTCAGAAAACATACCCTGCAATGTGCGTTTGACGCCCTAGAAGTATCTTGCAGGGCAGCAGTCACAGGTTCTGTACTTAGAAGGCATGCGTGGCTTAAGGAGCAGACCTTGCCAGACCATGTCACATCAAAATTATTGGATGTTCCTCTGAACAAGGACAATCTCTTTGGCACCAAAGCAAAAGAGGTTTTAAAAAAGATGGAAGAAAAGGCTAAGTCTATGCAGACAGTCAAAGATTTTTTGCAAGTGCAGCCTCCAAGAATCAGTAGGCATTGCCCCTTGAAACATTGGTCCTTTACAGCACTCTCAAGGCCATCTCAAACTAGACCCAGGGGAAACAGACCCCCCCCCCAGATTACAGTCTCAGGGTATGCAGAGATCTAAGCAATGGATAACTCCACCTCTAAAACAGGGAGTGCTAAGCCACCCCCCTTATGGAAAGAATTCACAATGACTTCTCAAATCCACTCCTCACCTCTGCCCAATTGCTCGTGCCCCTAGGAGGAAAACTTGCCCACCATGCAAAAAACTGGACCTCCATCACCAACAATCAACGGGTCATCAGCATACTATCCCAGGGTTATAGATTTTATTTCCACACACTGCCAACCCCAAAAGGGTTCCTAGACCTTCCTCCAAACCAGTGGGCAGAGGCACAAAACCAAGTTCAGTCCCTGCTCTCCATAAGGGCAATTCAGCCTGTTCCTGCAGAACAGATAGGCCAAGGTTTTTATTCCAGACCTTTCCTGGTACCCAGAAAAGAGGACACCTGGCACCCAGTCTTAGATCTATCCATTCTAAACACCTTCCTGGTGGTAGCAAAATTCAAAATGCTCACCCTACAGCAGCTTCTCCCTGTGCTGTCCAAAGATGCCTGGTTAGCCACCCTAGACCTAAAGGAAGCCTATCTCCACATCCCTATCAGGGACTCCTGCAGAAAATATCTACGTTTCAGGGCAGGATCTATGCATTATTAGTTCTCTGTACTTCCCATTGGCTTATCTACTGCTCCCAGAGTTTTCAAAAAATGCCTGGCTTCAGCCATTGCCTATTGTAGACAGAGAAAAATTGAAATATACCCTTACTTGGACGATTGCCTGATTCAGGCAGACAGTCAGGAAAAGCTATTGCAGCACCTGACATGTGTAAAGGACCTTCTAACCTCCCTGGGGTACACTATCAATGAAAAGAATTCCAAACTAGTCCCCAGTCAAAAAATGGTATTCCTGGGAGCAAGCTTGGACACAGCATCTCAGATGGCATTCCTTACTCCAGAAAAACAAGCCTATCTGACAGGCTACTTTGCTCAAATGGTCACCAGAACCCAGCTATCTGCAAGGAAATTCCTGCAGGCTCTAGGGTTCATGGCCTCCTGCATTCTACTAATTCCATATGCCATACTGCATATGAGGAAACTTCAATGGTACTTAAAAAGTTTTTGGTGCCAACATTCTCAGGACCTGGAAACTATCATACCTATAATACCTTGTCTCAGGACAAAGTTTCTTTGGTGGACAGCAGCATGCAACCACAACAAGGGACTTCCCTTTACACAACCCCACGCCGCCCAGACCCTAACCACAGGTGCATCAGACTATGCCTGGGGTGCACATCTGGATGGCAGGCGCATTCAGGGCCACTGGAGCCCAAACCAAATTCATCTGCACATCAACCAAAAAGAGATGCTAGCTGTTCAGCACACTCTGACAGCTTTCAGATCCCTACTCTCACCAGGGCCCCTTCTAATAAAAAATGACAACACCACAGTGATGTGGTACATCATCATGCAGGGGAGAACCCACTCTGCAGGCTTGCCATCACCCTGCGGAAGACGGCCTCAGCTGTGCATATTCACCTGCAAGCTCAATTCCTGCCAGGCAAACAAAACTCTCTTAAGCAGAAATCTCCTAGCCCCACATGAGTGGCAATTAGACCACAACACCTTCAGCCTTCTGACCCAGAAATGGGGTTCCCCGAAGGTGGACCTATTTGCCTCCCCCTACAATCACAAGCTCAGCAAATTCTGCACCAGGGTACCTCACAGCAAGGCCTGGAAAGTGGATGCCCTATCCTTCAAGTGGGCAAACCTCTCAATATATGCATTTCCCCCTCTGCCTCTTCTTACAAGAGTACTACTCAAGATAAGGCAGGAAAGACCAAGGGCAATCCTGATTGCCCCAGACTGGCCATGCCAACACTGGTACCCACTACTGCGCAGTCTGTCACTGGTGCCACCATGGCACCTACCCCAGATTCCAACCCTCCTCACTCAGCAGGAGGGACAGATCTTGCATCCGCAATTGCAAACCCTGAACCTTGCAGCCTGGCTTATTCCTTGAATTCTCCTCCAGTGGCCAGCCTAAGCAAGCAGGTACTGGATGTCATTCGTGAAGCCAGAAGACCCAGTACAAGGAAATCCTATGCTAATTAAGTGGAAAAGGTATTGTTCCTGGATTCACACTAAAGGAGCGGATACAGCACAACCCTCCTTACCTCTCATCCTGGATTATTTAGCAGACCTACAGACAGAGGCCTATCCTTCTCTTCCATTAAGATACATGCCTCTGTCATCTCTGCTTATTACAGCACTGAGCCACCTGTCTTCTCTCATCCTCTCATCAAACAGTTCTTGAGAGAGGCTAACAATTTAAGACCACCAAGAAGAGCCCCCACCCCTGCTTGGGACCGTAATTTTGTGTTGAAAACCTCACACTACCCCTCTTTGAGTCTGCAGCGTCAGCAGTGTTAAACTTCCTCTCTTAGAAAACAGCCTTACTTCTGGCCATCACTTCAGCTAGAAGAGTGTCTAAGCTACAAGCACTTATGGCTGTGGAACCCTTCATTATTTTTCATGCTGACAGGGTCTCCTCAGGACTAACCCTACTTTTATGCCTAATGTGGTGTCCAGTGTGGCACTCAACCAATCTATCCACTTGCCCACCTTTTTCCCTAATCCTCAAAGTAAGGGGGAAAGGATCCTGCACGCTTTAGATGTGCACAGACAGCTCAGATTCTACCTTGATAGGGCTAAGCCCTTCAGGAAATCTGACTAGTTACTAGTCAGCTTTGTACCATGGGCAGAGGGCAAGGCCATATCAAAACAAACCATCTCCAAATGGATAGCACACCGTATCCATTTCTGTTACAAATACCATGGGAAACCACCCCCTTGGGGGGTCAGAACGCATTCCACTAGGGCAGCTTCAACCTGTACACCCTTTCTCAGAGGAGTCCCTACCAGGGACATTCTGGAAGCTGCTACATGGAGTTCTGTTCATACCTTCACTAAGCATTACCACCTGCCTATATTTTCCAAATCCAGGGAGGACTTTACAACAGCAGTCCTGCAGGGCATACTAGCCAACTCCAACTCTTCTTGACTGCCTCCACCCATTCTTCAGCTTTGGGAATCAACCCAAGTGTGATGACTGCAACAGTGAAACACGAAGAGCATAGTACAGTTGTGTACACAACATAAATGTAGATGTTCGAGTGTATTCACTGTTGCAGTCCTGGTTTCCCCTCCCTTCAGCCCCCTTGTCTCTGTCTCTCTCTCTGTCTTTTTCTCTATTTCTCTTACTCACTCCTTACAGGGCTATTGGTATTTACTTTTTACTGGTGGTGTTTTTCCACCATAACTTAGCTCCCTATTTGGGGGCTCCTGACATTTAGGGCAAGAAAAACTGATGTAATGGCGTCAGCTGCCCGTTTTTATACCCCTGACGACCTGATGTCAGTCCTGAAGTGACAGCAACCAACGCAGAAATACTAAGCCTCTGGTATCCGAGCCAACTGAGGGCTACCCTGGCAGGATAACCCAAGTGTGATGACTGCAACAGTGAATACACTCGAACATCTACATTTATGGTAAGTGTACACAACTGTACTTTACCAATACCCTTGTTCTTTTGCCAGCTTCCCCCAGTAAATTCCATCTTCCTTTTGTTTATTCTCTGTATCCCTAAGTGCAGTCATCCCTATCGGCAGAATCTCCTTTCACCATTCCTGTGTTGGCTTAGTTCATAGTACACTTTTTGCTACTTTATGAATGTAATATTCTGTATTCCCTCCCTGCTTCATCATCATCCCTTTCCACATTGAAAGCTTTCTGCTTGTGCTATGTATAACAGTGTTAACACTGTAGCTAAAATATCCCCTCAGATCAGGTAATCCTAAACCTCCTTGGTATGTTGGGAGGATCAACTTATCCCACTTGGATCTTGCCTTCTTCCCCTCCCAAGCAAAATTCAACTCTTTATTAATTCCTGTTCACAACTTCACCTCTGGTTGATAGAAATGTGCCTGAACTGTGATTCTGGAACCTCTTAATGTAAAAGCACAGCACAAATAGCATTCAAGTGCAGATTAACATCCAACCAAGTCTCTAAAAAGCTCTCTGGCTGATGAAGAAATCTCACTTTAAGCCTCCCTATGCGTTTTCCAACTCAGACTGACAATGCTCTTTACTACCATGACTAGAATTGCAGTCCCAGTCTTCTTAATGTAAAAGCACACTTTGGTTATCCAAAAGTGAAACGGCGCCAACTAGCCACAAGTAATTGTCACTTTAAGCTGCCTTGTGTGTTTTCCAACTCAGACAGACAAGGCTACATTTCTACGCCTACTAGAATTGCAGTCCCAGCCTTCTTAATGTAAACACATACTTTAGTTAGCCAAAAAAGGAAAGGTATCAGAAATAAATCAAACTAGCTGCAACAAATAATTCTCACTTTTAGCATCCCTGTTCATTTCACAGCTCGGATTGACCAGGCTACCCTTGTATTTCCACTAGAATTGCATTCCTCTTCTTAATGTAAAAACAAACTTTAGTTAGCCAAGAGTGAAATTACCAGAAGCAAATCTAACAACTTTCTATAAGTAATTGCAAGGTGATTCAAAGGCTGACAAACCAGCAATGAGGAACACACTCACTTTAAGGTAGTTTCAAAGTAGACTAACAGTCTTAGGGGATGACCTTCCCACTTTCTTCTGTTGGTAACCAGTAAGATGAGCAGATGAGATAAGACTGGGAGGAGCTTCTAGGACCAGCTATACAGAAGATGAGACTGGGAAGAGCTTCCAAGGCCAGATATACAGCAAGGGCAGGCAGCTCCAAAGCCCCTAAGTATAAAACCAAAACAGGAATGGGAAGGTGGAAGAAAACCAGACTCAGTAAAATACCTATGCCCAGCACTAAAACCAAAAAGCAATGCAAATTATGGCAGTTTTGTCTGGTACATACTGAACAGTGTGGTGTTGTGGAGGTGGAGGCACAGCTGTAACCAGCTGTAGGAAGCTGCCCCATCGCAGTGACCTGAGAAATTGGTGTATGTCTTTGGGAGGGTCAGGTATTGCACAGTCTCTGCTTATTTTGGAGAGGGATTGAAGGAGTATACTCTGGATGCGGCAGATATCTGTGGCCAGGCACAAAATGAATGGAAGAGTTCTCCTGCAAGCCCTCTGTGGACATGGCTGATGGATTCTTCAAACTGACAAGACCAGCTAGCCATCCACAAATGTTTGTGGCAGTATCTTGTTGCAGATGTTGGTGACCATAATAGATTGGCACAACAAGTGTGCCATAAAATCACTGACATGAAAATCCATGCCTGCAAGAAGGAAATTGTCATTGCTTTAGAGATGATAGCAAGAAATGGGGGTCTGCCAATGCAGACAGAACTCACAGACACATAGGAGCTCTTCTCATCTCTTTTTGGTGTGACAGACCCTCATATCCAGTAGAGGATTAGACATTGGAGTAGAACTTTACCCATCAACATGGGTATCTGTGAGGGATGCCCCCAGTGAGTATGCTCTTACAAATAAATCATGTAGTGCAGCATGCCACATCATAATTTCAGACGTTGAATATGGTCTTATCATCCCTACAGGCACTTCAAGGCTTCAGTGGTCATGAGTGTCTGCAGAAGGTATGTGGGCTTAAATTCTTGGTATGCCATGCTGTTATACAACTGTTGCAGCACTGGGATCTGGGATTGAACATATTCAGGACAATCCAGGCCATGAGTTTTAATTTGTGGTGATTGACCAACTTTGCCATGGAGACATAGGGGGTTCTGACTCTCTGAGACTTGAATGTAAGGAATTGATGTGGCTACTCAAATTAGAAGCTTACCATCCACCTGGCCTTAATAGCATGCTTTCTATTAGTTGCTTCCTTAAATTGAAGAGTCTAGTGAGGTGAAGTTATGTAGATTGTTCTAAACCCCGTTGGAACGATTTCCTTTGTTAGTGTCTAATTCGGGGTGTCATACATCTTGATTGGGATTGGTTTTCCCATTCATGTGTCCTGATCTAGAGTATGGTCCAGAGTGAAGTTGTCACTACTGGTGCTATTTTTAAATGTTTTTGATGTGTTTCATTTTAATGTTGTTATTTAATGGCTACATTGTTGACCATTTTTTACATGGGGGATGCGTTAGTTTGATTATCTAATGGAATACCACACTATTATAGGGTACTGTTGTATTGGCACTGGAAGTCTTGTATTTTATATATATATATATATATATATATGCCTTATTATATTACAAAATGTAAATTATAAAATATAAAATATAATTTACAATATAGTGTAATTTTATATCTATTGACATATTTATTTAGTCTTATATATTATATTGTATATTTCGTGCCTCAATAGTTTTCTAGTTGTGGTGGTTTCTTAACAGGTAGTCTCACCTGATTGGGTATGACAATAATACACCAAGGTGTAGTAATGTTTAAAATTTTTTATGGTAGATTTAAAGATGTTTAGTATTTATTTGATATTTGACATTTCATATCAATTTGTGGGTTGTAGTTTTTATTTAGTTGTGGTATTAGTCGAACGGCGCTTTTGTGCAGACTTATAAGGGTTTTAAATTGGCATTATATGCAGTTGCACTCTTTGGCGTATTTCCTGTGCTTGATAAAGGGCTTACCAAGCACCTTTGATTGCACTTATTTATAATGCTAGTATTATTTAACGTACCAGCGGGTTAACAAGTAATCAAGGCTGCTAGGGTGAGCGGTTATCAGATGCATTGTTTCTTGGTTTTCTTGCGGTTAATTTTTAGTGCATTGATGTGTGTTTTTAAGGGGACGTATTTTGAGTGGAGCTATGATGCTTATAAAAGGGGACAGATGCTTTGTTTGTAAGTCTGCTTTCTGAAGAAGTTGGTGCAGAGCACCAACGAAAAGCTTGGTTTTAAGCTTAATAACATTTTTCAAGTTGGTATTTTCGTTTATTGGCGTTCTGAATTACAGAATTTGATTGAAGTTTCGATTATATTTCGGATTACCAGGAGTCCCTTAGAGGTCTCTTAGAGTCTCTTAGAGGTGTGGCGACCTGCAAAAGCGGTATTTCATCAGTTTGTTTTTTCGTTTCGAGTTGTGCAGATTGTCACAAAGTAACACTGTACACTAGGGTGTTTGCTGTCTGCTTTCAAAGTGATTCTTGGGTGGGTCGTTCACTGTGGATGTTGGCAGGTCTGATGTTGGGGAAACATCAGAACTGGGTGGTGATGGTATCCAAAACATGGCGCAATCTGTGGCCAGAGTACCACTGTTTGGCATGGGTGCTGTGGTGTGGTGTGTACATTACCCATCCTTTGCCTAACAAAGCTCCATTGCCTGTGTAACCCACCCTTTAGTCCCAAATAATCACTGCAGAAAAAGAACTAGAACTAACTGGCATCGCAGTTCAGGGCACATCCTCATTCTCTGTCCCTCCAGGCAACAGTGGACATTGGTGACTCTAATGAGCATGAAGATAGCAGTGGTGGGTGCAAGTGGCCAGCAACATCTGGTTTCTGCCCCACAGGCAGGTGAGTCTCTCTATGCCATTATTTAATGATTGTGTCTGTCATCCACCACTAGTGAGATGGCTAGGGCACAGTCATAGTCTTATAGCCTTTATGTCCTTCATGCCTGCTATTAGTGTTGAGAGTGTTGTGGACCACTATAGACAGCCATGCATATGTGGTGTATGTGCTAGATATCCCTGTGGCAATACCTACCATTCATAATCAAAAACTACACCATCCTATGTGTTGACCACTGATCATGCCTCATGCCACCAACTTTCTCTTCTTAAGGGATGCCTCCATGGATGGAGACATACACAGATGGGGAACATATCTACTGAGGGTATCCTGGACCTATCACAGAGGCGCACACACATACACACACACATTGCAGCAACATCTCCAGGGGCTATGTCTACCAACACAAAATCGGAACAACCTCCCTCAACCCCACCCCTGAACACCTACCCCACAGTAGAAACAGTACCCCCTCCCTGCACAGTCTTCTAAGCTCACTACACCCACCAGCTCGTAGCGCACACATACACATCCACCTCATTAGCCCCACCCCCCCAAACAAGTGCCCATTTTCAACCCCTGTCACTGTGGCACTCCCCAGCTGTACATATGATGACAACTGTGCCCTGCCCTCAGTGGTGTCTGATGCATAGCTTGACCATTCCACACACTGTATAGCATAGCCTGATTGTAGTACTGCATATATTATCATTGCTATTGTTTACTATGTCTGGTCTGACCCAGAGGTATGAACCAGATTCTACCTGTTAGACAGAACCACAGTGTATTGTACCTGCCTCTGCCATGCATGGTCATCCCAAGAGGCCGGGTCCTGCACAACCTCCTTACCAGACCTCTCCTCTACTGCTGGCTCCAGTAAATCCTCTCCTAATATGGCAATACCCTGCTGTATCAGTCTGTGTAATAAAATGCTGTATAACACTGCACACACTGCAAATGCTTTGCTGCATTTTTCTGGGGCATACTGCAGTACAACACCGGTGGCATCTAAGCAACAGGAGTGGACATTCATCATTCCAAGTACATGTTTGGTGAAGGTGCAGGTCTGCAGCAGTGCAAATTTGTATGCATTCTCTCCTATGATCTGTGGTTTTCATATTGGTGTCATTATCCATAGCTCCAAGGCACATTTGACATCACCAGTAAGATATCCTGAGAGAAATCACACCACACATATTGCTGATATAAGTCACACATGTGCCAGATATGTAAATTATGGGCACTATCTGAATGGCACAATGACATATTGTATATTACACCTTGTGCATTGGCTGAGTGGGCACTGGCGGTTCTGCTGAACATGGAACAGCAGTAGAGATAGTAGTAGTAGAAACCTTACAGTCAATAAATCTTTGTTCTTATGTCCATGGGGGTCTAATTTTATATACTAAAAACCTGTAAAACCGAAGACCAGAAAACCGAGATTATAAAACCGAAACTATATAAAACCGAAATTGTAGAAGAACGAATATCAAAGCACCATATGTTCAAGTGAAACAGTTGAAGTCATCTTTAAATAGGATGCTATCACTTTAACACATTATACGTCGAACTAAAAAAAAAAAGTCTTACGTTTCATATGAAGCTCGAGGAGTAATCTGGCAGCTGTATAAAACAGTTAAATTGCAAAAAAGTAAGGATGTTTTACTTATCGAAGGCTTTGTGTACCATTTAGAGAAAAGGGTGAAGTTGAAAAACTATTGGTGTTGCAAATATAAATGAATGGCTAAATGGAAGGGAAGGACCATAACTTTATCATTGTCTAACAGAGAGCAATTACTGAAAACTGCAGCACACAAACACCTAGGTGATCCTGTAGAAGTGCAGAAGTATGCTACTTGTAGTGAACTAAAGCATAAAGCAGCTGTTTCTAGAGATACTACCTGCATATTAGTAGATAATGCTATTGCATCCACTTTCTTAGAATGCATTCCTAGTCTACCTACCAGAAAAGCATTATTGCAGCAGATAGGTAGAGTTCAGCATAAACGTTCAGATCAGTTTTGCATTCCTAACTTGACCCTGCAAACTTTAGATTTGAGTGAGTTTTCATTAAATGTGACACTTTTGTTGAAAAAGGATGGTAGATGAAACCAGTGTGAATATTGTAATAATGTTTAGCACTGTGAACAATATATATGATTGAAGCAGGGCTACCTTATGGCTTATTATGGATGGAATGTATTTCTGCAATGGTGTGATGTGTAGACAATTATACAGTGTTCATGGACTCTTTAAGTATGGTGCTTACAGCAAATCAGTGTTGTTATTGTATTGTTTAATGTCTAAAAAGTCCTTAAAGGCATATGATATGAAGTGGCATTGTATCTTTTACCTATTATCTGATAATGGATTCGAAAGCAATGTTAAGTTTGTGCTAATGCGATTTCGAAGTGGCTGCTATTAAGAGTGTATGGCTTAATGTCAGTGGAGCTACATCGAAGGGGTGTTTATTCCACTTTGAGCAAAACATTTGGAGGAAAGTGCAACTTCTAGTGTTAGCTTCATTTTACAATTACTCCTTGACATTTCAACTGTCTGTGAAAAGTTTGGTATCCTTACCATTTCTGCCAGAAGAGGAACTAATACCAACATTTAATGCAGAAACATTTCCTATGGAAGGTAAAGATCCCATAAAATATTTTTCCGACTGGTAGGTTTTAGGGAAAATCAGAAAATATACCACCAGAACTACATCATTTGCTAGATTTCCTCCTCTTTTTCCCATTAAATTTTGGAATATTTCCGAGTTAAATGCCTTGTTTTTACCAAGGACTCAAAACTCTGTGGAGGCATGGCATAGGCAATTGAAGTGCTACTTGGTCTGCGTGCAACAGATTTGTCTGCTTTGATTTCAGCTCTTGTTAGAGAGAAAAACAAGGTTGAAGAACTATGCACACAGATGGTGGCAGGTTGTCCTCCCTCCAATAAAAATCGAAAACTGTTCCACAGGCTTGCTCAATCTGAGCGTCTGTTAAATAATAAATCTAGTTATTCACCTCCTGAATTTCTTCAAGCAATCACAAGACTTTTGAAAATGTAGTTATCTGTGCACAATTATATTACTGCTTAAACGGAAAAGTCTTTGGAAGGATATTACCACAAGTTCATAGGTTCATAGGTAGATACTAGGCTATCTGCCCTAGGGCATTTATAAGCCTAGCCAGAGTGTATTTGGCTTCCACCTCCCTATTAGATTAGCCTACTGTGCCTCTGTAAAGTAGGTCACAGAAGGTACCCTTTTAAGATTAGTTTACTGTGCCTCTGTCTAGCAGGGACACAGAAGAGATCCCAGGGGTGAATTTGCGATTTCCCATCCACACGTCCAGATTTCACTTGAAGATGGTCAGCGAGGGGCTATGTCTAACATGAATTGGGATTCTATTCCACAGTGAGGGGAGCCTCTGGGAAATGAATCTGTCCCTCCAGCTTGTCCTATTTATTTTTGTGCTGAGGTTTAGGTCCCTGGAGCGTGTAGCTCTAAGGGACTTGGATTTTTTGAGGTGGAGCATGTCCATTAACTCTGGGTTTGACATGGCTTTGTACATCAGGCATAGATCGCCTCTGAGTAGGCGGTAAGCAACTGAGTAGAGCTGGAGTTTCTTTAGTCGAGCTGCATAGGACATCTGTTTGTAGCCCATGATCCTCTTGGTGAGGTACTTTTGGGGTCTCTCCAGTTGCTGCAGGTGTCGGGTAAGGTACATCCCAAAGGGGCATTGTATTCAATTATGGGCCTGATGAGTGACGAGTAGAGGGGCACAATGACCTCTCTTGATCTAGATGCGAACCCTTTTGTGATAAGGTGGGCTATATAGAAGGTCTTTCTAACCACTTTGGCAATGTGATTATCAAAGGAGAGATTACTATCTACGTTGGTCCCCAAATCTCTAATTACTTCTTCCGTACTTAATGGATTACCACCTATGTGGTAATTTGTGGGCACCTTGTTTTTCCCAAAGGGGATGACTATGCACATTTTGGCATTTAGCTTGAGGCCATGGCTTTGGCACCAAGCATCCATCTCTGTGAGACTCTTTTGGAGGATGCTTGTGTCAGCTGGAGATTCGATTATGGCCCCCATTTTGCAGTCATCTGCGAACTTTGTCAGCCATAATCTCCCCGTGTTAGCCTGAACCTCAGAGAAGTATATACCGAACAAGAGAGGTCCCAGAACTGAGCCCTGTGGGATGCCACTTGTAACTGGTTTGGATTCGGACATGGCACCTGCGATTCTGACCATGTGGGTTCTATCACTGAGCCAGTTTGCAACCCATCTTGTGATATAGGGGTTGATATTTAAGCTGGTAAGCTTATTTATGATGCCCGAGTGAGGTATTTTGTCGAAGGCTTTTGCGAGGTCCAGGTAGGCTGTGTGGACTACCTTACCCTCATCTATGGCTTTGGTAACTGTTTCAAAGAAATCAACTAGGTTTAAGAGGCAAGATCTGCCCTTAACAAAGCCGAATTGGGTAGGGTCCAGTGTCTGGAGGCTCCCAATGTCTTTGTTTATGAGTTCCATGATAATACGCTCCATAGCTTTACAGACCAGACTAGTCAGGCTTATGGGGCGATAGTTTCCGGGGTCCGTTGTGGCACCACCTTTGTGGAGTGGGACCACTGTAGCTGTACGCCATTCTTTGGGTACATATCCTGTAGTAAGGCTAAGTTTGAACAGTGACTTAATGTGAGGGTTCAGTTCTTCTTGGAGCTTGTGTAAGACACAGCCTGGGACACCGTCTGGTCCCATAGATGCTGTGTTTTTTGCTTTGGAGAGGGCAGCTTTCACCTGTGCATCTGTGATGTCAGGGAGGTTACAGTCAGTTGGGATAGGCATTTGCTCCTTTGGGGGGGAAGGGGGGAGAAGTTTGCACTGAATCTGTCTGCCAGGATGCTGGCTATGTCTGTAGGTTTGGTATATTTTGTACCATTATGCAACAATTCAGAGCATATCTGGGAGTTTCCGCCCATGTTCCTGACATAACTAAAGAAGGCCTTGTGATTATCTTTAGTGTCTAGGGCAATTTTTCTTTCGAAGCTGGCCTTTGATGATTTTATGAGGGATCGAAGTTTCTTGCTAATACTGATCAGAGATGCCTTCCCTTTTTGGGATTTTGCTCTGTCATGTAGTAGCTTCCTCCTTCTGTTGTATAGCTTATTTATGGCCAGGGTCCACCAGACCGTTCTCCTGTTTTTGGAGGAGTGAGTCTTGGTTTTATTTGGGATAGCACGATCCATGCATTCCTGCAGGTGCTCATAGAATGCATTTGTAAAGGATTCTGCGGATTGGGCTGTATTATCCTCTGGCCCAGGGGCTTTGAAGGATTCCACCTCAGTCTTGAGAAGTGCAAAGTTGGATTTTGAGAAATTCTTTACAGTGATTTCCTTGGCTGGGGGTGGGGACGGGATATGCATGTCCAGGGAAATTTGTTTATGGTCTGATCTTACCAATGAGGGGTTTACATTTGGTGTGGAACATAGTGTCCCCATGTTGGTGATGACCAGGTCCAATATGTTGTTCCCTCTTGTGGGAGTGGTGACCAATTGTTCCATTGCGTTAGAGTTTATAAATTCAAGGAACCGTTGGGCGAGGGTGTTTGGGCTTGAGTAGTTTTCCCAGTCAATGCTTGGGTAGTTGAAGTCACCCAATAACATAGAGTTTGGAGAGACCTTCATATTCTCCAGTGTTCTCAGGAATGCCAAGTGGGGTTCCTGTAATAGGGAGGGTGTTCTGTAGCAGGCTACAAACTGAAAGGCAGTTTTGCCCGCTGTTAGTTGCACATGGATGGTTTCCGATGCTTCGTGCATTGCCACTAACCTGGAGGTGTAGGTATCTTTGATGAAGATAGATACTCCCCCCTCCTTTTGTGCTTCGGTCTGAGTTTTGGGGCCGAAACGCATGGTATGAGTTATAACCTGGTAGTGCTGGGGTGCTCTCAGGAGCCTTGAACCAGGTTTCTGTTACTGCACAGACATCGATTTTCTCCATACTGAGGAGAGCCTCGAGTGCGTGCATCTTGAGGTTTAGACTTCTGGCATTGAGTAGCATTACCTTTAGTTTTTTATCCTTGGGTTGTCTATGGAGGTGGGTTTGTCCTTTGAGCCTTGCCTAAAAAGGCACTATAGGGGTGGCAAGAGCCTTGGCCAGTATACGAAAGCCTAAGGGTGACAGGTGCAAGCCGTCCCTAGCGAAGCAATGTGGCTTGTCAAGCATGTCATCCCAGGCAGACAGACACTGGATCCCCTTTGAATGACACCAATACTTTAGCCAATTGTTGAAACTGATCATTTTGTCTTTATACTGTGGCATCATTCTTGGTGAGGGCAAGATGCTACTCAAGGTCAGGGTCATACCAGCCTGGGCTACATGGTCAGAGAGCTCCTCTATGCCTCTTTTCATGTAGTCCAGGGAGGTACGTCTCAGGTCATTCACACCAGCATGGACAATGACGGAGTCATACTTGTACTTGCTTTGTAGTGACCTGAGCGCTTGCATTATGTGGCAGATCCTGGCACCCGACAGGCAGCTTACAGTGACCTTCTCCTTGTTCAGTCTGGTGAGCGGGACGTCAGTGTGCCGGACAATAGAGTCCCCTATAACAAGTGTATTTGGTGTGTTGTTTGGCCTTAAGGGCTGTGACTGTGAGGCACACTGATTTTGTGAGATATGTGATTCGTGGGTATTGTTGAGGGGTGGCTGTTGCTTGGATATCTGCTTAGGAGGTCTTTGCTGTTTAGGCAGATTTTTATTTAGAGCCTCCGAGTATGTTTTGTGTGTTTATGTGTTGGGTATGCAGATGCAATAGGTCTGTGTGAGACTGGATTTGTGGTGTGGGTGGTTACCTTTTCCTCCTGACTGACTGTGCCAGTCTTGGGTTGAGAGAGCTCTGCCTCCAGTTTGGCTGTGTAACTGCATCTCTCACATGTATTAGAGTTTGTTGGAAGGAGGAGAGGGTTGTCTGTGTACATAAGGCAATTGTAACATTGCCTCAAAATTCCCAGATTCACCAGCTGGACTGGAGAGTAACCTTGAAACTGACCCTTGGATATACCAGATTAGTATAGGGAACTGTTTTTTTACTGATCAGATTAGGGAAGGGAACTGATTTTTCACTTGATCAGGAAGGACCAATCGGGAGCCTAATACTTATGAGAAGTCAAGGAGGGTGTAGTGCTTTAGTTAGTGTTTCCTTATAAGAGCTGAGCAAGTGCAGGGCTTTAGAAAGAGAATAGAGTGATTACTTTGAGAGTTTGAACAGTTCTAAGGGAAAAAGTGAAGAGCAGACTTTGTGGAGCCTAGAATAGTTTAAACCTGTTTAGGCAGCGCTGCCCGACGCTGCTCAGTGCGCAAAACCGCACAAAAAGAGAGTTGTAGGGTTTTAAGAGAGAGAGATCAAGGAGTTTAGAATTGACCCAAAATGGCCAATAAAACTACAGCTTCTAGGTAGTAACCACTCCTCCAGGGACAGGCAGGCTGTTCAATGTTAACCACTCCCACTGGTGAACACAGAGACTTCCCTTTAGCCCAAGCAAGCACTGGCCTTCTAGAAACTTCCAAAAAGTTCAGAACAGCAAATCTGTAACTGAACTTTCTTAACTTTCAGAAAGTGGGAAAAAAGCAAGATTTTTTCTTTTTCTTTTGTTGTAGTTTAAAGGTAGCAGAGATACACAAGCAGCAAAATAATCACAACAGTGCAATAAATGACCCCACGCTTGAGTGCTAGGTCAAAATCAGGTAAAATGCAGTTTTTAGAGAAAAAAAAACGATTTTAAATTAAGTGCAACACAGGAAATCCAGTAAACAGGCTCTAGATGTGTTCCAAGTACAAATACTGTTACAGATATAAACTTTAGCAAGCCGGAAAATGCCAAAAAAATTCGGCAAAGCAGTAAAACTTAACTAAAAAAAGGAAGAAAATACTTAAAATCACAAAAGTGGCTCCTTTTCTTCTCTCAGCGTTTTCTCCCCTTGGTAGGTGCTTCAGCAACAACTAGCAAGCCTGAAAAGACGCCAAAACCACGAGGCAGCCGGGTTTTAAGAGAGAGAGATCAAGGAGTTTAGAAGTGACTCAAAATGGCCAATAAAACTACAGCTTCTAGGTAGTAACCACTCCTCCAGGGACAGGCAGGCTGTTCAGTGTTAACCACTCCCACTGGTGAACACAGAGACTTCCCTTTAGCCCAAGCAAGCACTGGCCTTCTAGAAACGTCCAAACAGTTCAGAACAGCAAATCTGTAACTGAACTTTCTTAACTTTCAGAAAGTGGGAAAAAAGCAAGATTTTTTTGTTTTTTTTTTCTTTTTGTTGTAGTTTAAAGGTAGCAGAGACACACAAACAGCAAAATAATCACAACAGTGAAATAAATGACCCCACACTTGAGTGCTAGGTCAAGATCAGGTAAAATGCAGTTTTTAGAAAAAAAAATGCTTTTAAATTAAGTGCAACACAGAAAATGCAGTAAACAGGCTCTAGATGTGTACCAAGTACTGTTACTGTTACAGATATAAACTTTAGCAAGCCAGAAAATGCCAAAAAAATAGCCGGCAAAGCAGTAAATCTTAACAAAAAATCAGAAGAAAATACTTAAAATCACAAAAGTGGCTCCTTTTCTTCTATCAGCGTTTTCTCTCCTTGGTAGGTGCTTTAGCAACAACTAGCAAGCCTGAAAAGACATACGGGTGATGGTGATGCACTACAGTCACTTTTAGCGGTGTGAGGGAAAGTGTACAGGCACACAACATGTTAGCCATTAAAATTTTGGTATTCTGAGATTTCAGCTTTTTACAGGTCGGCTTTCTAAGGTTTTGGTTTTAAGATCTTTGGTTTTATAGTTTCGGTATTCCGGTTATCGATTTTACAGGTTTGCATTATATAAAAGTAAACCCGTCCCTGGTGGGATTTGACAGTAATGTGGGTATAGTCAGTGACATGAAGTACCTCAGTGAAATAGGTTATGTCATAGAGTGTCTGCATGGTGTTTTTTCTTTCCTGTGTGATACATGGAAGGCACATGTACTCCTCCATGTACTGTAGCATGGCATTGAGAAAGTAATGTAGCATCCATGAAGCAAATGCCTGGGACACAACCATAATGCCCCTTTTTTGGAAGGTGCATGTACCAGTCAATGGTACACATACCTTCATGTCTATAGGCATGGTTATTTCACACAATTCCTCTGCTTGTGAAGATGGCGCATGTGTACCAGTTAATGTATAACATCTCTGTCGATGTGGTAGTAGTCTACTATTTCCATGTTATGGAGGTAGTAGAATGCCATGCATTTTCATGGCTCTTGGCTGAGAGGATGGCTTCAAGCATGTACATTTCAGCTAATCCTGCTGCTCTGTATCTGTTCGCCAGAATTTGGCAAATAGCAGCAGTGGCAATTATGGCTCATTGCGCAGATTTTATGTTTCTGAATAACTCTGCAATGTTGTTCACCCTTATTTTCATTCACCATTGGCCTTATTACATAATATTGCTCATTTCCATCTCATCATATAACATGCCAGCAGCAGTATTTTGCACCCTTGGGAAATGGAGCTAACAGTGTCTCTGAATCCCTCCCACCCTGAGCGCTACCACTCATCATACAATTTTGACTTACACATTACATTGTTTATTTCTGAAGTCTTCTAGAGGTCTGTGCCTACACATTGTGATGTGGTCTAATTACTGGAAGAGGTAGATAATAAATGCCAAATGACAAAAAATATTTTTGGGGAAAATATGTCAATAAGTGATTGCCATGGAAATGTAAAAAGACTCAACAGAGTTATAATTGTAAAATTTAAGATTTGTTATCAAGCTAGCTGGCTGTTTTGGGATTTACATCTTTGTTATATACATTTTAATGGAGAAGGAAATAATTAGCTTGCAATCTTTCTTGAGGAAAGTTTGTTCAATAGTAACTCTTAGTGTTTCAAAATATTTGTGTATGTGTAACTACATACACAAACAACATATTACCAGAAACAGACTAGAATAATACTGATTCAACAATACTAGTAAGGAAATTATTTACAATGTATGTTCAGGAACAGCATTTTTTTCAGATTATGTAAAAAAGCTGCCAAGGAATGGAACATACTGGACATTGTTTTCCTATGGAAAGGACTGTTACTTCATGTCAAGTTTACTACTATTGATATGCAGTGATCATGGGGTAATAAAGGTTAAATTACTTCTAGATAATTCTGGCAAACTGAAATCTAAACTGTTGTACAGAAGATTAATAACATACTATATGGAAGCAAAACAGTCATTATGTAAAACAAATTGGAGTGATGCATTCAGTGGAGAAACTGCTGAAGGATTGCGGCAAGTTTAGAAAGGGGAATTGAAAGCAAAAAAAAAAAAAAAATGAATAAATAAAAAAAAATGTCAACAATGGGATCTAAGCAGACAAGGTCAGGAAAATATATTTCCAGAAGAACAAGATACTTAATTAAGATGACAGATAAAAAATATAAGCAATGGTAAAAAAGTTGAACTATAACTTTGAAAACTGAAATAAACAAGCTGGACAGACAAATTAAACATAGTTTGAGACAAGATCAAAAAAATGTATATAACTGTATTGGGCATAATAGGAAGTAATTTTATAGATACATAAGATGAGGTAGGAATAAAGACATACAAATTGATTAACTGTATGTAGATTCTAAAATGTATTCTCAAACACAATAGATTATAGATATATTTACTTAATCTTATGTAAAGCAGTTTGACACTACAGAGGTGAGGTGATAAAATGTCCTAGTAACATCCACGTAACTTCAGATACTGAAATAAAATTATATTATATTGAAAAAGAACTACAGCTGGACCCAAGCAAATTGCTGGAGAAGATGGAATTAGTGATAATGACCTGATAACACTTCATCATGAACCTAAAATACCATTATGTGTAATTCACTAGGACAGTTTAGGGAGATTCTTCAAGATTGGAGGCATGCACTTGTTCAACCTGTCTTTAAGGGAAAGGGGAATTGCACAAACCCAGAGTCATACAGACCCATACGTTTACTTTCATGTTGTGGAAATATAATGGAGAAGTTATTTGGATAAATTATTGACAGAACTGGAAAGGTTTGAGATTTGAAACCATACATCAGCATGCATATGTTGAAAACAAGTCTATAACCACCTGTAACATGATGTTCTACAACAATATAATAATAGTAATAAATGAAAAATTGTGCTGTGATGTGATTTTTATAGATGCAATGTTAGCCTTTGATAGGGTCATACACAAAACGCTAATCAATAAATTAGAATAGGCATGCATTTATGTAATCTTGATAAGATGGATAGCTGCATGGTTTACTAATAGGACATGGTAGGTATCATACAGCAATCCAGCAGGTGAAATTCAAGGTTACAGTCAGGGTGTCCTACAGGGCACTGCCCTAGGCCCATACTTGTTTAAGTTATATAAGTTCATAGGTTCATAGGAGGTTACTAGGCTAATGTCCCTAGGGCCTTTACATGCCCAGCCATGTAAAAAACCTGAGCACCCTAATTGACCATAGTCAGGTGGTCATTGTTAGCAGAGTGATTCTATGATGAGCACCAACTGCCCCTGTCCATTTACAGTCCCCCATCCAACTGTCAAGGTTGCACTTAAATAAGGTCATTGAGGAGCTCTACTTCATGTGAAGTGGGACCTTATTCCAGAGGAGCGGCAATCTCTGGAAGATATATCTGTCTCCCCAACATGTTGTGTTAATGTCACATCTTTCAGTTCTATCTTTTTTCATCTGAGGTGTTATACATTATGTATGCAGATGGCTTGAAAATGGGTAAACTAATTACATGTCTGCAAAAGAAGTAAACTAAATTGACCATTTAGGCATGGGAGAATAATATGTTGAAAATACATAAAACTAAGCATATCAGATTTGGTATACATAGATTGAAGTATGAATATTTAATACAGCACACACTGATTGAAAATATAGATTCATTTATGGAGCTGAGTATACAGGTAGATCCAGCTTTGAGTTTTTCTAATCATATCAATGAAGTGGTTAATGATAGTTATAGAACTATTGATTGTATAAAAAGATTTATAAAGTCAAGAAACCAGAAGTGATAAAATCATTGCTTGCAAGTTACATTGGACCTAAACTAGAGTATGGAATAACAATATGAAAACCTTACAAGAAAGCAAATGTGAGTAAATTGGAAAGAGTACACAAGAAATATACCAAGGGCATCCACGGATGTGAAAATTTAAGTTATTACGAAAGACTAAAATATCTGAAGTTGTACAGTGTCTCATACATATACTTAGGAGGAAACCTTATTCAAGTATATGGGGCATTTACTACCAGTGGGAATGTTTAGGGTTATCAAAAAGTAGTAGAGCATCATCACACAACAAGGAATTGGGGTTGGCATAAAGGTTAAGGTGTTCACCTCACAAACACAATGTACAGGTTTAATTATCCCCTTGCAATGGAAATTGGCTAACCTAAAATGGCCCACAAAGTCAGCTAGCCTAGTACTTACATATGAAATTATGTAAATATTATATAGGAATGACAGATGTACTAATTGGTTCTCTGAGAGAGTAGCTGATGGTTAGCATAGACTGCCAAATTGTATTAAAGCAAACACTAGTTTAGCTATATTTATAAGAACAACTTGGACATATTATAGGAATGACTATTTTTGTATATTGGCTAGCTAGAATGGCATTATTGCCTGTGCCTGAAATATTTGTATGTATGTATGTGTATTACTAAGGTTATTATCAAAGTATTAATAAGATGTTCAGTGGTGGGTGAAAGGATCTGTAAATTTAAATCACCGTTGTTTCTTATTAATTAGTAAAAGATAAAAATGGTACCCCACCTGAAAGGATGAGCATTCATCAGTAAAATTAACTGTGTTTGTTAATCATTACAGTTCTGTGTTTCTTTGTCAGACTGTTATGTCTGGTTAATAAGATGATGAACATTTTCTTTCATTGTTAAATGCCATAAAAATGCATTAAAATGTAATTCCAAAGAATACCAGGAGAAGATAGAAGCCAATGATGTATTTTCTGTTATATGCATACATATAAACCAAAGAATGGCTAATAAATGGGACAAGGGATAGGTGTATTGCCTCAGGAGAAGGCTGCTCACCTAAGGATATGCCAGAGTTTTCCAATGCATCTTTACAGCAGAAGAAGGGGGCATGACAGAGTGAGGGAAGAACTGAGATGAAATGGAGTGAACAAAGGGCTGGTGTTTTCAGCCATTCTAATGATATATTGGAGAAGACATAAAATTCCATTCAGCATAGGTGCATAGGAGGTTACTAAGCTAATGGCCCTATGGCCTTTACAAGCCTAACCATGGAATTACCCAAGTACCCTTGTTGACCATAATTAGATGGTCATTGTTTTCAGAGTGATTCTGTGATCAGCACTGACTGCCCTTATCCATGAGGGACATAGGTGCCACCCCTGGGGTCAATTTACTGAAGCAGGTCAGAGAGTTATTAATGCAACACTTGTGAGCAAGGAGAAAGAAGGAACCATAAGCTCAGGACAAACAGACTCATTGGAAATAGAATGGTACTGCCAGGGGAGGTGAGTAGCAGGCATGGGCAGCACACCTGAAAATTTCCCAATGAACTAAAAAAGTAAATAGGACCAGAGGAAATGGGATATTTCAAGGGAATGAGTGCAACCAGACACCTGAATCAAAAGCTACTTGAAATTAAACCACTGCTAGGGAGCAGAAGACTTGGATAAATGATCAAGAATGGTCACAACATACCAAAGAACAACTAATAGAAGACAGAATCAGCAGATACAGGAGCACAATTAGGAACTTCGAAGAAGAAGGGGTCACAACAAAGAAGTAGTAGAGCTTAGAAAGGAGCTGAAGCATTTGCTGGAAAAGGAAGCAAGCAACACAAAGTTGAGCAAACTGGACAAGATGTGAGGATATAGAAGTAAAGTCACATAGTATACTTGAAGGAGTATTGATGCAGATGCATTCCATAAAGTGTAGGTAAAATGCTATGGTGAAATCGCTGAGACAGATGAGTACTTTGCTTTGAGAGAAGTTAAATATTTATTAACAACTGCACAGATGCACTAAAAGAAAGCTGCATGATGTCTGAAAGCACATCTCTCCTCTTTTATAGGTTCATAGTTGTACTATGCTGACAGTCACTAGGTTTTCTCATCTTGGGGGAATTCAGTGTCTGTTCTCAGTTTACAGTCATCTGCAAACTTGATTAGCCAGAGGTCTTTGACATTAGGTTTGATATCTGAGAAGTAGATGCCAAAGAGGATAGGGCCTAGCACAGAGCCCTGGAGGTCTCCACTGTTGACCAGCTTTTTTGTGGAGTTGGCTTCACCGATTCTAACCTCCTGGGTCATAGCAGTGAGCCAGCTAGCTATCCCGTGTGTTATAAAGGAATTTATACCCAGTTGTGTGAGTTTGTTGACAGTTCCCGAGTATAGTAATTTATCAAATACATTAGTCAAAACTTGGTGTCTTAGTAGGCAGTATGCACCATTTCCCCCTCATCCATGGCATTAGTAACCATTTCAAAGAGGTCCACCAAATTCAGTAAGCATGACTTTGCTCTGACAAAGCCGAACTGGGATGGATCCAGTGTCTGAAGGTCTCTTATGTCCTTGTTTTTAATTTCCATGATAGTTTTTTCCATGGCTTTGCAAATACGACTAGTCAGACTAATGGGTCTGTCGTTTCCAGGATCTGTTGTAAGTCCTTCCTTATGAAGGGTGATGATTGTGGCAGTCCTCCATTCATGTGGTACAAAGCCTGTTTTAAAGCTGCAGTTAAATAATGAATCCAGGGGTTCCTGGTAAGTTGTATTATAGACTGATCAGGAGGCATCCTGGGATGTTATTGGAGCCCATTGAGACCACGTTCTTGGCTTTAATGAGCTCAGCCAGTACATGCTCCCTAGTTATACTTGGAGGGGTTATGTTTGAGGGTATTTTTTGGTGGATGATTGGAGGTGAGAAGGAGGGTAAAGCTGGAAATGAATCTGCCACTAACAGGTTCACTATTTCAGCAGGCTTGGTGAATATGGCACCATTAACCACCTGTTCAACACACTGCTGTGTGCTACCCTAGAGGTTTCTGACATAGCTGAAGAAGGCCTTATGGTTATCTTTCACCTGGGAGGATATCTTAACCTTAATGTTGGCTTTGCTTGACCTAATTAGCTCTGTTATTTGCCTATTTAGTTTGATAACAGAGTTTTTATCTTCATGGGAATTAACCTTCCTGATTTTGGTATAATTTTTTTTCCTGTTTAATTTGGGATAATACTAGGGCAGTTTGTTTCTGGGGCTAGTCTTGAGCTTTCTTCTGGTCGATACAGCAGCCTCTGTGCAACAATTGATATGGTTGTACAGACTTTCTGAGAGCAATTTGTCATAACTGTGTTCTCAGGATTTGGAGGGCCATTGAATTTTCACAAACCATCACTTAATAAAAGCTAATTTGCCTTGGAATAATTCCTGTTGAGGGTTTTATTGGGATCACAGAGTTCATTTTGATTTTGAAGGAGACAGCTTTATGGTTGGACCTTACCAGGGTGGACGAGACATTTGGGAGGTGCAGCATTCTCCCATGTTTCTGATTGTAGATTGGAGCCTCTAGTGGGTGTATTCACTATTTGGGTGTTTGTCTTTATGAAGTCCAGGAATGTGCCTGTAGATATGAGGCTTTGTAGGATTCCTGGTCTGTAGAGGGGTAATTAAAGTCTCCAATGAGCAGGGTGTTATGTTGTATGGTAAGTGTCTCTAGTAGGTCCAAATATGCATTCTGAGTTTCTTGGGACATGGAGGGTGACTATTGCTGACTAGATATGGTACAGGATATTGTCTATAGTGATCTGAACATGGAGGAACTCCATCTAATCATCCTGTTTGACCACCTTAGAGGTATGCTTGTTATTGATGTATAGTGAGATAGCTCCACATTTATTTATTTACTTATTTGTTTGTTTGTCTTTTGTTAATCGGGTTAGTCCTGCTGGGCTAGTGGCCCATTTTCAGAGGAGACCCAAGGAGAAAATCTCTACCAAAAGAAGAAACAAGTAAAAAAGTGTACAAGAAACAGCAAAGCGAAATTTGTAACATAACAACATACATTCATGCCAAATCAGAGAATGTGAGTACAAAAGCAACAGATGTTTGTGCAGTAATGGAAAATTAACAAAACATAAAACTTCAGCAAAAACAAGGGCTAAAAATTATAAATTGCAATTTTAAAAATAGGCCCATGTCTGTGCAGCTCTGTGGAAGGACTGAAACCTTGCACTACAAGGCTACTCTCTGCTGCTTTAAACCATGTCTCTGTAACTGCACAGATGTTTATATTCTCAAGTGTGAGAAGGGCTTGAAAAGGAGTGTAGCTTTTTATTTAAGCTGCTGGCATTGAGCAGTAACGCCTCGAGGTTCAGTTGAGTTGATTTTACCTTCAGAGTTATGAACATGGCTACAATAATTAGGGAAAAGGTCCCAAGTAAAGGACATTTTGTAAATATTGGTATTATTAATTTACAACTTATTAGAATAATATCCAGTTGTGGGAAGGCTGGAGCAAATGGTTGAGAACAAATTAGAATGGCACCCCAAAATCTGGACAGGTGATAGCAGTGACAAAGACAGTTACTAATCAAACTAACAAGAACATATGGAATGTATTAGAATATTAAAATGTCCAGAAAAAATAAATTCATGAAGTACATGAGAAAAGTCAGGGGGAAAGAGGCTAATGCTGCACTTAGGAGGGGGAGAAGGGCAGCATATTACAAGTGATCCAAGGACAGGCGGAGGGAGAAAAGACCACATGATCAAAGAGAGAGCATACAGAAAAACAGCAGAGCAGACAGACAATGAAGAGGGTCACAAATCCAAACTGATGCAGAGTAGAATACAAATAACTAGAGACAGGTATACAAAGTAAAGGAAAAATAGTGTCTGGAAAACCCATTTGATAAAATAGGATGGCAAGGTAGGAAAGGGGGATAATGTAACACTCTGGGCACGCAGAGGAGGGGAAGAATTATGAAAGGACAGTAAACAGCATGTGGAGCTGAACACAAGAAAGACATGAGGTAAGGGGCTAAAGAAGGGTTAGGAATGCAAGCGAATAGCACTTGAAAGGTAGCAAAGAACCAAGTCTGCAATCTACCTGTAAAAAAAGGATCAAAGGTAAAGATAATAACCAAGAGCCAAAGGTGAGAAGTGGGAGTACATTTACCTCACAGGGGATGGCGGGCAAGAGGGGGTAGGAAGACAAATTCTGGGGGAAGAAAGGTTAAAAGTGATGGTAACAAACATGGGTGGCATTTCAAGCCCAATTGAGAGATCAATTATCTTTAAAAAATCTAGTAAAACTTCAAGGGAAGTACTGCAAATCAAACTGCTACAGAAGACAAAGTCTGTTTCAAGCAGACTAATGAGTGGCAACTTATGCCAGGCATACAAGGTATACTTGGATTCTGTTCTGAAGAACCTTTTGTATATACGTAAAACAAACAGCACCAGAACTACTAGATCTAAGGATAAACTTTGACTGTTACTTAAGTAGGGCATGTTGGGGGACAAGTATCTCCATTCTCTGAAATAAGTTTATTATCCCTGTGAATCTGGGCCTAACCCTGTTCAAGTGCAACCTGGACCAGTGGACAGGAAATCAGAAATTCACCCCTGGTCTGACATCTATGTCTTTGATGGACAGAGGCAGCCATTAAATCATGCCCTGACTAACATACACCCCTAAAAATAATCCTTAAAGCACAATATATATAGACCTATGAGGCTATGAAGCTGAAAATATGTGAAAACGGGTAGCTGAAAACCAAGTAATGTGCAATAATGGTAGAAGAGTATATCTAGTGGGAAAGGAGATAATTATATTCGGAGAGGGTTGAGAGTGGCCAGAGGAAAAAAATGATAGCGATGAAGATAGGAGATATTTAATTTCACAGGGAAGGGTAGGAGACAAGAAATGGAAGAGCAGGAAAATGTATGATCTAAATATAGATGGAAATGTTTTGTGCATTCCTTAACAAATGGGATGAAAAGGCAGAATGGACATACAGATTGTTAGGGATTTTAAAATGACATATAGAAGATATGGTAGGAAGAAAGAGAGCAACAAACACAGACAACAAAAGGTTAGGCCAGAGATGGAGGACAGTGGGTGCACAGACATTTGCAGGGGCAGAAATTAGCAAAGAACAAATTCAGTTTTCAAGAGGCTTAATGGAACAAGGGAGCAGGTGCAGAATTGGGTAAATGATATAAGAATAGTTTAGCTAGAACATTAGACAACACACTAGTGGCACTGAGTTAGGGATAGGAGGCATGTGGGTTTGGTAATAGGGAATGGAAGTCAGATAAGGCTAAGTGGAACTCAATATAAATGAAGAACCAGATGAGAGAAGGTACAGGAGGTATTCTGAGGGAAATTAAGGATTATGCATCTGCTAGGGTTATGGTGGTGGGACAGGTTTAAAGCAATGATAAGGGGATAGTTGATACACGACACCAGCAAACATAGAATGAGTACAGTGAGAGAACTGGGGAAGTTGGGAGAGGGAAGGGACGGAAAAGAAATGAGAGCACTGGAACACATTAAACTGAAGATGAATGAAGGAAATAAAAACAGAGACAGAAGTGTTAAAAATCAAAGAGCTCTTATGGAAGTAGGATATAAATAAGGCAGATAACTAACAGTGAGGCTAAAATGCATGAAGACACAGCTGGTAATAAATAATTTAAAAAAGTCAGGTGGGGGAATAACAGAAGGAAATTAGGGAGGAGCATGCCAAGTACTATGAGAATCTGTACACAATCTCAGAGAGAGTAGAAATGAAAGAGGAAGTACACATGAAGATGGGAAATAATTTCAGGCCAATAGCAGGAATAAGTAAAAAATGCATAACAGAAGAGGAAGTAGGAAAGATAGGTTCATAGAATCATAGGAGGTTACTAGATTATCGACCGGAGGTCATTTTAAGCCTAGCCATTTCATCCCAATGTAATACCATAGATATTCTAGTCAATACCCAAGATTGTATTTAGTAAATACTAGAATGCCAAAGGGAGAGGCTAGGTAGGTTACATGGTTATCCGGTAGAAAGCTATAAGCTGGTTGAGACGATGATGTAAAGAGAGCTAGCCAAAATCCTTAATAAATGTTAAGAGAAGCATAAATTGAATTGCCAGACAATGGTGAAGGCAAAATAGTACTGTTACTAAAAGAGAAATTATATAGGTACAGGCAGGATATGTATAATGAAGGAATCCACTAGGCGTGTTTAGTGGTTGGTACTGATGCACATAGAAAGGGAAGCAAGGAGGGGCATTCAAACAGTGTCAGCAGTCCTGTTTCATACAAAAAAGCTTCTGACTCAGTGGAATGGAGGCTCCTGAGTAGGTCTTTAGCAAGACTGGAAATGAGGGCAAGTCTGTACAGAAGGTCAAGCAACTCACCAGAAGTCAACTGCAAAATTTATGTGTATTTTTGTATTTGTGTGTTTGTTAACCAGGATAGAATACTGATCCACTTGGACAATTTTCAGGTTCAGGCCAATGTCGCAGAGTTAAAGAAAACAATAGTAATTATGTACTACTTACTGTCTGTCTACCATCTCTTTTCCAGGCTGACACATCCTGGACCCCTACCCTCCAGAATGACTCCAGACACTTAGCTAGTTGCTGAAGCCAATTATCGTTTCTTTGTATTTAGGCATAGTTCTGGGTGAAGTAAGAATCTTTTCAAAAGCAGAGTCTTTTTTGCATTTGGCACTTGCACATTGAGTTCCAGTATGTCTCACAGTATGTCCCAGAGGGCCACAAGTCATTCACACCCACATGGGCTACCACTAAGTCATATTCATGTTTACCTGGAATGAGCGAATGAAAAACTCTTGCAGCTTTGTGGATCCTCGAGCTGGAGAGGAGACAGCTGTCACCCTGTTCTTGTCCAGCCACACAATGCATCAGTGTGCCAGATAGTGGAATCACCAATTACTAGGACCTTTCTACTTGTACTCTTGGGCTTAGTGGCATTGGAAGGGTTATGATCTGCAGCCTGGTGACTGTTTACTATGTGCGAGTCTGGTAGTGTCATGTTAGCAGATTTCTGTTAAGACTTTACCTTCCTAGTTCTAGGCAGCTTGAGACATGACTTTTTGATAACATCAGCATATGTTGGTTTGGAATGTTTGTGTAATGGTCTGGATGGTAATACATGGTACTCACAGACCATCTTTTTAGATGAAAAGGTGGCCTCCATGCTATGTACACACAGACCTCACAAATTTTGTCATGTATGTCAAGTAATAGTTCATTGTCTGTGAGTATTTGACCATTCCTACCCTGCCTAAGAACACCAAGAGCTATGAGGCTGGCAACAGAAGAAACATCAGTTGAGTGGTCTTCCACATTGGCTAAGTGGGTCGGTGTCTTACAGGAATAAGTACCACCAATTTTATAATTAGCAGTATAGCCAGCAGGCACAAGAGATCTTAAGCACAAGAGATTCTGATGATCAAAATAACAGTAATGGCAGTAGTAAAGACAAAACCTATAAGTTCTAAGCAACAAGTAGGGCAAGAACAGCAATACATGCAAGGCAGCAACAACAATAGCTACAACAAGAAGTTATGAGTGATCAAACAAGTAGTAACAGTGCATTAGCAATAGTTGAACCAAGTGGCAGCAACAGTAGTTAACAGTGTGCAGCTGCATAACAGTAGGAGGTGGCATAATGGTTAAGGTGCTTACCTAGCAGACAGAAGGTGCAAGGTTTGATTCTCACATGGGGTAATTGGCTAGGCTTAAAATGGCCCAGAAGGGCAGTTAGCCTAGTACTAATCTGTGAAAGTATGAACAGAGCACTGCTACTAAGAGCAGCTAATATCAGTAAGATCAGCTAATAATGCCCTAAGGCTCATTGAGCAGTTAAGGGCAGCTATCTGTTAGCAAAGGAATAGACTGCTTATAAAAAATAGTGGAAACAAGTAGGGAGAAATAAAATGGGGGCACAGGCTATAGTCACAGTTCATTTCCAATGATTTGTGCCCTACTCTTACACAATGTTCAGCTCACAGCAGCCAAGCCAAATTGATAACAGTGGTGCGCCAAACAGAACATTTTAAAGGTTAATAAAAGCAGAAAACAGCTAATCAAAACAACACTTCTAGTATTGCCTGGCAGTAGAGGACACCCCAAACACAAGTGAATTTACCTTCTCTTACAAGATAAAGTTTCACTTTACAGGACAAAACGTATTAAGCAAAGTAGGTAGATAAGTAGCAACTATTCATAGGATCATAGGAGGTTACTAGGCTATTGGCCCTGAGGCCCTTATAAGCCTAGCCAAGAGTTTAGCCCATGTTTAGACAAATCAACACCCAATGTCCCTCTCCAGCAGGGACATGGGTGGAATCCCAGGGTATATTTTCTGTTTCCCATTCAGTTATCCAGGTTGTGCTTAAAAAGGAGTAAAGAGGTACTCTGCATGATGTGGAGAGGGAGTCTATTCCATAGATGAGGGAGTCTCTGGGACACAAATCTGTCCCGCCAACAAGTCTTGTTGATGTCACAGACCAGGTTGAGGCCACGCTTGTGGGTTACTCGAGTGGAGCTTGACTTGTGGAAATGCAGCAGTCCCATCAAGGTGGGGTCCATGATCGTCTTGTATGCCAGACAGAGGTCACCTCTGAGGAGTCTGTTTGAAACTGAGTAGAGGGATAGGGATTTTAGCCTATCTGTGTATGGTAGATGTCTGAGGCCCTGGATTCTCCTGGTGAGGAACCTCTGTGGTTATTAGCAGTAAAAACAATGTTTCCCAATGAAGAAAAAATAAAACTGCTGCTCCCCTGATCTAAGAGGGAATGGTTTCAGGTCAAATCCAGTACAGAAGTCTCAGTAGCAAAGCAGCACCTACAGTGCTGCAAAATTCATTGTAGCGCAGACAAACAGAACTGGACTAAGAGGAGTTATTATCTTTCAGAGTGACTAGAAAGGTGAAAGAATCACAGTTTTTAACTACTTGGAGAAAAGGGCATTGCCCTTATGAATTGCATTTTGCTTGTTTTAGCTTTGGCTAAGTTGATACCATCCATCTGTCCTGCAAGTTAATTCCTGCTTTTCTGTCATACCCATTGCAGTTTATCAGCAGTGTGACACACTTTAGGTTCATTAACAAAGAGAGTTATTATAAAGAATAGTTGTCTGCTGCCAAAACCTTGAGTGCTATTTGTATTTCTGTTTCTGCACCTGAATTTGTGTCCTAAGTGGTGAACAATTAATTAAAAACTCTCTGTACAGTTACTATCATATTAATATCCTGCAATAACTGAGCAGCCAACTGTAATTGACATGATTTTGTCTGACATAATATATGTAGGCAGCATCACATGAATGTCACTGAATGTATTCAAACTTATTTTTCAGATATACAGTATTAAAACAATGATCGTTAGGGTTTATTAGAACTATGTTTGGATTTATGCTGTATATTCTTTTCTTATTTAAAGACAAGTTTACACATGAACAGAGCACCTCTGTAAATGGGCATTGCTCAGCAGATGCCGACACAGATACAGAACTGCAGTAAGTAAACTACTACTAGCATGTGGTGTTGAGGATTTTGTTTTACAGCAAGTGAGCTGTGTGTGGCAGCTCATGAATCTCTTATACAAGTTAATTATTTTGCCATATTCTTTCCTTTCTTAATTTATTTTATATGTTTCCTGGGTAAGTCCACTGGGACACAAGTGCCCCTTTTCAGGGGATACCCTGTAGTGCTATATGGTCAAGTGACTAGCTCAGAGACACACAACAGGCATATGGCGGTGGAAGGAATCAAACATTATACCCTTGACTATATGAAGCAGTTTGTTAACATCTCATAAGTTCATAGATTCATAGGAGATAACTTGGCTAATAGTTTAAAAGCCCTTACAAGCCTAGCCAGTATAACCCAATTTTAACCAATATATGGCCTCTAGGGGAAAGAGGATGGCAAGGGTTTCTGCCTATGCCTTGAGTATGTTACAGATTGCCCCTGTCCATAATGGACATAGGTGCTGCCCCAGGTGTGAATTTGTGATTCCCCATCCATTGATCAAAACTGCATTTAAAGAGTGCCAGGGAAGGGCTCTCCTTAGTGTGAATAGGAAGCCTGTTCCAAAGAATGGACAATCTCTAAGACACATATCTGTCCATTGGCATGTTTTGTTTGAGTCGCTGACTAAGTTTAGATTATAGATCAGGGTGACCCTCGTGCTGTTTGATTTGCAGATGTATAGCAGCTCCATCAGGGCTGGATTTGTGAGTGCCTTGTAGGTCAGACATAGGTCACCCCTTAATAGCTGATAGGAGACAGAGTAAAGGAATAGTGCATTTAGTCTATCCACATAGGACATGTTGTTTAAATCCTGTATTTTCTTTGTGATAAATCTCTGAAGTTGCTCCAACTCCTGTACATTCCTAGTCAAGTACATGCCAAATGGCACATTGGACTCTTTTATTCTTATAATGAGAGCTGAGTACAGCAGGACTATCATTTCTTTGGATCTGGATGCCATACCTTTACTTAGTTGTGCCTTATAAAAGAACTTCCTCACCACTGTGGACACATGGTAGGCAGAGTTCAGCCTACTATCTATCTGTTTACCTAGATTTCTCACCTCTGAGTCTACTCTTAGGGGTGTGTGCTACTGATGCAGTTTCTAGGGATATTTGACTTCCCAAAGGCTACAGTAATGCATTTTTTCACATTTAGTTTTAGGCCATGTTTCTGGCACTAATCATTTGTCTGATCTAGACCCTCCTGAGGGATATCTATATCACTGGGGGATTCAATGACTGCCCCCAGCTTGCAGTCATCGGCAAACTTTGTCATCCAAAGGCCTTCCACATTAGCTTTGACTTCAGAGAAGTATATTCAGAACAACAGTGTTCCATGCACTGAGCCCTGTAGCACACCACTAGCAACTGGCCTCTGGCTGGATATGGATTCACCCAGTTTAACCCAATGTGTCCTGTCTGTGAGCCAGTTGGCTATCCATCTGGTGATATATGGATTTATGCCCAGTTTTGTAATACCTGAGTGGGGAATTGTGTCAAATGCTTTGGCCAGGTTGAGGTAGGCAGTGGCCTTACTGACTTTCTCAAAGAAATACACCAAATTCAGTAGACTTATTAAGCCCTTGAGAAAGCTAAATTGGGTTGGGTCCAGTGTTTGGAGGTTTCCTATGTCATTATTTATCAGGGCCATGTTTATTCCTTCCATGGCCTTACATATAAGACTAGTCAAATTTATGGGTCTGTAATTTCCCAGGTCAGTAGATGGTCCCCCTTTATACAGAGGGATGACTATTGCTGTCCTACACTCTACAAAAACAAAGCCAATCCAGAGGCTGTGGTTAAATAGTTATCCTAATGGGCCTGATAAATCTTGATTTAAGCTGTTTAAGAGGTAATCTGGTATATCAACCAGCCCCACTGAAGTCATGTTTTTAGCTTAAGAGAGAGCAGTGACAACCTGTTCTTTGGTGATAATTGATGAAGTGGTGGAGGGTATTTCTTGGTGGAAAACTGGGGGTGATGGGGAGGTAAAATTTGACCTGAATTTATCAGCCAGCAGATTTGCTGTATCTTCTGGCTGAGTATAGGTGATGCCATCTACAACTAATTCTGCACATTGTTGGTTGTTGCCCTTAAGATTGTGGACATAACTGAAAAATGCCTTATGGTTATCCTTGGCTTTGAAGACTATTTTTATCTCAAAGTCTCCTTTCAGAGACTTGACTAGTTCTCTGATTCACTTATTTAGACTAATGAGGGACATTTTGCTGTGTTGTACATGTTCCCTCTTGCTTTTCAACAGAATTTTCTTTCTTTTGTTTTACAACCTATGAATACTAGGGGTCCATCAGGTTGGCTTGTTTTTTCAGTTTGACCTGAGTTTATTTCGGTCTGGTACTGCCATTTCTATGCAGTTGTTTATATGGTCATACAGGGCTTTTGTGTATGCCTCTGCATAGGTTTCTGTGTTTTCTGAATTTGGGGGAGCTTTGAAACTAGCTATGCTGTCCCTTAATAGTGAACAGTTTACCTTACAGACAGAAGTTCTTAAGGTTTTTGGGGTTAGGTGGGGGGACTAGTTTTACCTTTATTTCAATGGAGGCCTCAAAGCCTTAAACATCTGTAGCAACTATCTGACACTACCATTTGATTAAGTAATCACATACCCATATTTTTGCATCTCTCTCCTGCTGGGTTCTGTTCTGACAGATTAAATAGAAGTTGGTAAGACAGCCAGCATTATGTACTGAATTGTGAACAACTCAACAATGGGTGTGTAACTGGTGTGTTTGGATATATCCTATTTAGATGTTTTTCCTGCAAACTGTGTGTATGTGTGTGTGTGTGTGTGTGTGTGTGTGTGTGTGTGTGTGTGTGCGTGCGCGCGTGCAAGCACGCGTGCAAGTGTACACCTGTGATTATCTCTCCTCTTCAATTCATAAGTGCTTGGTTTTAACAGTAGTACTCCTGTAACTCTTATGTAATGTTTAAGCGTGTATTTATGTTGCTTTTTCTAGTAGTTGGTGTTGTACAATGCTATCTGCCTAGTTGTAAGAGTATGTCTTTAAACAGCAGTTTGGAAATGTGTTTCCATTTGTTTTGTAGGTTCAGTCCTGATAACAGGTATCTGGCTGTGGGATCAGCAGAGAACACAGTTGACTTTTATGATCTTACTCAAGGTCCTACCTTAAATCGGAGTGGTTACTGTAAGGAAATCCCCAGTTTTGTGATCCAGATGGATTTCTCGGCTGATAGCAAATACATTCAGGTATCACTGTTATTTTCTCTGTCATCACCTACAATAACAGCTGCATGAGAATCACCATACAAAGCACATTATACCATGGACAAAAGCAATTAGTGAATTTAACTAGTCTCCTTCCTTTGCCACCAATGAGGGAGATGCTGCAAGAAATTGTTATATAATTGGGAGTCACTGAAGACAGCTGTTATTTCATAGTCCTGTCCATTTTTGGCAATCAGATGCCTCTAGACATTTTTGGATGTAATCTCATACCATTTACAACACTCACTTCTTTTCCATCATCCACAGTAGATGGTCAACCCGCTTTGGATCTTGAATTTGTTGGTTATTTCATAGACCATTTATTTATTTATTTTATTTTACATTTGTTGACCGGGTTAGTCTGGCTGGGCAGAAGCCCTTTTTCAGCAGTGACCCTGGGAGAAAAGCTCCATTAGAGTACAAATATAGCAGTCTAGTATACAGATTACACATCATAGTCTAACAATAGAGTTAGCAGAGAACTACTTACAATATTTACATTACAGTCAAGATTAAACAGTAGTTTTGCAGTAAGGCTTTACAGAGCATAGTAAAGGAGTAAAACTGTGGAGATGAGTGGAGGTAATAAAGAGGAGGTTTAGGAATCAAGTATAGGAGAGAGGAAGGTTGGAAATAAGAGGCAGTGGGAAAAAGGGGTTAGTGGAGGGGGCTAGACATAAATAGGGAACCATGAATGTTGGAAGTATCCAGCAGACACTTTTACTTATCTTTGTTTTATGTAAATATATTATCATCACAATAATATCATAATTATTATTATTATTACTACTATTACTAATGCTGCTGCTACTTTTATTATTTACATTGTGGCTGTGGTTCTAATGTTATCCCAATAAAAACCGACCAACTAGTGCTCATCCGGGTATTAGATACTTATCTTCATTGTTTTTTCTGTTTAGGAAAGAGTTGCAATATTGATTATATGATTGGTGTGCTACTTTTATTAAGAAAACTTTAGAAAGAAGAACTACAAATTTGCAAGCTGTGTTATAAACTAGGGATTAATGGCTCACATGCCTCTTACTTTTCTTCTTAGTTTTTGTTCTTTTGGTAAAAAGTAATGATCATGGAACTTTTATCAAGAGAAAGATATCTAGAGGTAAATGGAAGAACAGGTAGATTCCTTCAAAGAAAACTAAGAAAGTAAGAGCAATGGGCATTTCATCAGTACCATATAGGAACACAGAAGGCCAGAAAAATCTTCATAAGCTTATTCTAAGACTTCTACTTCAGAGACTATTATGAGTTAAACAAGGAAAGCCAGCCTTCCTCCGTCATCATATTAAGAAGCAGATGAGAAGTCCCTAGCATATAACAGTACAAGTTTCTTCTCATCTGTAATTTGTTATTGATTCTGGGGATGAGGATTTTCTTTCATCAGACTCTTCCCCAAAAAGCTGTTTCCATTTGGCAGACCCCAATTTTAATTAGGATTACTTTAAAAAGGCTATCAAGGAATTTTAATTTCCATAGAAGATGTCTTCAGAGTCAGTGAACGTCAGTACACCTAAACTGCTTGCCATTCTTACTATCCCATCATTTCATGCAATTTATAATGAATGGGCCTTTGAGCCTGAGTCGTATCCATCACCACCAAAGAATCTAAGTCATTTTTAGATAGCGTAGGTGCAGTTAGTTTTTTTTTCATAAAAACTGCTGCTGGTGCTCAAAATTTTTCAGATTTGGTCATACTAAAGTAATCTAAGAAAATTCCACCTCTAAAAACATTTCCAAATTACAAAAGAAAGCAGATTGCTGGAATGAGGAGTTTCGTCCTCATTAACCAGGAAGACTGAAACCGCAGGCTTTCAGACAGCTCAGCAGCTAATATTTTTCCCTTGTAGGTTCCTCTGCAAATCTCTTGTGTGGCTTTTCACAGTCACATAATTCTAAAATGGCCCAGGGCTACTACTGTATTGCAAAAGTGTGCGTTTTTATGAGAAAAGCGTTTCAGATTTCAGATTTGTGCCATTTTAAGTTTCCGACTGTGTTTTCTGTAGACTTATCTAGTTACAAGGTTAGTAAGCGTAAACCAGAAGCTTCGTAAATCCTTTATTAGGTGTCCACAAACAACATAAAACGAGCGCTTTCGCTCGGTAAATACCGAGCTTTATCAAGTTAACAGTGTAGTGCAGTTTACTTGAATAAGTACAAATCTTAAAGTCACGTGTTAAAATACCTTTTGGTACACGCTGAACAGACACACATTCTTTAAGATAGTTAATTTCCAGCTGGTTGCTCTTATAAGCATAGAGCTTATCCCTCAGAACATCAAAATAGTTTTCAATATTATGAATGTTATTAGAAATTAAAGTACCTTGGTTAAATGAGAATTGACGTCCAGTCCAAACGTTAAAATTAAAAGCTTTAGGCTGTAAATCCAAGGAATCCATTTGTTGCCTTTGCGTATTTGCTGTTTGCTCCTGGTTAGGAGCTTTAGTAGATGCTGCATTACCTGGAAGTTCAAAGGCTGTAGCAAATGTCGTTCCTACTAGCGTGTTAGGTGCACGTATCCTTCTTTGCTCCAAAGCATGCTGCTGGTTCCCAGGCAATGCTGAATTAGAACTGTCTCTAATCGTGTTTAGGGTATTAGTGAGTTGAGTAAGCATAGCCAAAACTTGGTTAAACTCCGAACGAATTATTGGGCTGCCCTAGAATGGAGCTTAAATTTATGGTGCTAGAGCAAGTGACACCAGATGCCAGAGAAGGTGACTGGGAGACAACTTTAGAGTATAGAGAACTCCAATGGAACTTAGACTTGATGCAGGGAAACCACCTGGCCTTAACGACAACATAAATATTAGTAGTGTGCTTAGGTTGAGGATGGCCCGGCTATAGTGCCGTTTACATTAGTTATGCAACAGATTGTAATGTGGCCATATCATGATATTGCACACTTGTCTTTGTTTGTTCTTATTGAGCTCATAATGTACATGCATCATTATAATGTACCACGGCTTGTTGAACACTATATATTATATATATTTTTACATGTACATAAATATTATATATTTTATATATACTGTTATTTAAAGTGCCATTAGGTTTAGATTTTAGTATATTGTAGTTGCATTTTAATTTTGGCTTGTAATGGATTACTCAGTTTTTCATTATGAAATGTCACTATTTATTTATTTATTTGTCCTATTTTACATTTATGCATACATTTTTTTGCCATTGCAGCATATATGGTTATACATACATTTCAATGTAATATTTATATTTATATATTATTATACACAACTTTTGTGTTTTTAGCATTTTAGTAAGGAAAGGTATTTTAACAACCTTAAATAACTGGTTCAGTTATTGAGTTAATTACTCAATTAATTATTTTAACACGTGACTTTAAGATTTGTACTTATTCAAGCAAACTGCACTACACTGTTAACTTGATAAAGCTCGGTATTTACCGAGCGAAAGCGCTCGTTTTATGTTGTTTGTGGACACCTAATAAAGGATTTACGAAGCTTCTGGTTTACACTTCCTAGCTGTGGATTTATCATTTTATTGGCCCTGTTCTTTTTCTGTTTTGGTAGTTACAAGGTTAGACCAACTTTTTTTTTTTTTTTTTTAGCTTTTTGGGCTTTTTCTTACTGTACTTGCTGTGTAGGCCTTGACATTTTGACATTTCTTTTAACTATGTCGTCAGCTACCAATTTATTTCTGTGTAGCTTTTGTCTTTAGCTTTTAGAGCTTGTTTACAAAAAAAAAGTGAAAAAAGAACTGTTTAAATGTGCATATTGTTTAGTTTCCTGCTGTTATTTCTTAGTAGGTGTTACAGCTTCCCTTTCAGTTGTTTTCTTTGTAGTACTGTAGAGGTGGTTGGCTAGAATTTCTTTTTATATCCAAATCTGTTGGTTTTGTCAGGTTTTTTTTTTTTTTTTTTTTTTTTTTTTTTTTTTTTTTGCTTAGTTGTGCTTTTGGAGCTGTTAGCAAAGGAAAACAAAACATTTAAAACAAAGTGTAGTCATAAGATTTATACTCTTGACAGATGTAACTTATATGCTGTCTTCTGTGTGTGGGGGGGTGGGGTGGGGTGGACATCTTACTGAGAAGTGAGAAATCTGTGATGCTTTTGATAGTAGAACTATTAGAGGCAGAAGGAAAAAACGTAATCTTAAGTGTCTTCTCCTAGTTCAGAATCTAGTCCTGAAGTGCCTTTTCATTATGTGTTACCTCAAGGTCAACCCTTCAACTTGTGGGATTGAACCTCTTTTAACTCTTCTCAGTAAAGACATAACATAAAAAATAAAAATAAAGGTAGAGGAAGGAAGAAGAATCTCAAACATAGAGATGTCAAAGCTGGGACTTCTCAAGATTTTTCTCCTACTGCAGTCCCTAAAAAGGAAGTTGGAAGACTCTACCTCTTCCACTGCTGCTTCTTTGGAAGGTATTCTAAAAACTTCCTGTAACTTTTGTTCCAGATTCTTCTCTCAGGTTTACCAGGCAAGAAAATGTGTTCTCTCAGTCAGAGATTTAAGTCAGGAAGTTTTTTACCCTCTAGAGCATGATCTGTGAAATCCATAAATTCCTTCATTAGTCAATTTGAGATGAATGACATTCACTATACAAAAGTGCTGACAGCTTTCTAAGAGTTGCAGCAAGAAATAGGTCTTTTCACTTTCTCCTCTGGTAACAGGGTAGACAGAGATATTTTTCCGAACCCTCATTTTAAGCTTTCACTTTCAGGTATTCCTTACCAGCAGTTGTCACTACACGAGTTCTGATGTGGCTGGTCACTACCCTGCAGATGTCGACTTCTATGTTGAAAGAAGTGTTATTGTCAGCCCTGATTTTGAAACAGGACAATATGGTTTGATCCCCTACATCACCATGAATGACCTAGTGAAATCATTATTTATGATCCTCCCATGAATTACAGTCTGTCTCAGTACCACGGGCACTGTTGCTGACCTTCAGTGGTTTGGCATTCAAGCCCTTTCCGTCAAGGTCTTCAGCACCAGGCTTGATGTTAGTAAGTTCATTGGTGCCTGATTCCAGACTTGGGCAGCAAGTTCTATGCTTATTAGTGTTTTTAACTTTAGTGTGGGCTCCAGTGGGTTTAAGCCTTGGGCAGCCAGTCATCATTGGTACCCTTTGTTCCAAGTTTTGTCTAATGTTATTTTTGCCATTGACACTGCAGACTGTTCTGCATGTACTGCCCTCATTCCTGCCTACTTTTTTGGCCACTGTTCTTGACAGTAAAACAGAGGGTGCAAGGGGTTCCTATAGGATCCTCCACTGTTGTCTTCAACAATCTCAGCTCATTCTTCCTTTCCTCAGAACCCTGCCACCATGTAGAAGCAGGAAGTATAGGTACAAGAGGAAGTACCTTGGCTCCCCACTGGCTTCTCTCACTCAACGCATGGATAACAGAGCTGGTACAGATACCCTGTTGTCTTCCCATATAACTCCAGATTTGGGAAGATCTTTGAAATATTGAAGTAAATGGGTAATTGGGACACTGACCCAATGATATCTCTACAAAGCATCTTGCAGGAGGCTTTTCGGTTCACCTACGTCCCTTCTGGATTGTCCTCCTGCTAATAAGATGATAGTTCTTGTATTCAGAGACACGTAGAAAGAACCTGATGTTGTGGAGCCTGTTCCAATGAGACAGGACAGTATTCATCAGTCCCTTAAAGATCAAGTGCCAATGGCTAATCAACAAGAAGTTAAAGTGCTTCCATATAGTCCGTTATGCACTCTTACCTTTCTAAATGTTACCTATCTATGCTTTTGGATTGTTTGTGGTAGCTGTTTTTAAAACAGCAATAACTTTAAAATAATGAAATGCCACCTCTAACATTTCTGTTTTGCTCTCAGCTGCCCAGTCGGAAGTAAGATCCATACAAGATGTGCTGATGGCAGAGTGTGGAACAATGCAATCATACTTCTCAAATGTCCTTAATTTTGCACAATATCCCTTACTAGGCCTTATATTTCCACCCTGTCCCTGTAATTTTTTTTATTTTTTCTGCTGACTCACTGAGAATTATGGTCAGTCAGTAATGCCAGATGTTTAAGTTCACTTTATATCCTGTTGTCCCTGATTTGGTCTTTTGTCCACCCATTTTCATTTCCTTGGCATGGGATTACTAGACAGTAAATGTCACTGGGATGAATGAGTGAAATGTGCATTGATTCAGCAGTGTTTCAGTAAGTGTCATCATTTTTTTAATAAAACTTCAGTTTTCTGGTGCTGTTAGCTTTACTTCCCCATGCTGAAATTCAGAATTAAGACTGTTCTTATTCAGCGGTGAAAAGTTGTTCCACTCATTTGAGTCATCATGTGTCGACTCATGAACCAGAGCAAGTTATTTGTGCCTACTTGGCTGATCATAAAGGCAAAGGCAGTCTTTTTAAATTTATTTTTTTCTACCACCGAATGCACATTTTCTCTAGGCAACAAAGTTGTCAGCAATTGGAATCCCTGAGGGATGGAAACAAAGTAAAATATCTGTTTTTTTAAGAACCAAATGTTCAGTGCCAGTTAATCTTTAAGAATTTGAAAATATTTGTGCAGACTCTTCTGATACATTCCATTATAACTGTAGCAGCCCTTAAAAAGGCACCTACTCTACAGATTCTGTTCATCCTCTGGGTAAAAAACAGTAGGGTAATGGAGAGGTTTTGGAAACAGGTTTATGTGTCCTGGACTTTTTAATTCAAGTATTACCATGTTTATCACATGCCTATGCAAGCCACATGTATGGTGCACCTCTTTGTACACCAGAGGTTAGCTGTATTTCCCCCTACTCTTTTGACCACCACCCCCTTTTCTGTCCCTTCCTGCTCCCTTCCATTTCATATTGGTTTTCTTTCCCCATGAGGATCCTACACTACTTTGTCTTTTTTCTTTCCTCATTCAGCTTTTCCTCTTCACCCTCACATTTTTCACTTGTATGCATCTTCTGGTTATATCTGAACCTCTTATACAAGTTACTTTTGAAGATTTCAGTTTTTATCTTCCATATGTCCAGTACATAGATCATCAATGAGGTAGCCTACACTATATGGGTCTTACCCCTACACTAGCCAGTTTGACAGAGTTCTGGGTGCTTTCCCTGTACTCCAGCTTTCAGGTGCTCATGTAGAGCTCCATATAAAAAGTGGTTGGAGTGCAAAAGGCTTTAGAGCTTTTTTGTTGCTGAAGTGAGTGCATCTTCAGTAGGCCCTCTATAACTTTCAGTTGACTATCAATCCTTCAAGAGCTGGGCAGATAACTCCCCTTTGGTGAACACCTTCCTATTTCCAATATGTTATGAAGAAAACTGGTGGGTTTTATTTCTGTAAAAATATTTCTTGTTGCTAGGAAATGGACTGTCTGCATTTCTAAGGAAATTGTCATGTTGTGTAAACTTTTTGTGAGGAAAAGTTTTAAGACTGACTAAAAGTTACTCAGATTTTAAACTTTTGTGTGTGGGAGACAGGATTTTGTGTTTGTGGGGGACTACCAGTGGTTTACTTTCCTCAGAACTAGTTGTTTTCTACCAGTCAATTTACTGACTTATCCAGGCTCTGCTGCCCAATTTCTACCCTCTTTCTCAGCTTACCTGTGGCCTTTAGTCTCTGTGTTTGTACCTTCCACTGCAAGAAAAAAAAAAGTTTGTTAAGAAGTCTTTGAGTGTCAGACCACCTCAGATGTTGCCGCAGTCTCTGGCGGTTGACTGTGCTGTGGCTACTTGTTTTTCTTCAAGTCACCTATCTTTTCCCTCCAGTCCTCTTGGTGTAGCCTTCCAGGCCACCAAAGACCATGGAAGAGCCACATCATCTGTGACTGTAACGTTGCTCTTACTGGGCTGGGGAGAGCCAGTTTTGGGGACATGTGAAGAGTCTTCACTTGGCCAGTACGGGGATGTGGAAGAGTGGTCTAGTGCGCCTAAGAGCCAAACCTTGTCCAGGGAAATTGTGCTTAGTAAGAAAAATTTCCGGTCTCTTGTTTGTATCTGTGGACAGGGCAGATTACTGAGATTTGCCAAGAAACCAATTACTGATTTTTCATTGAGAAGTAAAATTATTTTTTTTTATTTTAACATATTATTTCAGTCAGAAGGGGGGGTTTGGTTGTACCTCTGGAGTTTCTTCTCAATCCCAACATGCTGACTCTAAGGAAAGTACAGCATCTCTGATCCATTATTATTTATTTATTTATTTATTTAAGTTTGATGACTGGGGAAGTCCACTGGGCCAAAAAGAGCCCATTTTCATTGGAGGCCCGGGGAGAAATGCTCCAAAATAATTGCAAGTTACATTTCACATGTTACAAAAGGACATAGTTCATATAGCTAATTAAACATTTACAGATAAGCTCCATGATATTTGCAATTGGCTTGTCACAATGTTACAAAAATGAAAAGACATAATTCAATACAGAAATTTCAACATTTACATAAAGTGAATATTTTTGTTATAAAATCAGTTGTAGGTTTAACATTTCAAAATATATAGCTACTATTCAATATATATTCAAGCTGAAAGAAGTTTTTCAGTGGGACCAGAGTGAGATTTCAGGATGTTACACTATCAAGATCATATGTTAAATTTTTTTATGTGTTTTGTGAATATGCAGATGTTAATGGTTAACCTTTCTTCTTCTGATGTAAAGAATTCATTAAATATCCTTTGTTAAACAGACTTGGCAATCAAGGCCAGGCACTAGGGTCAGCTGATGCGGGAGACAAAATTGCTTAAAAAAAAAAAACAGAAGCATATTCATCCCACACTTCGTATTTCATTTCACTGTCAGAAACATATGCTTCACCACATTGCAGTCTCACAAGCATACAAATGTGTTTAATTACAATCACATTACCAACAGTGTACAATTCAGATGGAAGATTATGACCAAATGAATATTCACATGTGCACACACTCACACACACACACACACATACATACATACACACACTCACAAACACACACACACACACACACACACACACACACACACACACACACACACACACACACACACAGATGTGTGCAATCAAATGAATGAATAAGCATGTAAATAATAGTCTCATTAACATTTTTCTGATAACTACTATGAGACACATACAGTAGCGCTCAACCTCTGAGCTCAAGAATCATGAACAAAGATAAACAATAATAGAGAACAAAGACACAAAAGTCAGGTACAGATTTTAAATACTGCTGTTATGCCCTTAGAAAGTTGCTAGAATAATAGGTTTAGAATTAGCTTGCATTTCCTGATGTATTTGAAATCTGAAACTCAAATGGCTGGTCTTGTCATTATTTAGTGACTGCAGCCCTTAATTTGGTAAAAAAACTACAAACTGTATGAGGAGCAGCAACTTTAGTACAGTTGAGAGGCATGACGTGTGCACCTGCATGCAAACACATATACACATATACACATATACACACACACACACACACACACACAAAAACACACACCAGCCACAGAACCACTTTATTGACAGCACATGCAGGGTCAATTAAGAGGTATCACTCACTCATTCACTCACTCACACGCACATGCACACAGTTTCACTCACTCTCACACACTCTCACGCATGTGAAAGTCTCAGTCACTCATGCTCACACATGTATATGCATAAACACGCACACACACGTGCACACACACACACACACACACACACACACACACACACACACACACACACACACAGTTTCACTCATGCTCACACACTCTCACGCATGTGAAAGTCTCAGTCACTCATGCTCACGCATGCATATGCATGCACATACACGCACATGCACACACACACACACACACACACACACACACACACACACACACACACACACACCAGCCACAGAACCACTTTATTGACAGCGCATGCAGGGTCAATTAAGAGGTATCACTCACTCACTCACTCACTCACTCACTCACTCACTCACTCACTCACTCACTCACTCACACACTCACTCACTCACTCACTCACTCACATGCACATACACACAGTTTCACTCACTCACACACTCTCATGCATGTGAAAGTCTCAGTCACTCATGCTCACACGTGCATATGCATACACACACGCACGCGCACACACACACACACACACACACACACACACACACACACAAATTTGCATTAGCAAGCTTTATCTCAAGGGGATGAAGTCTGTATCTTAGAAGGTTATTATTCGCAAACTAAAGCCTTCCAGCTTTTGCCAGATTGACTTCTTTGAAGCAGTCACCAAAGCCATAGATGAGGGTAAAATGGTTCACACAGCTTATCTAGATCTCGCCAAGGCTTTCGACACCATCCCCCACTCTGGAATTATAGATAAGCTCACTAAACTAGGTATAAATCCCTATGTCACAAGATGGGTTGCCAACTGGCTTATGGACAGAACCCACACTGTGAAAGTAGCGGATTCCAAATCCGACATCAGACCAGTGACAAGTGGAGTTACCACAGGGTTCAGTCCTGTGTCCTCTCCTGTTTGGTATCTACTTCTCTGAAGTGCAGGCCAACACAGAAGGTCTTTGACTAACAAAGTTTGCAGATGACTGCAAACTAGGAGCCATAATCAAAACTCCTAACGATGTGGACAAACTACAAAAGGGCCTCACTGAGACAGATACCCGTTGTCAAAGCCATGGCCTGAAGCTCAATGCCAAAAAGTGTATTGTCATCCCCTTTGGTAAAAACTCTGTACCCATGAACTACCACATAGCTGGTAGTCTACTTAATGCTGAAAATGTGATAAGAGACCTTGGGACACAGGTGGATAGTAGTCTCTCCTTTGATAACCACATTGCCACAGTGGTCACGAAATCCTTCTGTGTGGCTCATCTCATCACAAAAGGAATCTCATCCAGAAAAAAAAGAGGTCATCGTTCCCCTCTACTCATCACTCATTAGACCCATTATAGAGTACAACGCCCCTTTTGGTATGTACCTCACAAGACATCTACAACAACTGGAAAGACCACAGAAATACCTCACAAAGAGGATTACTGGCCTCAAACTGATGCCCTATGCAGACCGTCTCAAAAAACTACAGCTTTACTCCATTGCATATCGCCTACTCAGGGGCAATCTCTGCCTAACATACAAAGCTATGTCAAACCCAGAGCTGTTGGACATGCTCCACTTAAAGAAATCCCAGTCCCTCTGAGCTACATGTGTTAGGGACCTAAACCTTGTCACCACAATAAACAGAACATGCTGGAGGGATAGATTCCTGTCCCAGAGACTTCCCATACTCTGGAACAGACTACCTATCAATGTCAAACAGAGCTCCTCATTAGCACTCTTCAAGAAAAATCTTGATGATTGGATGGGAAATGGGAACTTCACCCCGGGGATCACTTATGTGGCACTGCTCGACAGGGGCACAGGAAAATAATTTTCTTGGGTGGCGAAAGCCAGGGTACATTTTTTTGGCTAGGCTTGTATGGGCCCTAGGGCCAATAGCCTAGTACCTACCTATGAACCTATAAAAACCACAAATTTTACAAAGAACAGACTAAATGCATGAGATAAAATGAAAGAGAGTCTGCAAAATTAGGGATGAGTTGCCTTTAGTGCTGTGACACTCATAAGATCAACCCTGAGCATCATTTTCACTCCCCTTTATTTACTTTATCACTGTATTTTTCAGAAAGTGTTGAGAGCTGCTCTGATTGTAGTGAAACTATAGCCTATGCTGACAAGTCTGTTGCAGACAGAAGTGTAGCTAGTTATTCTGTAGCTCCCTCCCTCAGTTTTGACTTTGAGGAGCAAAACATGAAAAGGCTTCTTGGATTTAGAGAGCAAGAAAAGTTATTTTCTTTTTTAAACTGTAGCAAACTGCTTGCTACAGTTGTAGCCAGCAGCTGCTACAATTAATGCTTGCCACACATGGAGCACTAAAGTGCTTCATTACCTATCAAAATCCACTGAAGACTGATTGGCTTATGTCTGTTGTGCCCCCTTACATTTTGCAGTCGGAGTGGCTGCTCCCTTCAACCCAGCCTAACAATGCTTTTGATTGCATAACACATTAAAAACACAAGATTAAGTGTAAGAGGTGCAGCAGGCACCAGAATGGTGGGGAAAGCAGTGTGGTACATTGCAAGTGGGAGACAGAGAGAAGAAAAGTAAGGATGCAGTAGAAGCAGTCAGGAGAGGACTCAAAGAGTTGTGAAGAAGCAGGCAGAACAGATAGGTGGATCAGGGCAGGTGAGGGGACAATGGAAAGCAGGATAGCAGAGTTAAAAGTGGCTAGGCATGAAGAAACACCAGTTGGGAAGGGAAGCAGAGAGGAACTTGAGGGAAATGGAATGAAAGGGCATCTACTCAGAAGAGAGGCAGAAAGGAGAGTCAGAAAGAACAGGTGGCTAGAAGGAAAATTATCAAAGGTGGTCATGGACAAGCAATCCTAGCCCAGGAGTTATATAGGCTATCCCACATGAAGCAGAATGGCTGCCGGTGGTGGGAGACTCATTGCCAGAGGTAATGGATGAGTGACAAGGGAAAGCTGGCCACAAAACAAAAGTGATGTACACATGTAATTTTGTCTGTGTGAACAATGAACTGTTGGAAGGCACCAAAGAAGTGGCTGTAAAAGAAACTGAGTAAGTGGTTGTTGTATGGAAGAATTTTGGGCTACAGCTGCTGAGCTGCAGTAACAGAAGTGGTTCATACCAGGAAGCAGAGAATTTGGCATTTCAGCTGCTGACTCAGGAAGTAGATCAGGGGATCAGGATAGTGTGGGAATGAGAGTGAGAGAATGTGTCTTTTCCATTAAAAATGCCTCATAGTTATGATAGCTGACTAGTCTGATTTTCTGCTGACATTCTGAAAGAGATATACTGTAAAAGCTCTAAACAGTTTAAAAACTAAAGTATCCAACCCTTTAATGCATTCTATTTCTCTGTCTTGCCATGTCAATCTCTGTGTCTGTCTCTCTCTGTCACACACACACACACACACACACACACACACACACACACACACACACACACACACACACACACACACACACACCATCCACAGAATTCAGGATGTGTGAAAAAAATGAAGCTAGATATTTTAACACTTACCTGTTGTGTGTTTTTCTTCATTTCTGTCATATGAAACATAAGCAAAATCAACTTCCCCAACCTGCATTCCAGACTTTCTTTAACACCTTTAAGACAGGAACAAAGGAACAGAAGTTGTAGCTGATCGAAAGAAAAGGCGGCACATATGTCTCCAAATATGATTAGCCTTTGGCGACATAAGCATACTTCTCTGCTGCCCTCCTTTGAGAAGCAGTATTCTATGGTAGTGCTGCTCTTGTTAAGACAGCAACCTGCAAAAAAGTCTCAAAAATTGATACATTTAATGAATAAGAAGATGGAGGTTTAATTTTTGACAGCAGGATCAACCAGATGGCTGTTTATAAATGTGTGACCTGTAGCAGAGCAATAGATTTGAACGGACAACCTGATAAGTAATTTGATGCTATTAATGTAATTAAATTGCCCTAAACAGTATTTTTTTCTGTGGGAGCATTTTTCATTACTGTACACATAGAAAAGTAAGGCATCTAATGACCCTGCTCTTCTATGATTAGAACAAGCATAAATACTGCAATTGTGTGTTTTTAGCAGGAGCACGTGGATGAGCTAGAGGCACTCTGTGAAGGGGGAAATAAGTGCTTACTGCTGTAAGAGTCATATATGGTGCACTGTGTAAGTAGTGCTATAGGCATAGATGAGTTAACAAATGGATTTTACTGGGACTGCTCTCATTCGCATTGCATTCAATCTTCAGAACTGTATGTGTGAATGTGTATGTTTTCTTCCCCCCTCGCCAGTGAGGATATTCCACTTCTTTAATATCCCTTCTTCCTCCCCTTTCCTTTTCCCCCTGCCCACCCTTATCACAACATTTTATTTATTTCAAGCTACAAGTCAGTACACTTAACCTTAACTTACCTACTAATGCTAGTGCAGAAATAATAATCTCCAAACTGCAGCTAAATACTAGTAAAGCCATAAATATCATCTGTGTCTATCTCCCCCCTGGGAACAACTGCAATATATTAGAAGACATTCTTAGCTGGCTCACTAGTAATATCCCACAAGAAACCATTATTCTTGGGGACTTTAACATTGACTGGAACTCTTGCACAAATATAAATCCCACCACCCACATTAACCTGTATGGCTACTCACAACTAATTAATCACCATACCAGAACCAATAAAATCAATAACAAGGCAACCACCTTAGACTGGATACTAACTAATACCCCACAGCAAACCTACACAACAGGCATCCTTCCTGATGACCTTAGTGACCATTGTCTGACATATATTATTAGACATAAAACCAACATAACATTCCCAAACACTTTCCGAACAATACGCTCAAAAAGCATTTCAACCTAGAACTTTTCCAAGCAGAACTTAATCAATGTAATTGGTCTCCGCTAAAAACTCTCCCTCTCAACAATGCCGTGGAATACTTTAATTCTACATTCTTGGCTATCTTGGATCATCATGCTCCAACCCGTTCTATCAGAATCATAGCTAAACCAGCCCCATGGCTTACTATTACTACTAAACAGAAAATCCTACTTAGAAATAAATATTGGGCAAAATGGCGGACTTCCAAGAATCCATCAGACCATCAAACCTTTAGAGAACACAGAAACAGTACTAAAAGAGCCATCCTGCTAGATAAAAAGAATTACTATCTACAATTACAACAATCCTCTACCAGACAACCTAAAAAATTCTGGGCTAGTATTAATAATCTTCTCTACCCAGGCCAATCAATCATGCCCAGTCCCCAAGGATCTAACCCCAATAATCCAAAAGAAACTGCCAATGCCTTCAACTCTTTCTTCACAGAAACCATCCAAACTATAGCTAGCCACCTATCACCTGATATATCTAACTTGCCCACATCTTCCCATAATCCTCCCCCACAATTTCACCCCCAACCAGTATCCACTTCTTACATCTCCTCCCTTCTCCAAAAGTTAAAACCAACCTCCCCATCTGCAGATAAACTCCCAGCAGAATTCTTACAAAAAGGTGCTAAAGCCCTAGCCTACCCTATTTCCATTCTGATAAACAGATCTATAAAAGAAGGTGAAGTACCATCAATCTGGAAAATCTCACATATCATCCCTTTACATAAAGGTGGAATTTCCAATGACTTCTCCAACAATCGTCCCATAGCTTTACTATCCCCTATAGCTAAAATTTTGGAAAAATGCATTCACAAGCAGATACTCAATCACCTTCTTATAAATAACCTACTTGCCAACTGCCAACATGGCTTTAGACCTTTTCATAGTACTACCACTGCCCTGCTATCATTCACAAACTGTATCAACAACAACCGTAATAACAATAGACTATCATCCGCAGTTTTCATTGACCTATCCGAAGCTTTTGATATGGTCAACCATCAACTTCTACTCCACACCCTTAAGTCTCTCTCCTTGGATTCTCTATCTTTAAAATGGTTTACATCTTACCTTGGCAATCGTCAGCAGGCCGTACTCTGGCAAAATGAACTATCCAATCACCGCCCAGTCTCCCTCGGCGTTCCACAGGGCTCTGTTTTAGGCCCACTTTTATTTTCTATCTTCATAAATGACCTGCAATCTGAAATCCCATACACCTGCATTCAGTATGCAGATGACTCTACATTAATCTGCTGTGCCTCCTCACCAACCGAACTTCAGTCAATTACTCAAAAAGCCTTTAACACTGTTGAACAATGGTTCTCCTACCGCTGCCTTCTTCTAAATCCCAAAAAAACTAAATTGCTACTTTTCACCCCAACCCAAAAGTCTTCCCCTGTACAAATAAATCTTATTTCTAATAATGGTACCCTTATCTCACCTGACCCTACCACTAAATTGCTAGGTATAACAATTGACAACAACCTAAACTTCGAGACACACATAAACAATACAATAAAATTAATTAATAAGAAACTTGGATCCCTCTATCGCATCAAAAACTATCTTTCACCAGAAGCTAGGTCTGCCATAGCTCGAACTCACCTTTTATCCACTCTGCTCTATGCTGCTCCCATATATACTAATATCTCCAAGAACAACCTCAAGAAACTAGCAACTTCCTACAATAATATTGCTAGATTTGCTACAGGCTCCCCTTTCAGAACCCACTGCTGCTTAAATCTTAAACACTTAAACTGGCTTGAATTCCCTAACCAGCTTCAATCTTACCACCTTACTTTAGCCCACAAGACCCTGTATCAACCTAGCAACACTCCTATACTCTCTAGCCTTATCACACCATATAACAACCTCAAACATTTACGTTCCTCAAACAAACTACTGATTAACACTACTAAATCAAACAACTCAGCAGGTGACTCCTTGTTCTCAAACTCTGTAGGAAAATTATGGAATAAACTTCCGACCGAAATCACAGCTCAGACTTCTCTCCTACTTTTTAAAAAACATCTAAAATCACATCTCAATAATCACTGGCTATGCACCTGCACTAACCCTGGCTAATTTCTTCTCCCCCTAACTCATTCCCTACCTTCCTTCATGTCTTCATATGAAATATAGGTTTACAATCTATCCAACGTACACTAATTATAAGCATTTTATGCATAAATTATCACTGTAACCTATGAACTGGAATACTATTAAAAAAAAAAAAAGGGGGGGGGGATTTTCATTTTGACTGTACTATCTTACATTTCCTAAATATTTTTTCTTAACACTTTATAACTTCTTTTATGTAATTGTACTATTATGTATCTCTATGTGGAGCTTTTCTCCCCGGGCCTCTACTGAAAATGGACATGTATCCAGCTAGACCAGCCCGGTCAACAAATGTAAAATAAAAATAAATTTCAGATTAATCCTGGTGCTGCCTGACAAGCATCAGATACTGGCATTATCCTCCCTAAGGCGTCCTCCATGACTTAGAGAAGTGTCTAAATGTAGTAGAAGTTTGGATAGCACTTGTTTCTCTCTTTCTGGCTTTGATTCATTGTATATCTTTTGTTTCCCCTCTAGCCCCTGTCTCCAACCTTCTTCAGTGTCTGCCCTTATTGTCTTCTGTCTTGATTCCCATATCACCACCTGTTTCCTTCTTTTCCTTTTTGTTTTCGCCTTTTGCTTCTTCTGTCAGGTTTCTCAGTTCTTGTGTCTTCTTAGTTCTTCTTTATCCCCTCTTTCATTACTCTGCTACATGGTCTGAGATATGTTTCCCCTGGATCTCAATCCTCTCAACTGTCGTTATTGTGTTCCCCTTGTTAATTATTTTTCCCAGACTACTAACGTATGCTTGTTATTACTCTTTCTACTGCAGTCCTGTTTCCTGGCACCTTCTTATTATACAAAAGCAATAGCCCTTACCTTGCAGGATGCTCAGCTGTTTGCTATCCCTTCTTCCTGTCTTACTTTGTTGTGCTTGTGTTTTATATGTATAATTTATGTTTGCTGATTCTTTTCTTCAGTGTGGCATACTTCATTATCCGTAACTAGCCCAGTTCCTTCACCCATGCATTGCATCCCATTTCTTCCTGTCCTCCATGACTTTGTCTTTATAGCCCTGTCCCTCATGCCCATTTCTCTTCTCTATTGCCCTGCCAAGCTTCCTAAACCCTGCATCATCCTAACATTGAGAATTTGACTCCACAGTTGTATCTCCTTATCCCTCTTCTAAGTATGCATCCACTTCACTCAGTAGCTACCCCCTCCACCTCCATTTCTACAGTTTTCTTGTAACCAGCTTCTTGTCATCTTTCTTACTATTTCTGTTTTGTTTTTTTTATTTGTTTACATGAGCATATATTTAATCCAGGCCACTACCTGCATCAGTTTAAACACAGCTATTTTTGAAACCAGAGCTTTCTGTCACTCACAGGGATATCAGAATAGTCCAGTTCAATTTTTATTTCAATAAGCATTCTATTGAATGGGATAATTTTTCAACTTTTTTGCCTGACTGAAAATTTCTTCTTTAATTTTATATAACTATTTACACACACACACACACACACACACACACACACACACACACACACACACACACACACACACACACACACGCGCTATTACTTGCTGAGGAAAGCTTCCCCTTGCCCTTTTTTTCTACTTTTTCTGTGTTCTTTCAAACAGTTTATCTTAAAATGGGCAGATAAAAGTACTGACAGCTCATGCAGGAAATTTTCCAGGTCTCTTTCAGATACACTTTCTTGTATTCTCAGAATCCTGATGTTACAGCCTCTGAATTTGTTTTCCAAGCCATCCATTTTATAAATGTCAATAAATAAGTAGTAAGTAACTTTGCTGCCTTAGTTTTTTCTTCCATTTCCAGTTTTTTTCTGCTCTGCTCCTGCACCTCTGTTTTTATTGCTGCCTTGTCTGCTTCCAAGTCCAGGGCTGTTCCTCTTAGCTTTTCCAGTTTTTGATGCTAGTTTCCTATGGTCTCCTTCAGCAGGTCTATGTCCTAAGCTACCCTATTAGTTTTTGGAACATTTTGTATAGTTGCTTCTCCAGTGTGGCACCCTTAAAAGCAGACAACTGATTTTCTGTGTCTTTTCGATCTCCACACCTCTCAACCTCTTAGCACAAGAAATCTGCTAGAATAACAAGATTTGTGTTAGCATACATTTTCTGGAGGATATGAAGTCGAAACATAAATGTATGTCATTATTTAGTGACTTCAATCCTTAGTGATTTGTCAGAAAACTACAAAGTTTATGAAAAACAGACCACAAATATGAGGTAAAAATCTGGACATTTGGCAAAAATGTAGACAATTGAGAGCTATGGTGCTGTCACTAGGAGCCTCTCCTGTTGATGTTTTTACTGGGCTTCTCTCCAGAGCTCCAAACCTAAGCAGCCACTTTGACTGGACTCACTAGAACCCCCCCCCCCCTGAGCATTCTCAACTTCTAACGTAAGGAAGCTAAACTGTATGTCTCATATGCTGCTTTTCCAGTGAGATGTCAAAATCATTAGAAGAGTTTGTGGACTAGAACCTTATGACTCATTTACACTCAGTGGTAGCACCTGTGTCCCCAGTGTCAAACATCACTATGCACTTTGCACATAATTTGAATAGAGCAGCAGGTGCTGATGTAGCTCTCCACAGTCATGCTTGGTTGTGCTTGACTGACTTTGCCAAGTTTTCCAAGGTGTCCTAACATAATTCCCATTTAATAAATGTATGTTGTTTGGTCGTGTAGTTAAGGATAAAAAGTATAATATATGAAAAAGGATTGCTGTAGGTATAACATTTCAGATTCCACAACACCATTCACTTACCTAAGTGTGTGTCCATAATGCAGAATATGTGTATTTAGACCAAAATCAGACGCTATACAAGGACTCAGAAATTCAAGGATATAATTGGTATGGTAGTCAAGAAAAGCTGGATCTATTTGCAGATGATATTATTTTATACCTGGTAAAACCAGAAAAGGACATTTCAGTGTTGTGGAACATTTCGAGGCAGTTTCAAATCTTTTCGGGATACAAAATTAATGAAGCTAAAACAACAAACTGATTCAGCAATATCCATATTTATGGAGAGATGATAAAATGAAGTACTTAGAAGTACAGATTAAAACAGATTCTGGTTTTGCAGCTAAGGATATGTGGGAAAAGGATACACAAAAAATAATACAAAACTGAAGAAATTTGGAAGCTGTTCTATGGATATGGATAGCAAGAGAGAAGCAGTTCAAATGCTTTTAGTCCCTTCAGTTTTATACACAGGTCAGGCATATTGTTATCAACCAGATGAGAGTTGCAGATAGCAATTAATTAAGAATTTTATCTGGGAGAGGAAGATGGCAAGAGTTAAGCGGGATAAGCTGAGTCTTCCAATAGAACAGGGCGGTTTGGGATTACCCAATTTAGAGGGGTATTTCAGAGCTTCACAGTTAAGGCATCTATACATAGCACAAGCAGAAACCTATAATTCAAAGTGGAAAGGGATGATGCTGAAACAGGGGGGTAGCTCAAGAAACAAGGAGAGACTGGGATTTTGGATGAAGATCCTTAAGGATAATAACAATAACCATACAGATTATTATATTCATAAAGTAGCAGAAAGTAGTCTAAGAACTAAGCCAACACGAGGATGGAGAAAGGATATTTTGCCAATAAGGATGACTGGAATTATGGATACAGAGAACAGGCAAGAGGGGGCTGGAATTTATTGGAGAAAACTGGCAAAATATACAAGGTATTGGGAGCAAATTATTAGAGAGTGAAAGATAATAGAATGGGAAGAGGCCAAAAATGTATTTGGATTGCAGACTAGAGATTGCTTTCCCTATCAAGGATTGATATCAGAGTATAGGCATACAGAAAGAAATAGGGGGATCCTATGTAAAAAAATAGTACTGTTAGACTTTTTAGTAGAATCTAGAACAGAAGCTGTTGTTCAAAAAGGTATAATTAGTACAGCATACAAAATATTGCATGATACCTATAAGAATCAATCAGAAGAGGTTAGAAAGGATTGAGAAGAGAGTTTGGATAAGCAACACACAAAGAAACAATGGGGGGTATATGCATGTCTCCCAAATATGCAATAAAGTCTAGAAGATTTAGGATCTTTGCTTGGAAGTGTGTACATAGGTGTTTTTATACCCCAAGCATACTCCAAATAATTTTTCCTCAGGTAGACAGCAAATGTTGGAGGTGTGATGGGGAAGAAAGAGGTAACTCAGAGCATATTGTCTGAGAGTGTAATGAGTTTTCAGACATTAAAGATTTCCTACAGACTACTCTGTCAGAGATACTGGGTGCGCAAATTGATGTAACTAAGGAAATTATTTTTTGAGCTGTCATACAGAATCGGAATTGCCTAGACATAGTAAGGCCTTGCTGAGTTTAATTATGGTGGCTGCCAAAAAAGCAATCACTAGAAAATGGAAATCAAAGTCTAAACTAACTGTACAAGAAGTGAATATGGTAAAAGAGATAAAACAACTTGAATTGGGATCTTTAGAAAAGGGTAGGATCAAACTACATAGAAAAATTTGGAATTGTGGGAAAATACATACAGATGAGGAACAAGGTTTAAAAAAGGCAGGATTTGAATGAGCTGTCATGTTTGACTGACAATGACTGGATACATTAGAAGTGATTTATAATGTTTGCAGATAAAATTATGTCAATATGGTTTGTGATGTATAATGTTTCCAACTAAAGTTATGTCAGTATGGTTTGTTTTCATTTATATAACTGTATGATTGCTTTTGTCGTATATGATAATTTAATAAAGATGTTTCTTGTTAAAAAAAAATCAGAAGCTATGCAATTCCCTTCCATACCCCACACAAACCCTACTGTCTTCTGTTGCCCGACATCCCACCACATCAGAAGAATGCAGCAAGAAAAGAAGTGTTAAGCATCATTAATAAAAGAATAAAAACAGTCAAAGAAAACTACATTCTTGGCTTGAGTCAAATAAATCAAGCATAATAAAACAATTTGACACAATATGGATTAGAATGTCATGAAATTTCCTCATACTACATTTGTATAAGTTTATATAGGTGAAAACACTCACCTGTTATTTTGCTTAAAAAAATAAAGTTGCCTTGTAGTCTGCATTGTATCAGCTTGTTTATTTAATTGTGTTTGATTTCATTCACAAAGGAGCCACCCAAGAGGTTCCAGCAGGTGACGGGATCCAGTTAGTAGATCAGATGCATTTTACTTCCAAAGAAAACAAAGGACCTCAGGCCAGTTTTGGTAGCCTCAATAAGTTTGCTCCTAAAGAAAAATAGTAAAATTCTGTGTCTTCACAGTGCAGTCCATCCTTTCATGCCTGCAGGAAGAAGACTGGATATACTCTTTGGATCAACCTATTTCTGAATAAAGATTGCCAAGGAGTCCAGGAGGTTTCGAAATTTCCAGGTTGGAGGCCAGTCATTCAGGTTTGGCCTTTCTCATTCAGTCTCACCTGAGCACCCAAAGTGTTCACCAAATGCATGCCTCCTGTTGAAGCAAGTCAGAAGCTGAAAGGAGTCAAGATGCTTCCTACTTTGTATGACTGGTTTCTAGCAGTACTGATCTTAGGCAGAGTAGTCACAACATTGGAATCTTTCCTTCAACTTATCCAGTCCTTGGAAATCACGGTGAGCACAACAATTCTCAGTTGGAGGCCACACAAATTTTCACATTCTTCAGATGCACCCTTGCCAGTCTATCCTGTAAGGCATGTCTTCCCTGGATTCCTCTTTTGTAATCCACATTGTCTTGCTTACTTCAGTCTCAAACAGTCACACTAACATTTTGCCACAGACACTTGGTTTATGTAACAGTTATAATATATATGGTTTCTCAAATCAAATTTTACATAAGGCAAAGGCCTTTCCAGTAAAAATTTTCAAGGCATGTAGGAGTCACTTATGACAGTCCATTCCAAATTCCCATCCCTGCAGTGATTATCATTGTGGATGCCTATGAACTTTTATGAACTGGGGGGGGGGGGGGGGCATTGTCAAGGGCAGACATTTTAAGGTGCTCTTTCACAACCATTGTTGCGTAGATGTGGGTAGTCCACTTCACTCTTCAGGCCATCCTTAACCCTTGGTACTGATGCCATCTACACTAACAACATGTCAGTGATCTGATACTTAAACAGGCAGGAAAAAACTCACTCCTACTCCCTCAAGAAAAAGTAAGGGAATGAGAATAGGCTATGTGACAACTAGTCACTTTGTGATAACCGGTTGTATTTCTGTGGATGCCAGTTCTCTAACAGACAAGTTCAATCATTGCTTACTGATAGTATATAAATGGCTCTAAGTCTGCCAGTGGTATGAAATGTTTCCCTCACCAGAAGAAGCATTGCTGTGACCTCTTTGCATTCTTGATCAGCACAAGATGTAGCAACATCTTTTCTCTGATCCCTCCTCTAGGAGAATGCACCAAGGATGCCATCATCAGAAATGGCTCGAGTGCTCATTGTTTCATAAAATCAGACTCAGAGCCTTATAAGACCGTCAAAGAGTCTGCCACCCTTTAGATTAGAACCAAATACTCTCTCCTAGCTAAGCATCTGATTCTCAGTTATTTATATACTTTCCTTCTTAAAAAATGTTTCAAAGTGTCCAGGGTCATCTTCCCCAGGTGGTTTTTCATACTGTAGTAAATGTTGCTATGATAGTTACAGCAAGGTAGTGCCTGCTGGGTAAATAGCACATTAATATTCAACCAGAGTAGTGGCTACATCTCAGGCCTTTTTTTATTTTTTATTTTTTTTTACAGTTGTGTCCATCATGAGGTTATTTGTGCAACTGCTACATGGGCTATTTTGAACACATTTGCAAGACACTAGAAGTTGAATATGACCTGTACGCCTCTGTCTTTCTTCAAAACCACAATTAACCAAGGTATAATTTCATGAGGGCCAGCCAGGAAGATCTATCCTCGACACCAGGAAAATCCAGAAGAGCTTGGTTCCCAAGCCTGACTTTTAGTCAGCTCAGCTTGAGCTAAATGGTTTGTGAGTGTGGAAGGTGCCCGGAAAGCTATGAAAGGCGGGCAGCTGCTATATCCTTAGCAGAATATAACTCAAGTGGATTTCCTCCTAGTAAGGAAAGGACAGTGGGGTACAATCAGTGATTGCAAATTTTTCCCCAGTGAAACAGTTGGCCCACAGCAGAAACCACTGGTTGCCACAATCAGCTATAAGCAGTGGACAGAGAAGGCTCCAAAACTTCCCCCTGTATCTTTACTCAGTTGCTCAAAGAGCAACTTGTTTGTGAGCTGAGGAGTACTGCTGCACAAATCAGTCACTTATAGCCTAGTTGTAGTTTCTGCTCTCCCAAAGACGAAGTTAGCCTGCTGTACCTCCCCTTTGTAGTTCACCTAATAAAGACCTGACACCATGACTGGGTATTTTCCCCATTTTCTTCACCACCAGCTTAGTAGATATGGGCGTCCTGAGACAATGTAGGAATTGTCTCATGTTCAGTGACAACCAGCTAATCCTTAGAGAAACAGAAACGGTATGTGAGAGATGTAATTATAGTGTCATTGGAGGCAAGACTCTCAAACAGAAGCACTCAAAATAACAGTCAGGTTGTCAGTAATGTAAGCATTACAACCACCACACATAGTACTGACCCAACACATAGACCAACATATGTTGAGGCGCTTAAAAGCAACTTTCCTAAACTCCAAAGACGTTGGACACATTTGTCATATGGAAAGAATTCTGAGCAACTGTAAAAGCACTCCACTAAAAGAACACCCAACACAGCACATACAGCTGCACCCTTTAGAATCTCAACTACAAGGTCCATGAAGCAAGCTAACACACTACCCAGCATTTTAATCATACAGAACTCCATTGTGAGACATACATGTCATGCTCACCGGGCTGAATAAGGAAAAAAACACAGTCAGTTTTCTGTCAGAGACCAGAATCCACTACCATGCACTCAAGTCATTAGACTGCAAACACTAGCATGACTCAGCAATAGGTCATGTGGATATAAATGGCCTGAGACATACCTCCCTGGACTATATGAAGTGAGACTTTATGGAGCTCTTGGACTATGTGTCCTAGGATGATATTTGACTAACATTGAACAGTATTCTACCCTCACCAAAGGTGATGCCATAATATGAAAAAATGATGACTGACTTCAATAGTTGGCTTAGTTTCTGCTGTCATTCCAAGGAATTTCAATATTTGTCAGCATTTGTGTATATGGTTAACACACTATGTTGCTTTGCCAGGGATGGTCTGCATCTGTCCCCTGTAGGCTTTTTAATATTGTCTAAAACATTGTCCTCCACTATAGTGCCCTTTTTAGTCAGTGCAAACTGACAACCTTCTTACATACCAAAACCAGCCCAAGATAATCTAAAGGCATTACTACTTAATGCCAGAAGCCAAAACAAGAAACTCCGTTCCCTCCAGGCTGTGCTCACCCTGAAGAATGTGGACATGTGTACTGTTACTGAGACATGGTTTAAAGTCATTGAGAGCACCCCGGCAGTGCAGGGTTACAATGCCTTCCACATATTCATGCCAGCTACTGCATCGGCAGGGACCAAAGGTGGACGTGTCTCAATCTATTTCAACAACAAACTCATCTCAAGACTAGCTTGAGCTTCTCCATGTCCAGATTTTCACAGACAAAGCCACATGTCATATTCTTGCAAGCTATAAGTCACCCTCTGTGACCCAAAAAATCCATAAGTTGGTCTTGCATGTACTGGAGGCCCACACCATTGAATCCAATAAAATGTCCGTGGGCAATTTCAACTACTCCGCTATAAACTGGAATACTTACACAACTCCAAACTTACAGGTTCAGAGGTTTCTGGAGTTTGTAAACACAAACTCCTTAGACTAGATAGTCCATAGCCCCACTAGGGGTGCAAACATACTTGACCTGGCACTTACCAACATGGAAGAATGCTGTACCCCACCTAGTGTAGTGTCATCTCTGGTAAGGTAAGAACACAATGCTGTCTCCTTTGTAATAAAAATCAGTCCTGTGACCCAGGCTAACCCCATAATATTTACAAACTATTCTAAGGCAGACGTCCTACTTCTAAGTGATAACCTGTCAAAATTTCAACCCCTCCCCAGCCCTGAGAACACAGCTGCCTATTGTGGAATTGTTCACAAAAACTCTGAATAATCATGTCAGTAAATGCATAGAGACAGCAGTGCCCACCAGAAATAAGCCCAGACCTAACTCAAAAAATGAACAACCCTGGTGGAATCCAAACATAAACAGGTTGTATAAGAAAAGCAAACAAGTCACAGCCAAGATTAGGAAGTGCTACACCCAGCATGATAAAAACACTCTTATCAATCTAAACAAACAAATAAGAGGACATATTAAGTCTACTAAAGCCAAACTTGAGGTAAACTTTGACACCCAGGCAAATAACAAGTATGAGGGTTTCTTTAGCTATGTCCAAAACCTCAAACACAGCAGACAGCAGTGTGCAGAACTAATTGTAAATAGAGTGACCTACACAGAGCCAGAATATATAGCAGCTGTGCTTGCCAACAAATTCAGCTCCAGTTTTACACCCCTCTCTCCCCTGGCTGAACCCTGGGAAATACAGTTAAACAGCACCCTCCCCTAACTACCACTAGGGATCAGGTACTAGTTGCACTCTCTAAGGTCAAAATCACTGTATCGATGTGGGCTCAATAATATCCTAGGATGCCTCCTCAATAGCCTGAAACATGACCTATCTGGACTACTGGAGTCACTGCTTGACCATAGCCTCCAGACAGTCTTTGTGCCACATGAATGGAGAACTGCAGCTGTTGCCCCTCTACACAAGGGTAAGCCATCAACAGACCCTGGGAACTATAGACCCATAAGTCTGACTAGTTTCATATGCAAAATCATAGAAATTATTAATAAGGACATAGAAAACCTTCAGACACTGGATCCAGTCCAGTTTGGTTTCATCAAGGGCAGATAATGCCCTCTGAACCTAGTGGTCTTCTTTGAGAAGGTCACCAAGGCAATGGATGAGGGAAAAACTGTACATATTACCTTCCTTGTTCTGACTAAGGCATTTGATACAACACCCTACTTGAAATTGTAAACAGACTCAAAGATATAAGCATAAACCTTCATGTTATCCACTGGCTAGTCAGATGGCTCTCAGGTAAGGACCCAGGAAGTTAGGATAAGGGTGACTGCCTCCAGAAAGAGGCCAGTAACTAGCAACATCCATCAAGACTTTGTGCTGGGTGTGTTCCTTTTTGCTGTCTACTTCTCAGAAGTCAAAGCCAATGTCAAGGTCCTCTGGCTAATCAGATTTGCAGATGATTGCAGAGTAGGAACAGTCATACAATCCTCCCAAGACACTAACATCCCACAGGAAGGCCTAACACAGACAAATGGGTGGTGCCAAAGCCATGGCTTATAAGTCAATGCCAAGAAATGCATAATAGTACCCAGGAAGTCAGCCACCCTGGGAAAGTACCTCATTGATAACACGCCCCTAAGAGTAGAATCAGCAGTCAGGGATTCAGGTACATATATAGATAGTAATCTGGCTTTCAACCAACATATGTCTAAGGTAGTAAGGATATTATTCTATGTTGCTCAACTTATAAGCAAGGGCATGGTGTCTAGGTCTAATTGGCCCTCATCAGGCCCATCATTGAATACAACACCACTTTGGTATGCACCTCACCATGCACATGCAGCAACTGGAACATCCACAGAGGTTCCTCACAAAAAGAATACAGGGCATAAATAGCATATCCTATGCATATTGCCTCAAAGCCCTATCTGTATACTCTGTTTCCTATAGACTACTGAGCGGACGTCTATACCTGGCATACAAGACATCCTTGGATCCCACTCTGATGGACCCTTTGCATATTCACAAAATGAATAGCATCAGAATTACTTGCTTTAGGGATTTAAACTTTGCTTGAGACATAAATAGAACATGTTGGAGAGACAGGTATGTGTCTCAGAGCATCCCCCTTCTCTGGAACAGGCTTCCCATCCATGTGAAACAGAGCTCTTCCCTAACCCTATTCAAGAGAAACATGGACCAGTGGATGGAAAATTGGAAATATACCCCAAGTCTAATACCTGTCTCTAATGGACAGAGGCACTCTGTAAATCTTGCCCTCACTTGCATATACCCTTAAAATACTTCTCAGGGGCATAAACTTGCAGGATACAATTGAGATACTTGTTTTGGCTTATAAAGACCCCAGTGGTTGTTAGCTTAGTTTGCACCTATGAACCTATGAACTAGGCTGAAGACCTGGAATTTGACTGTAGAAAAAGCACTAGAGTTCAAGGAAATACTCAGAGCTTTAAAACCTAGTAAGATGAGGAAACAAGTGGAGATGAAGAAGAATGTAGATGCATATGTTGGGATGGGACTGACATACAGTACAGACTCTGGCTGCATTAGAAATATTTTTTCTCCTCATTATTGATGGCTTTGCCCAGATTTCTTGCTCTTAAGAGGTTGAAAGTATGATTTTAAGTAATACCTGAAAATTAATGTTGGGTAGTTATGAAGTAGTTCAAGGTGCTGGACTGGACCTTTTTTTTTTAACAACAGTATCAAAACTTCAGAAATATGTAGGTTGTTGTTGTTGTTTGTCTTTCGGCCTTTTCCTGGTAAGGGGTCGCCACAGCGGAACTCTGATCCGCTAATGATTGGCAGTAGATTTTTACAAAACGCCGAGGTGCCAGCTTGACGCCCAACCTTCAACGAAGGCACGCCCAGTTACGCACGCATGTCTTTCGAACGCTACCCAACCGCGGGGAGGACATGCAGACTCAGAAATATGTAGGTAAATAATGGTAATTACAATACTGAAGAATTTTCAATAAGAAAATAGATGTAGTTTCAAAAACGTTTATCACGTTTGTTTTAAATAAGTTCCTTAAGCTCAAGAAGGAGAGACTTCAGGCTCCTGCTAGTTACCTACATTGGCAGTTATTAGCAGCTAATGTGCCACTGGAATTTAATAATAGATAGCATAAAGTATGTGCTAAAAACAAGAAGACTGAAACAAATTTTAAGCTATCTTGTTTTATTTTCATATTTTATTAACTGAGAAATATGTACAGTTCATTTATTCTATTACATGTGTTAAAATCATAGAATATGTGAGTATTTTATGCCCTACGCTGACCGCCTTAAAAAACTCCAGCTATACTCTGTCGCATATCGTCTACTCAGAGGCGATCTCTGCTTAACATACAACGCCATGTCAAACCCAGAGCTGTTGGACATGCTACACTTAAAGAAATCCCAGTCCCTCAGAGCCACACACTACAGGGATCTAAACCTTGTCATCACAATAAACAAAACATGCTGGAGGGATAGGTTCCTGACCCAGAGACTCCCCAGACTCTGGAATAGATTGCCCATACATGTCAAGCAGAGTGCCTCTTTGGCCCTCTTCAAAAGGAACTTTGATGATTGGATGGGTGAAAGGAAATTCACCCCGGGGATCATGTCAGTTGCCCTGCTAGACAGGGGTCCAGGGAAGTAAATAGTGTGGGAAGAAATAGCCAGGGAATTGTTATGGCTAGGCTTGTATAGGCCCTAGGGCTGATAGCCTAGTACCAACATATGAACCTATGAACCTATTTATATTTATTACAATGATTCTTTACATTGCATTTCCCTTTTTCATTATGTTTTTCATTGATGTTTAGTTTTTCGTGTCATTTCAGTTGTTGGCTTTTTATATGGTTCATTTTAAGAGTCTTTTAGCCTGATGAAATCCACAGTAATATAGGTCACAATTGGTAATTTTATTCAGTAAAAAAAGTGAAAAGTCATTTTTTGTTATTTTAATTATGTGTGAATTTTCTGTGGCTGCATTAGAACTAGGCCTTTTCCAACAACTTGAATCACCTATGGGAACATGTTTGAGCATATTTTGATCCGTTTTTCTGTCATCCGGGCTGTGTACTGGACTGATGGCTTGACTGCCCTATATATATATATATATATATATATATATATATATATATATATATATACGAATATGATACGAAGTGGAAGTATCTCATTTCGAGTGAAGGTATATTGGGCGACAGAGTTGTTCACAGTCGCTTTAGGATTATGGTTGTGCATCTGGATTTTAAACAATTTATGGAACAATTGACAGCTGATAAAGATGATTTTACTGTCTTTACCAAAACTAATGTTGATGTGCCAAGTTCCACCATTTTGGGCCAATCAGATATCAAGCAACATTTCAAGCTACTAGCTGACATTACCAAAAAGGTACGTTCATTAGTTTGGCACAGTAAATTATTGAAAGCCTATTTGCAGGCTAAAATAATACCACGCTGTCTTAGGGTTCAGTTGGAACCTGGACTGGGGAGTGAAGATGCTGAATTTATGAAAAGATGGTGGGACATTCAGTTAGTAGCGTCTAATATGTTCATGGAACTTTTGGTGGATTATTATGATAAACAGCTACCAGATTTGTTTGTTAAACTTGAGAAGTGTCATGAACAGAGTGCTGTTTTTACTGGGACTAGTGATTATCAGTCGATGTATGAACAGTTCATGGTTGAGATGGACAAATATGACCAAGAATTACAGGGTCGCAAAATGCGCAAGTATCAACGAGATTTGAATGACTTTAGGAATGACATGATATTTTCTTGGAAAAAGAATAAAAAAGGTGTGCGTTTTGAAGAAATACAACAGAATAGACCTAAACGAAAGAGGGTACGGTCTATTTTGCGTAAATCTAAATCTACTTCTAGCACATTGGATATATCATCCAGTTTTTCTAATACAGATACAGAGTTTGAACAGGGTGATGTGTTGGTGTCAGGGTCACCAGTTTCTAAGAAGACTAGAGCCCCTTTAGGAGAGGAGGTCGTAAACATAGGAGAAGGCAGCGTGGAACAACAATTTCGAGCTTGTTGGTAGTCCCTACAGACTCTAGTTCATTAACACCACTGAATGTTCATGGTGACGATGACCACAGTTGTGTGAACCAACTAGTTGTAAATCTCACACATTACAGTTTTTCAGAAAGTGAATTAAAAGTGTTGAATAAAGGTCTGACCTGTGTTCCTTCTTTTTATGAGCCACACTTTGATGTGGTTAATGATGTTAAACAATTTTGCAGAAATTTAAATTTAAAATATAATTTTGCACATATATCAGGGTTATATACTAAGGAGGATAGGGTCAATTTTAGATTTAAAAAGTCTAAGTTTCAACCTATTTACAGTAATGTAGTGCAGTCTTTTGAACAACTAGTTTTACATGACTTACAAGTTAATCAAGCTGACATTTTTTGTTGCTCTTCTTATAATCTAACTGTGGATGAATATCAGGCTCTTAAGTCTCTTGCTAATAATGACAACATAGTGGTTATTGGGGCAGATAAAGGTGGGGCCGTTGTAATTTGGGAAAAGTAAAGTATGTACAGGAGGCTCTAAAACAATTGAATGATTTAAGGTCATATCATGTTTTATCACAGGATCCTAGTGATGAGTTTAAGACTGTTATTGACAGTTTTCTCTTGGATTCCAAACAGCATGATATTATTAGTGAAGAGCTAATGGAACAGTTAACTGTGGAAAGCCCCACATTTCAATATTTTTATCTGGTCCCCAAAATCCACAAAACTTTACATAACCCCCCGGGTCGGCCAATAGTGGCTGGGAGAGGTTCAGTGTTACAGCCCTTGTCTGTATATTTAGAATTTAAACTTAAACCTTTGCTAGGTTTAGTTAGGGCCAGGATTAGGGACACAAAGCAATTTTTATCACTAATGGGAGATTTACAGCTGTCCAGTGAGTCTTTATTGGGTACTTTAGATGTACAATCTTTGTATACAAGTATCCCACATGAAGGGGGCCATAACAGGGGTTTGGTATTGGATGGTACAATCTGGTTTATATTCTGAAAGTGAGATACTATTTTTGTTATCTATGTTGAGGTTGGTTTTGGAGCATAATGCATTTAAATTTGATAACAAATGGTATTTGCAGGTCAGAGGTACAGCTATGGGGGCTACTTTTGCCCCCATATATGCTGACCTGTTTATGGGCTATTTGGAAGTCCAATACATTTATTGTGAGGATTTTATATATGCCAGTAATCGTATCATGTGGCGTTGTTATTTGGACGACTGTTAGGTTGTACGGCAGGGGAGTTTGTCAGAATGGGAAAGTTTCAAACAATATTTGAATGCTAATGAGTATGGTATCCAATTTATTGGTAAATTGGATTTATTTACAGTGGATTTTTTAGATGTTAATGTAACTAAAGTACTTGATGGTACAGTAGTTACTTCACTGTATCATAAACCATTCTCTAAAAACTCTATCCTGCATGCCCACAGTTGTCATCCTCCTCATACTATAAATAATATCCCTGTGGCCCAATTTCAGAGAATAAAGAGGATATGTTCCAATCCTGGTGAATATGATAAACAAGCATTGGATTTGAAGCAAAGGTTTTTGGATCGTGGTTATCACAAAAAATGTATTGACAAGGCTTATAATAAGGTTAGAACCATGGATAGAGCACAAATGCTGCAAGATAAGTCATCCTATAGGGGGGATGAGTCCACGAGTATTAGATTTGTTATGAGCTATGCCAATAATACTTTCAAGATTCAAGAAATTATTTCTAGGTATTGGCATATATTATGCATGGATCCGTTTTTTTCTACTTTGTTGAAACTACGATGTGAGTTTGCATTTAGGAAAGGGAAATCAATAGGGCAACAATTGTCTGCCTTTAAAAAAGGGGTAGGTTCTAAAGAGCTAGTTGGGATTGATACTGTAGGTAGTACTTACTGTGGTCATTGTAAGTTTTGTAAACTTATGTCCAAGACAGGTTCATTCACTTCTGTTAATACTAGAAAAGTTTATGATATTAAAGGCCTCATTATTTGTACTACTTCTTGGGTTGTTTACATGGCCATATGTCAGTGTGGGGCATTTTATGTAGGACAGACCTCGGGTCCGTTAAAACAGAGGATTGCCCTTCATGTTAGTGACATAAAATGTAAGAGGACACGCAGTGCCTTGTACAAACATATTCTGGTTCATTCAAAGGCACATTTTATATTTGTGGGAATAGACAGGTTAACTATGCTTAATATCAATGAGAGAGATAGGCATAATATTTTGACCACCAAAGAACATAGGTGGATAGTCAATTTAGGGGCCCTTTTTAAGCCGGGTCTCAATGACCATTGGTAAATTTTTTGATATTAATTATTTATATTAGGGTGACATGGTTCCCCTATTTTGGCTTTTTTAGGCCTGTGTATCAGTATTCTATACACAGAATTTGGGTAATAGTTTAATTTAGGTTATTGATTTAATAGTTATTAAAGTTTTTGTAATTAGGGTCCTTCAAGTATAGATATTCACATATGATATTTGATCTTTTTTGGGGGTGGCCTATTTTGGGTTGACAAAGTATTGTATAAATCATCTTGGTAATATTTGGTAATATGTAGAATTGTTAGACATGTTTTAAATTTTGTATTTCTACATATTCACATTTAAGTGATGATGTTTCTTTAATAATGCGATTATTTAAATGGGACGTGCATGCGTTGTGTAACACACTGATGACGCTTTTGTAAGCGAAACCGGTCTGTGGGGCAGACTGTGCAGCAATAAACTGATAAAACTCTCTCGCTGCCTTCTTCTTTTTTTACGAGTGCTGGAAGTGGATTTGGTATTCTATAGATATATATATATATATATATATATATATATATATATACACACACACATATATATATATATATATATATATATATATATATATACACACACACACACACACACACACATATATATATATATATATATATATATATATATATGTGTATATATAATATATTTGACCACTGTGTATGATGGACTGATTTGGAGTATGTTTCTCCCTTTGTGTTCTCCTTTTGTATATAACAAACTAGGAGCAGTCACTGAAATCCCAAATGACTTAGCCATCCTGCAGGAATGTTTGTCCCAAATAAATAACTGATGCCAAATTCATCTGTTGAAAATGAATGACAAAAAACATATTATTGTATCCTCTGGGAAGCCATCTACCTTGGGAAACTACAACATTGACAATACAACAAGAGTTGACCCACTTGTTCGTGATTTGGGAACTTATGTGGACAGTGACTTAAAGCTTCGACCAATATGTGTCCATTGTTTTAAGAAAGTCCTTCTATATTGTGCAGCTTATAAACAAAGGGATTGTGTCTGGACCTGGGAATGCCATTAACACCTTTTGCTCAGCCTTCATTCGGATGGTCATTGAGTGCATTGCCCCATTTGGCATACATCTTTCCGGACACATGCAGCAACTAGATCAGCCACAGAGACACTTTCGAAAAGGATACAAGGCCTAAGATATATGTCATACATGGACCAACTTAAAGCCCTGTCACTGTACTTGTTATCCTACAGACTGAGAGGTAACCTGTGTCTGCCATACAAGACATCCTCTGACCCAGTACTGAACAATACTTTGATTTGGATACAAGCTGACTTGTACATGGCTTATCTACCCCTCCTCTCCAAAGGAATAAGGGAACTGGTATAGTTTTTAGAAAACCTTTTTTATTTACTCTTCACAGATGGATGACCTTTCTTAAAGTCACATCTTAATGGTTTTATAGTGGGCTCTCCCCTTGTTATAAGGGCTTTGGGACGGGAGGGGTCAGACTAGTCAGATATTTTAAATGGTGGAGGTAAAACACACTTAATTTGAATATTTCAAAATGGGTGTATGTTTTAATTGGTGGAGTTAAAACACACCTCATTGAATATGACCAAATGTCTACCAATGGTATAGGGTATCCATACTGGCTAATCCTCCCCTATTCTGTTATAGTGCTTGTATTATATATCGGTATTAGTTAACCATATTCAAGATACGTACAACAGACACTCAGCCATTTAAACAAGGAGAATGGAATTATCTTGTTTGAAATGGTTTTTGTATCACAACTGAAGTCTTATTTTTGTGTCCCTAGATTACAGGTAGGATATCACAAGCTGCCTTCAATGAATGGATGTCTGATATTCATGACTCAATACTGATGGATCTATTGCACATCAGCAAGTGAAATGGTATCAGAAATACTCTAGTCTAGGGTTCTAAACTGCTTTTGCAACGTCAACAGAATAGTTTGCAGGGACAGCTATATCTCACAGTGGATACTGCTGCTTTGGAACAGAATCATCCTCCACATAAAACAAAGCTTATTTTTGTGTGTATTCAAGCATAACTTGTATCTGTGGATGGGTAATAGAAGATTTACCCCAGGTCTACCCCCTCTACTACTTACTAATCTACAGACACAGCTCTTAAATGCTTTACCCCATGCATGGGTCAAATTATCTATGGTATGATCCCAGTTATTCTCACTAGGGGTAATATAAAACTATGGACCATGGGATTGGTAAGGCCAATCTAACACCAAATGGGATAGGTTAATTAAAGCACCAAAAGGGAAATTGGCTAGGCTTAAAATGGCTCACAAGGGTAGCTAGCCTAGTACTTACCTATGGGACCTATGAAGCTATAAAGTGCCCCAGGCACAGCCTACAATGAAGGAAGAAGAGGAGCCCACCCTAAAGGAAGTAAGAACAGCACCAAGGAAAATGAAGTCAGAGAAAGTAGCAGGCTCAAACCAGGTCACAGCAGATATTATTATGATATTGGGTGAGTTAAGGGCGAAATGGCACCTGAGGGTACTTGTAGCAGTATGGAGAGAAAGCAGTATCCCAGATAATTGGACAATTAACATACTGGTAACATACTGTTACCAGTGTACAAAACAAAGGGGACTTTCTCAACTATGGCAGTATAGACTTATCAAACTCCTGTTACACTGCATGAAAATTCTGGAGAGGGTGATTGATAAATGAATATGCAGAGTAGTAGAAAGTAAGATGGGAGATGAGCATTTTGGATTCAGATCAGGATGCAGCACAACCAACCCAATTTTTGCAGTGAGACAGATAGTTGAGAAGAAGCTAGGCATTCCTAAACTTTAAGAAAGCATATGACAAGGTAATAAGAAAGCTGCTTTGGACAGTCATGCAATGGTTTGAAGTCCTAGAAATTAATGCTGACTATGTACAAGGACCCAATGGCACAAATACGAACAGTGTTCAAACTCAAAGTGGGGTTCCCAGTAGGAGTGGGTATGCATCAGGGTTCAGCTGTCAGCCCACTGCTGTTCATACTGATTCTGGATTAAATCAGCAACAGTTTGGAGGGGACATAGCAACAGCAACTGTATGCAGATGAGGTGGCATTAGAGACAGACTCTGAGTAAGAACTTCAGCAAAGGATAGGAGAACGGAAGCCAAATTAAATGTACATGGCATGAAACTGACTACAGGTAAGAAAGTTTTAAGGGAAGCAAATGTTTAAATCAGAAGATGCTGAGAACTGATTTAGAAAGGAAAATAGTGGAGTAAGTTAACAGCTTCAAGTACCAGAGAGGGATGGTTGAGGAGAACAGAACTTTAAATGAGGAGGTCAAAGCTAGAATTAGAGGGACTGCATCCAACTGGCACAAAGTATCAATGGTTTTCTATGACAGAAGAATGCCAAAAAAGTTGAAAAGTAAGGTGTACAAAATAATGGTGAGACCAGTACTACTGTGTGGTATAGAAACCTGGGCAGTGAAGGCACAGCAGTTGAAGAAACTAGATGTAATGGAGATGAAGTGCCTAAGATGATTGATAGGATTCACATTGTGGGACATCTAAAGAAATGAGGTCACCAGAGCAGAAGCCCAAGTAGCTCCAGTGGCAGAGAAGGTCAAAGAGAACAGATTACAGTGGCAGGGAGACGTGCAGGAAAGCAGAAGACAATCTGGAAGATTTGAGACAGACAGGAAGAAGACAAGAGGAAATGACAGCGTCCAACAAAGAGCTGGATACATTGTGTGAGAGAAGATTGACAGTCAGGCATGCCTGTCAAAGAAGGTAGAAGAGCTGTACGAACTTGCAGTACCATTATATCAATTATTTACCAGGTCACATAAGTATAGAGAGATTCCTCATGATGGATAAGATGGATGCAAATAGGACATGGCAAGTATCATACAGCAACTGGATAGGTGAAATTTGAGGATACAGTCAGGGTGTTTCACAGGACTCTATCCTAGACCTATGCTTGTTTAGACTGTATCTTTCAGATCTGTCTTTTTCATCTGAGGTGCTCTACAGTCTGTAGACAGATGACTTGAAAATGGGTAAACTGATTCATTGTGTTGCAGATAGTACATGTCTGCAAAAGAAGATAACTAAAATGACCATTTGGGCACAAGAAAATCGTATCCTGATACATCAAAAGTAAGTATATGAGATATGGGACACATAAACTGGAAGGTGAATAGTTAATACAGCACACAGTGATTGAAGCTGTAGATTCAATTAAGGACCTGGCTATATGGGTAAATTCAGGCATGAGGTTTAATAATCATGTCAACCAGTTGGTTAATGATAGTTAGATCTATAGGTTGTATAAAAAGATTTATAAAGTCTAGGAAATCAGATATGATGAAGTCATTCTTTGTTAGTTATATTTGACCCAAACTTGAGTATGGAATAACAGTATGGAAATCTTGTAAGAAGACAAGCATGAGTAAACTGGAAAGAGTACAGTGGAAAGATACCCTAGGCAACCATGATTGTGAAAATTTAAGTTATGAAAGAGTAAAATATTTGAACTTGTAAAGTAGCTCAATAGAGATTTAAGAAAAGAACATATTCAGGTATGTAGGGCATTCTAGAGACATCTACCGCTGGGAATGTTTGGGGTTATCAAAAAGTAGTAGAGAATCATCCGACAACCTATTTGTTTTCTGAGAGAGTAGCTGATGCATTGGAATAGACTACCAAATTATATTAAAACAAGCACTTGTTTAGATATTTTTAAGAGCAACCTGGACACTTATTATGAGAACAACTGTTTTGGAATATTGCCCGTGCTTGAAATATTTGTATGTATGTATGAATCAAGAGAGATGGTGACAGTTGACGCAATACCCTGATCCCATGTAGAAAATGGGACAAAGGGGGCTCCTGATAATGATGATGATGATGATGATGATGATTCAACAATTTGAACCTCAAGATTATTCTGAAGGCATAGATTATGTGTTGTCTCCATAGATTTCTGATTTAGATTCTGAGAAAAGTGTGGTTTTATCCAGTGCTTTTGAAGGATTCTCTTTCTCTGAAACTATTTCCGGAATGACTCAGTTGTTTCAGTGGGAAAGCAGTGATGTTTCTCAGTCCTTCAGGAAGTTTTATGATTGTTCAACTGGAATTTCCAGAATCTACTCCTATTCCTCCTGCCCTGTCATGTCTACTTTGGAGGATATTTTTGTCACAACCTGCACTTTCTCTGACAGCCAGCCTACTGCCCCTAAAAATGCAAAAAGACTATATAAAGTGCCACACTCTTTTAAGTTTAATATACTCAACCCAGATCAGGCCCAGCAGGTATTGCTTTAGTGAATCTAGCTGATACTAAGCATTTGGTCAATAGTAATCCCTATCATTCTTACAAGGGTGGGAAGGTTTTTGATAGATGTGGGGGGAAATGTGTATTCTTCTGCAACACTTGTTTTTAGAATTTTCAGTTATCAAGCTCTTATGGTGATGTTTATACTTACCTGTTGTGAGAATACGAGGAATATATTGGCATCTGTTTCCTCTTGTGAGGAAAAACCTGCCTTATATAACTTGGCATCTTCTGTGTCTCAAGTGACTGCCCATTGTTTGAAATGTGCATATGATTCTGATGATGTCACCTTCAGGGCTGCTGCCACTGCAACTGTTAAGAGGAGGTTTGTCTGGCTGTGTTCTTAAAACCCAGAAGATGTCAAAAATGAAATTTTGAATTCTTTGTTAGATAGAAAACTAGTTTTTGGACCTTCTGCTGCAGAGATCATTAAAACGTGTGATAAGATATAAAGCTGATTTAAGGGATCTGTCAGATTTTTCAGCCCTTCCTCTCCAAGTTTGCCAAGAGATTCAATCCACCTTCCACACTTTTCTTTAAAAAGCAATGTAAGCAGTCCCAGTAAGCAAATGTTTAAAAACCAATGGCAGGGAAGTTCCAGTAAGAAAGCAGGAATACCCCAGAACAAAAGTCAGTCTAATACATCTAAATGACTATATGAAAAATCCCTAAAACCCCCACCACCATGGCAATCATTTAATCCTTCAAGAAAGTCTGAACCTCCATTTCTGTCTTTGACAGTAGGTAAGTTCAGACAAAAGGGTTCTGTGAGCAACCCATCTATGTTATAGATGGCAGTGGGAGTCTCTTCCATCTTTTTGGACAATTCTTCCTCACCCACCAAACTCTTCTTTTCCCACCTATGATTTAGCATATGCTTGCTCCAGGTGTGATAGAAGCTGTCCCTCCTTATCAGTTAGGGGAAGAGTTTTATTCCAGGATGTTCCTGGTACCAAAGAAAGAAGATTGTTGGAGACCAGTTCTGAATATTTCCTTTCTGAATCTGTTTGTCATAATACCACACAAAAAATCAAATGCTACCTGAAATCGCTATGGCCCCAGCATCAACATGCCCTGAAATTTCAGATTCCAGTTTTGGGATATGTGAAAAGGGAGATTTGTCTGGTGGACTTATGCCTTATGTACACAGACAACCCTCTCCTCCTTCCAACAAACTCTAATACATGTGAGAGATGCAGTTACACAGCCAAACTGGAGGCAGAGCTCTCTCAACCCAAGACTGGCACAGTCAGTCAGGAGGAAAAGGTAACCACCCACACCACAAATCCAGTCTCACACAGACCTATTGCATCTGCATACCCAACACATAAACACACAAAAACATACTCGGAGGCTCTAAATAAAAATCTGCCTAAACAGCAAAGACGTCCTAAGCAGATATCCAAGCAACAGCCACCCCTCAACAACACCCACGAATCACATATCTCACAAAATCAGTGTGCCTCACAGTCACAGCCCTTAAGGCCAAACAACACACCAAATACACTTGTTATAGGGGACTCTATTGTCCGGCACACTGACGTCCCGCTCACCAGACTGAACAAGGAGAAGGTCACTGTAAGCTGCCTGTCAGGTGCCAGGATCCGACACATAATGCAAGCACTCAGGTCACTCCAAAGCAAGTACAAGTATGACTCCATCATTGTCCATGCTGGTGTGAATGACCTGAGATGTACCTCCCTGGACTACATGAAAAGAGACATAGAGGAGCTCTCTGACCATGTAGCCCAGGCTGGTATGACCCTGACCTTGAGTAGCATCTTGCCCTCACCAAGAATGATGCCACAGTATAAAGACAAAATGATCAGTTTCAAGAATTGGCTAAAGTATTGGTGTCATTCAAAGGGGATCCAGTGTCTGTCAGCCTGTGATGACATGCTCGACAAGCCACATTGCTTTGCTAGGGACGGCTTGCACCTGTCACCCTTAGGCTTTTGTATACTGGCCAAGGCTCTTGCCACCCACATAGTCCCTTTTTTTAGGCAAGGCACAAAGGACAAACCCACCTCCATAGACAACCCAAGGATAAAAAAACTAAAGGTAATGTTACTCGATGCCAGAAGTCTAAACCTCAAGATGCACGCACTCGAGGCTCTCCTCAGTATGGAGAAAATCGATGTCTGTGCAGTAACAGAAACCTGGTTCAAGGCTCCTGAGAGCACCCCAGCACTACCAGGTTATAACTCATACCATGCGTTTCGGCCACAAAACTCGGACCGAAGCACAAAAGGAGGGGGAGTATCTATATTCATCAAAGATACCTACACCTCCAGGTTAGTGGCACTGCACAAAGCATCGGAAACCATCCATGTGCAACTAACAGTGGGCAAAACTGCCTTTCAGTTTGTAGACTGCTACTGAATACCTTCCCTATTATAGGAATCCCACTTGGCATTCCTGAGAACACTGGAGAATATGAAGGTCTCTCCAAACACTATGTTATTGGGTGACTTCAACTACCCAAGCATTGACTGGGAAAACTACTCAAGCCCAAACAACCTCGCCCAACGGTTCCTTGAATTTATAAACTCTAACTCAATGGAACAACTGGTCATCACTCCCACAAGAGGGAACAACATATTGGACCTGGTCATCACCAACATGGGGACTCTATGTTCCACACCAGAGGTAAACCCCTCATTGGTAAGATCAGACCATAAACAAATTTCCCTGGAAATCCATATCCCGTCCCCACCCCCAGCCAAGGAAATCACTGTAAAGAATTTCTCAAAAGCCAACTTTTCACTTCTCAAGACTGAGGTGGAATCCTTCAAAGCCCCTGGGCCAGAGGATCGCAGAATCCTTTACAAATGCATTCTATGAGCACCTGCAGGAATGCATGGATCATGCTATCCCAAATAAAACCAAGACTCACTCCTCCAAAAACAGGAGAACGGTCTGGTGGACCCCGGCCATACATAAGCTATACAACAGAAGGAGGAAGCTACTACATGACAGAGCAAAATCCCAAAAAGGGAAGGCATCTCTGATCAGTTTTAGCAAGAAACTTCGATCCATCATAAAATCATCAAAGGCCAGCTTCGAAAGAAAAATTGCCCTAGACACTAAAGATAATCACAAGGCCTTCTTTAGTTATGTCAGGAACATGGGCAGAAACTCCCAGATATGCTCTGAATTGTTGCATAACGGTACAAAATATTCCGAACCTACAGACATAGCCAACATCCTGGCAGACAGATTCAGCGCAAACTTCTCCCCCCCTTCCCCCCCAAAGGAGCAAATGCATATCCCAACTGAATGTAACCTCCCTGAAATCACAGATGCACAGGTGAACGCTGCCATTTCCAAAGCAAAAAACACAACATCTATGGGACCGGACGGTGTCCCAGAAGAACTGAACCCTCACATTAAGTCACTGTTCAAACTTAGCCTTACTACAGGATATGTACCCAAAGAATGGCGTACAGCTACAGTGGTCCCACTCCACAAAGGTGGCGCCACAACGGACCCCGGAAACTATCGCCCCATAAGCCTGACTAGTCTGGTCTGTAAAGATCATGGAACGCATAAACAAAGACATTGGGAGCCTCCAAACACTGGACCCTACCCAATTCGGCTTTGTTAAGGGCAGATCTTGCCTCTTAAACCTAGTTGATTTCTTTGAAAAAGTTACCAAAGCCATAGATGAGGGCAAGGTAGTCCACATAGCCTACCTGGACCTCGCAAAAGCCTTCGACACAATACCCCACTCGGGCATCATAAATAAGCTTACTAGCATAAATATCAACCCCTGTATCACAAGATGGGTTGCAACTGGCTCAGAGATAAAACCCACATGGTCAGAATCACAGGTGCCATGTTCTAATCCAAACCAGTTACAAGTGGCGTCCCACAGGGCTCAGTTCTGGGACCTCTCTTGTTCGGTATATACTTCTCTGGGGTTCAGGCTAACACGGGGGGATTATGGCTGACAAAGTTCACAGATGACTGCAAACTGGGGGCCATAATCGAATCTCCAGCTGACACAAGCATCCTCCATAAGGGTCTCACAGAGACGGATGCTTGGTGCCAGAGCCACCGCCTCAAGCTAAATGCTAAAAAGTGCATAGTCATCCCCTTTGGGAAAAACAAGGTGCCCACAAATTACCACATAGGTGGTAATCCATTAAATCTGGAAGAAGTAATTAGAGATTTGGGGACCAATGTAGATAGTAATCTCTCCTTTGATAATCACGTTGCCAAAGTGGTTAGAAAGACCTTCTATATAGCCCACCTTATCATGAAAGGGTTCGCATCTAAATCAAGAGAGGTCATTGTGCCCCTCTACTCATCACTCATCAGGCCCATAATTGAATACAATGCCCCTTTTGGGATGTACCTTACCCGATACCTGCAGCAACTGGAGAGACCCCAAAAGTACCTCACCAAGAGGATCATGGGCTACAAACAGATGTCCTATGCAGCTCGACTAAAGAAACTCCAGCTCTACTCAGTTGCTTACCGCCTACTCAGAGGCGATCTGTGCCTGACGTACAAAGCCATGTCAAACCCAGAATTAATGGACATGCTCCACCTCAAAAAATCCAAGTCCCTTAGAGCTACACGCTCCAGGGACCTAAACCTCAGCACAAAAATAAATAGGACATGCTGGAGGGACAGATTCATTTCCCAGAGGCTCCCCTCACTCTGGAATAGAATCCCAGTTCATGTTAGACATAGCCCCTTGCTGCCCCTCTTCAGGCAAAATCTGGACGCGTGGATGGGAAATCGCAAATTCACCCCTGGGATCTCTTCTGTGTCCCTGCTAGACAGAGGCACAGTAAACTAATCTTAAAAGGGTACCTTTTGTGACCTACTTTACAGAGGCACAGTAGGCTAATCTAATAGGGAGGCAGAAGCCAAATACACTCTGGCTAGGCTTATAAATGCCCTAGGGCAGATAGCCTAGTATCTACCTATGAACCTATGAACCTATGAGACATCCAGAGTTCTCAGAATCCAGGTCTCCCATTCTCCCTTCCTGCCCCAGCACAGTTGGTCAGTCACCACAAATGCCTCAGACTTTGCTTGAGGAGCAAGGTTTGTGGGAATAAAATCGCAGGGCTTTAGGAACAAAAAAGACAGACTAAAACACATAAAAGAGATGTTATCTCTTATAGGATCATAGGAGATTACTAGGCTTTCGACCCAAAGGTCATTTTAAGCCTAGCTGTTTCATCCCAATGTAATACCATGAAAATGCTAGTCTATAACCAAGACTGCATTCAGTGATGACCGCCCATGTCCAAGAGGGTTGTGGGCACTATCCTTGGTAGAAATTTACGGTGCCCCATTCACTCACCCAGGTTTCTTTTGAAAAGTGTCATAGAGGTGCTCTGTTTTGCATAAATTGATAGCCTGTTCCAAAGATGTGGCAGTTGCTGGGAGATAAATCTGTCCCTCCAGCATGTCCTGTTTAAATTACAGGCCATATTTAGGTCCCTGGAATGGGTAGCCCTAGTCTTGTTTGATTTACTGATATGCAGCAAGTTCTTTAGGTTTGTGTAGGCCAGACATAAGTCTCCCCTAAGAAGTCTATATGACACAGAGTATAGTGACAGGGACTTTAGTCAGTCTGTGTAAGGCACATGCTGGAGCCCTTTGATCTTCTTTGTTAGAAACCTTTGAGGTCTGTCCAGTTGCTGCAGGTGCTTTGTGTGGTACATGCCGAATGGGGCATTATACTTAGTTATCGGCCAGATTAGTGGCTATAGAGGGATTATGACCGCTTTTGCTCTCAAAGCAATGCCTTTACTAATCAAGTGTGCTACGTAGAAAGCCTTCCTTACTACAGGAGACACATGGTGGTCAAAGTTAAGGCTGCAGTCATCTCCTGATCCCAGGTCCCTTACCACTTCTTTAGGGTATTGTTGTTAATTTGATAGAGGGAAGGGACATTGTTTGTGCAGAAGGGAATGATGATGCATTTCTTTGCATTCAGTTTGTGACTGTGATTAAAACACCCGTAATTGGTCTGCGTGAGACCCTCCTGGAGTTCACTGACAACATTTGGGGATTCAGTGATTGCACCTAGTTTGCAGTCATCTGCAAACTTGGTCATCCACAACCCGTTAGTTTTGACCTGAACTTCTGAGAAGTATATACCAAACATTAGGAGCCCCAGCACTGACCCCTGTGGCACCCCGCTAGTTGATGTGGTGTCACCCACTTTGATAGTGTGTGTCCAGTTTGTGAGCCAGTTGGCAACCCATCTTACAATGAAGGGGTTTACATTCAGTTTGCTAAGTTTATCGGTAATGTCTGAATGTGGGATTGTGTCGAAAGCCTTTGCCAAGTTGAGGTATGCTGTGTACACAGATTTGCCCTCGTCAATGGCCCTGGTCACATTTTCAAAGAAGTCCATCAGATTTAACAGGCAAGATCTGCCCTTGATAAAGCCAAATTGGATAGGATCCAGGGTTTGGAGGTTGCCTATGTCTATTTATGAGGTCCATAATGATACATTTCATGGCCTTACAGATAAGGATGGCATAGCTCTCAACCTCTTAACACAAAACATCTGGATAAAGACAAAAATAATGGGGGGACAAACCCCCAAAAATAAGGACAAGTTGTATATATTGCTCTTAGAATCTTAGAAAGTTACTAGAATAAAAGGTCTTGTGTTACCATGCATTTTCTGAAGGATATGAAGTCTGAAACTCAAATGCCTGTCATTATTTAGTGAATTTAGTCCTTGTTGATTTGCCACAAAAAATCCAGAGAATTACAAATTTTATGAAGAATAGACCCAATTTATGAGGCAAAAATGTGGACATTCTGCAAAAATCTGGACAGTTGAGAGGTATGAGTCTGGTCAGGCTTATGAGTCTGTAATTCCCTGAGTCTGTTCCTAGGCCACCTTTGTGGATGGGAATAGCTGTTTCTGTTCTCCATTCCGCAGGAACAAAGCCTGTGGTTAGGCTATGATTGAATTGGTACGTAATGGCGATGCTAGTGCATGTTTTAGCCTGTTTAGAAGACAGCCTGGGATGTCATCTGGTCCCATAGAGGCTTTTTTTTTAAAATAAATCCTCTTAGTTTTTTCAACCATCTGTGATCTCTTGGTCCTCCTCAAGTGTTTACAGACAACAGCACAGTAGTGTTGTACATAAACAAGCAAGGGAAAACTAGATCTTACCCTCTGTGCAGACTAGCCACAGTAGTCTGGAATACAGTTTTTCAGCACAATCTCACTGAGCAGCCAACTTGCATACAATAAGAGAAAAACTGTGGGGTAGACAAGGTGGGCAGGACCAAGATAAACCTTCATGAATGGAAAATGAATCAGGAGGTCGTCCAAGAATTAATCCAACAGTGAGGAACACCTCAAATAGATCTATTTGCCTCCACTCGTAACAAACAGTTGGCAAATTTCTGCTCTAAGACTCCATGCAAGAAGGTCTAGAAGACAGATGCACTTTCGTTTCCTTAGACAGGTATATTCCTGTATGCCTTTCCACCCTTTCCACAAATGTACAGGGTCATTGTAAAGATTCAGAAGGACTTCCCAAATATCATTGTGGTGACTCCCTTCTGGCGTAGGCAACAGTGGTTCTTCCTTCTTTTGGAAATGGCCAGGGGCAATTACCACAAGCTTCCTCAAAGACTGTATTTACTAGCACAAGACCACTAATTATAGTGTTCTCATATTATGTATATGAGCTTTAATTGTGTATTTCTAAAATATCCCTTTGAATCTGGTAATCCTAAACCACCATGTTCTATTGAAAAGATCAACTTATCCCTCTTAACTCTTGCCTTCCTCCCCTCACAGATGAAGTCTTTAAGATTTTTATTAGTTATTGTACACAACTTCTCCTCTGGTTGATAAAAATATGACCAAATCATTTATAAAATTAAAGGGACAAAAAACATTTTCACTGCTTGTATCTTACCATCCATAAAAGACAGCTTCCAGTTTCTCAGTTTTATTTTTTGTTTAGTCTCTTCCCACATATCCTTAGTGGTCATAACAGAAGCCTTTTTAATACATATTCCTAAATACTTCATATTACTGTGTTCCCATTAATATGGGTATTACTGAACCAATTAATGTGTGGGTAAATAATTGGGTCTGTATTACGATGTCGAAAGATGAGTTCACCGAACACGTCTTAATTGACACATAAATATCGACCTTTTCAAATTCCGAATGGACGCTTCAGCAAATTTTTTCCCAGGGGAAAAAAAATCGCTCAGCCATACACAAACCAAACTTTCAAACCCTACATAGTGGGGGGCTCCCCCCCCACCCTCCTAACTAAATATACCAACTCCGAGATTGCACTACAGTGGGTAAAAGGGCAAATCCCCGATGACAGCCAAGCAATTTTTTTTCCCCTGGGAAAAAATTCACTATAGTGGCCATTCAGCATTTCAAATGGTCAATATGTATGTGTCGATTAAGACTTGTTCGGTGAACTCATCTTTCGACATCATAATATAGACCCAAATAATTTATGGCTATAGCCTTCATTTTGTCTTCATTAATTTTATAACCTGAAAAGACTTGAAGTTGCCTCAAAATGTTCCACAACACTGAGCTATCCTTTTCTGGATTTATCAGACAAAATAATATAATCTACAAATAAAGACAACTTTTCTTGATTACCGTACCAATTTCCATCCTTGAATGTCTAGGTCCTTTATTTTCTTCCCCAGCGGTTCTAAATATAAAGCAAATAACAAAGGGGAAAGAGGACACCCCTGCCTACTTCCTCTCTTCAGACACCACTTATCAGAGAGAAATCCTCCTACTTTAATTCTTGCCTCTGATCCTTCATATAGCCTCATAATTAACCTTAATATCATATCAGGGAATACAAATGCTTCCATTGCCCTATTCATAAAATCACAGCTTACTCTTTTGAATGCTTTACCTGCATCAAGACCCACCAACAACAGCAGAGTTTTCTTACATTCTGTTTCCCTCTGGGTTGTCATTGTTCTGTTAATGTTGTCAAATGTTTGCCTCCCTTCCTCAAAACTACACTGAGCCATATCTATCAATGTTGGCAATACCTTTGTTATTCTTTTAACTCGTATAGATGTAAAACTTTATAATCATGGTTTAAAATTGAAATGGGTCTATATGAATCTGGGTCTGATGGGTCTTTACCATCTTTAGGTATTACAACCACCACAGCTTTTTTTCCAAGATGTTGATGCTTCCTCTCCTTTTAAAATACTGACAAACAAAACTTTACAGATCTTTATCACTTTCTTCCCTCCTAACTTCCAAACTTCCACAGGAATACTATCTGTTCCTGGAGATTTTCCTGTAGATTGATTATACATCACTGTTTTTGTCTAATCTCCTCTTATCTTAACTGCTAGTTGTTGAGCCTCACGTACCCCTAACCATGGCATAATTAAGTCTTCCATAAATATTTCCATTTCTGCTCTTTCTTGATTTCCACATTGTTTTGCATTATAACAAATGTTCATAAAACTTCCAAAACATCTCTTAATACATCTACAAGGTTTCTGTTTATTTTTCTTGTTATACACTCCCTGGTGACAACCTATTCAACTTTCTTTTGTCTAAGTCATTGTACTAAAACTTTTTTGTGCTCTGGAGTTATCATCAAAAAATAGTTGCTTCACAGCAAACATTCTAAACTCCTGCACATTGTCCAGATACTCCCTTATTTTATCTTTAACACTCTGCAGTTGCTCTTCTTCTTGTTCTGTGAGATTCCTCTTATTCTGCTGTATTTTTACTTTTATCAGCTCATCTAAATCGTATTTCTCCTTAACCGTATCCCTTTCTCTTATTTCTACCTTAAACTCAATTTTCATTATATCTCACTTGTGACACTCCTGCACTGGCCCAGTAATCAAGGAGCCTCAATCCTCACCACTGGCGACAGTGAGGGATGTATGCATTGGGAGGATGACAAGTACACACATAGTAAAGTACAATTTCCCTTAAGAGTGCACAGAGACAACAGTCAATCTGGGGCTGGTTTCTCCCTCTTTCTCCAGATCCCCAATAAGACTTCCCACTGGCACAGCTATGGTTGACATCTCAGCTGAGTGGTCAAGCCAAAACCTGCAGCACCCTCTCTGTCCGACCACTGCTTCATGTCTTTGCCCAAGTAGCTAACACACTTTGAGATTTGATTTACATACAAACACACACATACCTGGAAAAGGCTGGCACAAGTTTACTAGCTATGCCTCCTTCTGCACAGACTATAAGGTAGTTATCACTGCCACCAACCACTCTTTATCAGCTACTCTAAGGCCCTTACAAAGGGTGTCCAGTCCTACTGTGTAATGTTACTATTATCCAAATGGTAGTTTTGTCCAAGACTTGCAAGGTTATTTAGGAGTGGCCTGTACAGTGTCACCAAATACATATGCAGATACTCAAGAGTTTAAATATGTCTCACAAATATCAGCCAGAAAGATAGGTTTAAATATAGTTAATAATACATTATAAAGGAACAAAACAATAATGTATATCTAAATGAGATACTATGTCCTGAATCTTACTTACAAGCAAGTGCAGATGTTAGGATGAGTGAATGTTTCCAGGTCAAAGACAAAATAGAAAATGCACAGTCTCTCTCTGAGAGAGTTCTTAAATTAATATCAAATATTACTGCTGGGTTAGCTTGGATGACATCACTCCTTGTCTCCTGACTTCAGTTCCTAGGCTAAACAAAAACCTAACAGAATGTACATCTCTGTGTGAGAAATACATATCTCTCAGAACTGTGCAGCTGCTAGAAAGTCATAAAGCAATAAAACACTGTTACATTTTAGACCTATTAAGTACTTCTGTCCAAGACAACAGAAAAAAATGTGTAGCTCTAGACATCCTGTCTGCTTGCTGCATTGAAATTAACTTTTATACCACAATCGTAAAGCACTTAATTTCAGCTTATTTTCTTGAAGTTTTGTAAGTTAATCTTCTATGTTCCAGCAGGGTATGCTGTGATTACATTCTTGAAGCTCAGTAGATAACATACAGTTCTGTATAAATCATATCAATATTCACAAATGACACAGAATTATTTACAAAATTCCAGATAGCTGGGCTGGCAATACTACCCTAGATTACCCCCCCCCCAAAACTCAAGCTAGTACTTTACCCCATTCCCTGTCTTGAGAGCCCATCTGCGTTGAGATTGCTAACCCCACTGCAGTGCTACCCTGTCATATCATAGGCTTGCAACCCTAGGCTCCACCTTAGTAACTTGGCATTTTGCTGGCTGGCTCGATGTAGACATATTAAGGGATTGTGGTTAGTAACTACAGTGAATTTCCTTCCATACAGATAAGACTGAGGTTTCTGCAGTGCCCACACTATGGTTAGGCATTCCTTTTCTAGAGTTGCATAACATTCCTCCCTGGGTTGGAGCCTGTGACTGAGATATACTACTGAGTGCTCTTTTCCCTCTGAGGAAACCTGGCTAAGTACAGCCCCCACCCCATGGTTTGAAGCATCCACCTGCACAACAAGTTTGCTGTAATCTGGACTGGCTAACACAAGGGGTCCGCCTGAAATAGATTTAAGCTTCTGGAACACCTGCTTATATTCTGGGGTCCACACTACCTTATCTGGCTTGTTTTTCCTTGTCAGGTCTGTGAGGGGAGCAGTTATGGTACTATAATTGGGGACAGAATTTCTGTAGTACCCCACTGTCCTTAAGAATACCCTCACCTGCTTTTTAATAATGGGCAGGCCATGTCTGAATGGCTTCCAATTTGGCAGGTTCTGGCCAGATCTTACCACTCCCCACTCTATATCCCAGTCTGGAGACCTCTGCCATACCCACCTGACATTTCCTGGGCTTAATGGTTAACTCTACCCTCTGTAGTCTGCCCAGCACCTCCCTGACATGCTGAAGGTGCTCTTGCCAGGAATGGCTGTAGATGGCAATATCATGTACATAAGCAAGGGCAAAATCTCCTGCTCCTGCTAGGATACAATCTACCAGCCTCTAGAAAGTCGCTGGGACATTTTACATCCCAAAGGTCATCTTCATGATCTCATACAAACCAGGAGTCACAAAGGCTGACCTCTCTCTAGCACTGGGAGTCAAGGCCACCTGCCAATAACCCTTGGCAAGATCAGTGGTGGTAAGATACTTAGCCTCACCCAGCTGCTCTAGGGCTTCATCTGTCCTAGGCATGGGGTAAGCATCTGACTCTGTGTGACTATTTAAATTTCCTGTAGTCCTCACAGAACATGTTGCTGCCATCCTTCTTTGGTACCAGAACCACTGGGGAGGCCCAGGACTGCTGGACTCCTGAATTACCCAAAGTTCCAATATTTCCTGTATCTCCTCCCTCAAAGTCTGTTTCACTCTCTCAGGCACCCTATAAGAGGCCTGCTTAATAGGCCTTTAGGGTCCTTTATCCACATGTTGCTGCACTGGTGGGTGCACCCTGGTTTCCTAGTGAACATATCCCCAAACCCCTGTAACTGCTCAGATTTCTTCAACCTGGGTAGGGAATAGCTACCCTTTCCACTGAGGTGTCAGTCTGAGCCTCACTGAAGATATCAGTCACCAGATCCTCCTTAGACTCCTCCTGACATCCATTGCAAATACTTAGCACAAGGGCTTCCCTGTCATGGTAAGGTTTCATCATGTAATCATGGTACAATTTGTGCTCCTGCCTCCTCCCTAGCAGTTCTGCCATATAGTTAACACCACTGACCTTCCTTACCACCTTGTAGGGTCCCTGTCAAGCTGCCCGCAGCTTACTGTGTCTGATGGGAATAGGAACTATTATCTGCTGCCCTACAGCATACTCTCTAGCTTGAGCATTCCTGTCATACCATACTGTTTTCTGCTGTTGGGCTTCTACCAGGTTCTCCTGGGCCAAGCCCAGGATATCCCTGTGCCTTGTCCTGAGGTTTAGGACATATTCCACAACAGACTCCTTGTGAGACTCCCACTCACCCTCCCACTCATCTAGAATCAAATCTAGAGGTCCCCTCACCCTATGCCCATACAGCAACCCAAAGGGTGAAAAACCTGTGGATTCCCGGGGCACCTGTCTGTAAGAAAACAGTAGATGGGGCAAATATTTGTCCCAGTCCCTCTTAAACTGGTCTGCAAATGCCTGCAGCATGGACTTGAGTGTAGAGTTTAACCTGTCAACAAGACCATTAGTCTGGGGATGGTAGGGGGTGGTCTTTATGTACTTCACCCCACAGAGCTTCCACAGACAAGCCAGCAGGTCTGACATGAAATTGGCACCTCTGTCAGTCAGTATTTCTTTTGGGAAACCTACCCTGCTGAAAATCTCTAACAAAGCATTTGCCATCTTTCCTGCCTCGATGATGGATAGAGCCACTGCTTCAGGGTATCTGGTAGCATAAACTACTGCAACTAGAATATACTTGTTCCCTGTGGAACTTGGGGTACTCAGAGACCCCACAATATCCATAGCTACCCTCTGAAATGGCTCCTCAGTCACAGGCAAAGGCATCAAAGGAGCTTTCACCTCTTCTCCTGCCTTGCCTACCTTTTGGCACTGCTCACAGGCCCTGCAGTACCCTGTTACTTCTCTGGAAATCCCAGGTCAATAAAAGTTCTGCATAATATCTCTTTTTGTACGTTTTATGCCCATATGACCTGCAAAGGGAATTTCATGGGCTATGGCTAGAAGTTTCAGATGGTAGGTTCTGGGCACTACCAACTACTGTATTCTCTCACCCTCTAGCCCTCCCTCAGGGGTCCACTCTCTGTACAGTAACCCTTTGTCCCAGTATACAGATTCCCCTTTCCCTTGAGAATTAGATGCCTCACTAGCTACCTTTCTCAGGCCTTGTAATGTAGGATCTGAGAGGTGAGCCTGTCTCAACTCTCTCTTTGTAACCCTTCCCAGCTCCCCTTTTACAGGAAGTCTGGTATCCTCTGACAACAGTGCCTCACTGTCAGCCTGGGTACTACTACTCACCTGTGCCCTTGCATTCACTCTGTCCAAGGGAACATCAGTACCCACAAGCAGCTGTGGCTCACCTTCAGTCTCATTGCTACTGGGTAGCTCCCTTCCTGAAGTAACCATCTCACCAGTCCTGGCTGCAAGTGTGCAATCTATCTGGGTCTCCCTCAGGCTACCAGACCCACATGCTTGTCTTCAAGCCTGACAGAATGTAACTGTATGCACACACAGTACTACATTATCAAAATCATTCCCTATCAGGACATCTACAGGGATATCCTCAAACACACCTACTTGCTGGCTTCCTTTTACACCCTCCCAGTGAAGATGAACCCTAGCCAAAGGTGTTTGGAATGGGGTTCCTCCTAAATCTCTGACTGGAGTAGACTGCCCAATCAAGTAGTGCTCCTCTGTAAGCATTGTAGGCTTTACAATGGTTATGTCAGAGGCTGTGTCTCTCTTAGCAGTGGGCTCTTTCCCCTCCACTAAGATAGGATATAATATCCTGTGGTAGTTTGGTACCCTTGTTGTCTCCAGACAGCTTACTGCTGGCATTTTGTCATTTCCACTTACTGGCTCTCCCAGCTTTTGTACCCCACCTTGCCTCCGTGGAGATCTGTATGCTACATGGCCCCACAGGTTGCATTTAAAACATTTAAACCTTGGTCCTGGATGTGTACCTGGGCTAGTGGCTTCCCCTGCTATTGGCGGAATCTGTTGGGGCAGTCTGGGCTGCACTTCATTGGTTCCCTTAGACACATGAGCAGCACTGACTGTCCCCTTCCTGTGCAGTGATACCCTGCTTGCTAGGTATAGGTCTCCCTTCTTCCTGAACTCATCTGCAGTATTGCATGGTCTATCAGCTAACCAGATTCTCATGTCCTCAGGCAAAGTGCTAAGGGCTTGTTCCCTCACCAAAAGGTCTGCCAGCCCTTCCAGAGTGGCCATCCACTCACCCACCTATGAAAATAAGTGCTTAGTTCAACAACATATTCACACACACTTTTATCTGCCTTGTCTCTGTGCTCATGAAACTTTTTTCTATAAGCTTCAGGTGTTAACTTAAAACATTCTAACAAACACATTTTGACTGTATTATAATTTAAGCAGTCAGTATCAGACAGTTTAGAAATTGCAGTTACAGCGTTACCATGGAGTAAGGGGGTCAGAAACCGTACCCAGAGCCCTTGATCAACATTATACTGTTTACATACCCTCGCAAACATATGAATGAAACTATCAAAATTATCCCCCTCTGTAAATTGTGGAAGAAATTTACTGACCTTTGTTGCTTCTGGGGTTCGGTTACTCCCTTCCCCATTACCTCCATGACTCTGGTGAAGAGTCAGCATCTCCTTTTTATGTTGCCTCTGCCTCTCCTTCTCCTCAGCTTCAGGCATTGCAGTTTCTCATTTTCCTCAGCCTTCAGACTTTGCAGTTTCTCATTTTCCTCAGCCTCTAGATGTCTGAGTCTCTCTGCTACTTCTGTTTCCAAATGCTTGGCCTCCAGCTCAAGTCACTTTAACTCCAGGTGTTTTTTAAGCCCTCTGTAGAAAGGTTGAACTGTCCATTTTCAGAGAGTTGTACATCTCCAAGGTCAGTCTGAATGTCCTCCTGTTTGCTATTCTGTGATGCAGCTGTGACTAAAACTGCAATCGTGTGTTTTAGTCAGGTTGGCATGCAGCATTCCTTTAATCTGATACATCTCAGCCAACTGGCTGCTTGTCAGCTTGCCATACTCCTCTGCTGACATGCTTGCCTGGTCTCCCTGACTAAGCTAACAAAAAAAAAAAACAATTGTGATATGAACTCTGAATGTTCACTGAGTGGCTGATTGAGAGTACAAACACCTTCAGTGACCACTGTACGCACGCTACAGAAATTCAGTATCCACACCACTATAAGCCAATTAATATGTGATGTGGCTATCCCACCACTGCCAACCAGTTAATATGTGCCCCCCTCTGCACTGGCCCAGTAATCAAGGAGTCTCAATCCTCACCACTGGCAACAGTGAGGGATATACACAATGGGATGATGACAAGTACACACACAGTAAAGTACAGTTTCCCTTAAGAGCACACAGAGACCACAGCCAGTCTGAGGCTGGTTTCTCCCTCTTTCTCCAGATCCCCAATAAGACTCCCCACTGGCACAGCTATAGGGTTGAGATCTCAGCTGAGTGGTCTAGCCAAAACCTCCAGCACCCCCTCTGCCCAACCAGTGCTTCATGTCCCTACCCAAGTAGCTGACACACATACACACACTTTGAGATTTGATTTATATACAAACACACACACACACACACACACACACACACACACACACACACACACACACCTGGGAAAGGCTGGCACAGGTTTACTAGCTATGCCCCCTTCTGCCCAGACTATAAGGTAGTTATCACTGCCACCAACCACTCTTTATCAGCTACTCTAAGGCCCTTACAAAGGGTGCCCAATCCTACTGTGTAATGTTACTATTATCCAAATGGTAGTTTTGATGAAGACTTGCAAGGCTATTTAGGAGTGGCCTGCACAGTGTCACCAAATACATATGCAAGTTCGCTAAGAGCTTAAGTATGTCTCACAAATATTAGCCACAAAGCTAGGTTTAAATATATTTAATAATAAATAATAAAAGAACAAAACAATCCTCAATAAACAAACACTGTTACTTCAGAGTTCAAAATTACAGGCAAATTTTAAAACAAAATTGCAGGAGAGTCTCAAATAATTACAGAAAACATCTAAACTAATCTTTACTATATTCCTGTCTATATCAGAAAGAGATACTATGCCCTGAATCTTACTTACAGGAAAGCACAGATGTGATGATGAGTGGATGTTTCCAAGTCAAAGACAAAATTGAAAATGCACAGTCTCTCTCTCTGAGAGAGTTCTTAAATTAATATCAAACATTACTGCTGGGTTAGCTTGGATGACATCACTCTTTGTCACCTGATTTCAGTTCCCAGGCTAAACAGAAACTTAACAGAATTTACAACTATGTGCGAAAAATACATATCTCTCAGTATTGTGCAACTGCTAGGAAGTCATAAAGCAATAAAACAAATTACTTCTCTTCAAGAAAATAGAAAAAAACTTCTTGCTCTAGACATCCTGTCTCCTTGCTGCATTGAAACTAACTTTTATAGCACAATCACAAAGCACTTAATTTCAACTTATTTTCTTGAAGTTTTGTAAGTTAATCTTCTATGTTTCAGCAGGGTATGCTGTGGTTACATTCTTGAAGGTCAGTACATAACACAAGAGTTCTGTGTAAATCATATCAATATTCACAAATAACATAGAATTATTTACAAATTTTCAGATAGTTGAGCTGGCAATATTACCCTATATCACACCACTCACTAGCCATAACTTCTGAAGAAATGTCTGTCTTCCCTAATAACACTTGAGTAATTTCTACTGCCTATTCCTTAAAGTCTTTGCTTTTTAACAAGTAAATAAGAAACATCATTATTTATAGAATTCCCTACATTTCACTGCTAGATTGTCTGCCTTCAGATTATTTTTAAGTTCACAACCCAGACACTGCAGGGTCTAAAAAATAGTATGAAATAAAATGACACTTTAAGTGAGCTTAAGGCCATGGTTCTGACACTAGTTGTTGGTCTCAGTGAGGCCTTTCTGTAACAACTTCATTTTATCTCTAATTAGGCAAATACTGTCTCTCCTTAAAATCTACATTTGCACCAGTGTCTCATTTTTACTTCATTGCCCTGCATTTTATTTGTAGTTTTTATTGGTGTGTGATGTAAAATAGTTATTGGTTGTGTGTCAAAGTTTTCAGTTAAATGCATATGTTCCTGCGAAATATCATTTCTGTCTAGTCTAGCCCAAGTTAGTTTACCTTGAGAAATATGTAAATTCTCTCCAAGTTTCCCACATCCTCATACCAAATGCTTTCATACATTTCATCAGAAATCTATCCTGTTTTGTTATACGCCCCCTTCTAGATCCCCCAGATACATCCTCACTGTTGCAAATCAAGTTCCAGTCCTCAGCTGTAAATAATACTCCCTGCTGAAAGCTGATTATTTATACCTAAAAATTCTTAAGATCCATAATAGCATTTTTTGGTAGAATACAAATACATGCCACTGTGATCCTCCTCCCTTGCCAATAGTTCCTTGCTACCAAACGTCTACAGTTATAATCTTTTTTGTCCTCTTCTATCACTGGTACAGCTCCTCTGCAAATGTCAATGATATTCTGCTGAATATCCATCCTGAAATAATTTTTTTTTATCAAATTCACATGCTCATTTCTTTTTAGATGTGTTTCCTGCATCATTACTATTTCAACTCTGCATTTCTTAACATAGTTCAATACTCTTTCCTTTTTGTCTATACCTGTAAATCCATTTACATTCCAAGATGATATGGATAGTGTAACCATTATGATAAGAAGTTATTGTTCCACCTATTATACATGATAATTTTTAGAAAGTGTATTTCCAACTTTTGTGTTAATATGCACATATTAATGTTTGGCAATCTGATCTTTCAAACAGTTGTTTTTCTTCATCTCCATCTGAGCATATGTCACATTTTCAAGACCTTTTTTAATGAAAACCCTCAAACAAAAATAACTACATTTCAGAACACCCCATCACCTACTAACTTACAAATAAAACACAGAACTATGTACAGCTTGAAAAAAATAAGTTTAACGCTCCAAAAAGGAACAATTGCTCAAAATTGACAGCTGCACCCACAGGCTTTACCTAACCTAAAACTAAAGTCACTAATGCTAATGCACATGTTACAGCCTCTGCTCCCACTTACACTGATTGGTGTCTGTTCTGTTCTTACCCCTGTTCTCCTCGCAGATGTGAAAAAATAGCTTGTATGCTTTAAGAAACAATTAACGTTTAGCCCTAGCTCTAAGGAAAAGTGCACTGGCTATCTTTAAATAAAATTAAATTATAATGTGTTCCATTGAGGCAGCTAGGGAAGCTGCTATCCCTTATTGACTTCCAGTAATTTCATACCCAAATATCACCAAAGCACTTGGAAAAAGACCACGAAAACCTCTTGGTGTGATAAAATATATTTAATATTCTCTCCACTTCATAAAAATAAAAAACATTTAAAAATACCCCTTCAGACCTCAGTACATACATATTAATGTGTTTACAGACCAATAACTAGCGTTTTTGTCTGCAAACAGACTTTTTCAGATGGAAAATGCATACTGAGCACATAACTCTGTTTAAATACTAATTGCTTAATTGATGAATACTTTTCATTGGCAGAGCATAATGTAACAATAAATGCATATAGAAAAGACATATAAATAGATTTAATCTATTCTAAAATGCTAAAATATACAATATATAAATAGCTAACTATTAACAAATATCATTTATCCTATACTGTTGTTAAATAAATATATATAAAATCATTGTTCTCATAAATGCTTACTAAAATCAAGGTACATATATACAGCATCAACAAAAGATGTCTAATGACACCATCTAGTGGTTAAATGCTAAAACTCTTTTACAAAGTCACACAGTGAAAGCACAGTTAAACTCAATAACATAAACACAACCTATTCCTTTTAAAGTTCTCAAAATTATCTAACATTTTTACAATTTATAAATACTTAAAACATATCAATATATATATATATATATATATATATATATATATATATATATATATATATATATATATATATCATAAAATACAAACAAGCAAGCAGTAAAATACCAAGGCTAAAAAACATTATAATTTTGCTGACCTTAATTTCAAAACTGGTTTAAAAAAAAAAACGAGTCATTGAGCCCAGGAGGCTTTGTGGCTTCCAATGACAGTTACCAGTAAAGTTCTTTATACTCAAGTCGGGCTTCCCATGGGCCACCCCTAATATCCTTAAGTACCACTTTCAAGACATAAAAGAAAAACTTGGCTTCTTGGCATTGTAAAGGATGCCTATACAGTGCATTGTTTTTACAGTTATTCCTAATGTCATAATAATGTTCATACATTCTACTTTTTAACTTCCTCTCTGATTTTCCTACATAGAGTGAATCACATTTATTGCAAGTAACTAAGTATACTATCCCATTTGTTTCACTGTTTGCAAAACTCTTACTATCAGCCTATTCCTGCTTTTCATATAGACTGTATCTGTTTTGTTAATCGATACACATTGGGAACAAAGTCCACATTTAAAAAAAGTGCCAACTTTGACTTTTCTACTAGGTGTACAATAATTTTTATTTTGCTCAATAATATTTTTAATTCTCCTTCCTTTACGGTAAGGACATTTAAAAGGTTTGTTAAAAATAAATCCCAAGTCTGATGTGGCACCACCTTTTTAACCTTTAATCTTTTGTTGCCTGAGGTATGTTGCTAGGTATTTAGTGTTTTTGGGGGATGGTATTGAGAACTTTGTGCTCAATGTAGTTCTTTGAAACATCAATTTAGAATCTAAATAGTTTTGGCATTCACTCTTGGATGTATTAATTATGTCCTTTCACTGTTGGGTAAGCTAAAGTCCCTGCAGCTGTAAATATCTTACCAGATTTTGGCTTTCCTTGAAATGCTTTGTTTCTCTCAACCTTTCTTGATGTGTGACATAATTGTATGTGTAAATACCAACTTGCTGTAGTGCCAGTTCTTTATATCTGAGTCCTCATTAACTACAGGTATTTGCTATAGTTTTTAATAGGTAAAGACCTGCCTTGAAGCTGGAAGGAAGAAAATCTCCAATGTTTTTCACCCGATAAAAGTATAGTTAAGATCATATTTAGCTACTGAAGGAATGTGATGAATAATAGGGAGACACAGCTGATTAAAGATAAAACCAGGGCTAACAGCTTTTTGAGAGGTTTTGCAAACATCCACCTAGCCCAAGAATTTGTTGTAGTTCTTAATCAGTTTGCTAATCCTTGATATATAGGTTTGTCATAGGCCAGTGCTAACATCCAGTCTGTCAGTGACCACATTCCCTCAGCAAAGATTAATATTTCTGATATAATATCACGTTAGATCTCAAAACTCTAGCATGGGATCAAATAAACAGAAGCTTTTGTAATTAGTGGGTTCCATCCTTAATGCCCTGTATAGCTATAAATAGACCCTGCATGTCAAATATATGCTCCAGTAAATGAAAGTTAACAGAGTTAGCTGCACAGATAGCGATGCCTCTCCTCTTTGTCTCTGGATATTCAGAACTTGCCAACAATTTAAGCCCTCTGTAGTAAGCAAAATGTTTCCTCGGTTAAATGTGTTTTCAACAAAGCTGCTAAACTGCAATGGTAATTATTGAGCATTAGAAGAACCTTACCTTTTTATAGGGCTGTTGAGGCCATTTACTTTTCAGCTAAATTAATTTAATATGATCAGCCATGGAAGATTTTAATAATGACTTGTGCTAGTTCAGTTAATAAAGGATGAATTGGGCAATAACTGTCATGTAATAGATCAGCCTCAGTTTCCACTATTACCATATAATATAGCCTGGACCAATGTCTTCAGAAAGAAATGTATCTCCTTATATAGATACAGAAAAACAAATCTAGCATCTGAGCTAATTCATATAAATAGGCATTTGGCATGCACTGTGAAAACAATTCCGGAGTACACCTTAAAAGTTAAAACATATTTACAAAAAGATTTTGGTTTCCCAGGAGAGAGTTACGGTTCTTGTTCTGCTAAATTGTAATACTGCCATCTCACAGAAATCGTGAGTTTAGCACATATAAACTAAAAATTGTGCCATTCTTCAGACAGGGAATACACCCCCCCGCCCTCCACTAACAATTATGTGTGCACACTTACTCATGTAGAGGCCAATGCCCAAAGTTGTTAGAGTCAATTGCATACTCAGCTGAAACATGAAAACACACCAAGATTTGTGGTTGAATGGAGTCTACTTAGATGTAACTCAACACAACAGTGTGACTATCTGAACAGTATTATGTCCCATACCTCTCAACCTCTAAGAACAAAAAATCTGGACAAAACATAAAATAATGTGGGGACAAAGGCCCAAAATTAGGGACAGATATTAAATATTGCTATCTTAAAATAGAGCGTTGACAGAATAACAGGCTATGTGTTAGCATGCATTTTGTAAAGGATATGAAGTCTGAAACTCAAGTGTTTGTCATTATTTAGTGACTTCAGTCCTCAGTAATTTACCAGATAACCACTATATTTATAAGGAACAAACCAAAAAATATGAGGCAAAAATCTGGACAGAGAGGTATGTTATGTCCCCTCAAGTACTGAATGTTATAGAAACAAAAACATCAGCCTTCCTGGTATAAATTATAGTTGAAAAAAAATATCTGAAGTGAATCACTCCCGGTCCTCAAACAGGAGAAACAGAATCTTTCTTAGTCATAAAGTTATAGTTCTGAAAAATAGTGTAGGTGTTGGTTTGCCAAGTTCAGTAAATCTTGTTGTTGAAAATCATTTCAGACCCACATGATGAGGTCAGTCAGATGCTAATGTACTGGAGTGTACGATATCCCACATATTGAGGATAACATAAAAACAGTTTAATGGAAGCTACTCAGTAGCCAGTTAAAAGTATAATGCTTGTCTGATACTTTATAGTCTGCAAAGCTTGTTTGTAGTAGAAGTCCTGTCTTGTTGTTTTGGGAACTGACAAAATCAGCGTCTGATTACTGCTCTCTGGTTAATGTGTGCTGTGAACATGGCCATTTCATAGTGGGCCTGCTGCTTTTTAAATAAGGGGGAATGTTGATTGGAGTAATGGTTCCTAGGTAATGGTGGCTAGAACCTTTTGTTCAGTATAGGTACTTGTATGTGTGCCAGTGTCTTTCTTGGCACTTTGAGTTAGCTTCTGGAGCCTCATGTAAAGCCACTTTAGGATTGTTAAATGACTTCACATCTTGTGGGAACATTATCTTCATAGTAACCAGGTACAGAAGAAGGCATTTGATCAGCTTAGTTCTGCACAACTTTATTACTGGCCGTAATTGTGCACTCCTGTTTGTAGCTGCTGATGAGAAATCCTGATCCATGTAGGTATAAGCGCAGAGAAGTTTCCCCAGCTTCCAGTAATCGACCAAGACCTTCTCTTTTAAAGAAAAGGTTTCAAGGCAGACAATAACTGGCTCAAGAAGTCTGTTTTCATTTCTCTGGGATCACCAAGGAGACTTGTGTGTTCTTCCGTTCTTGATTCATTCAGTGGGAATTCCCATCCATGCAGAAAGTTCTGAATATTCAAAGGATGGGCATTCATGTCCTTCCAATCCTTCTGGGACTCCAGACATTCTTAAATTGTTGTGTCTTGTCATGTCTCTTAGGTCCTTCAACTTAAACTCATTATAATCCAGTCTCGTTTCTGTGTCTGTAATCTGAAATTTTTGTTGATCAAAGGTTGTATGATACCTGAGTTTTCAGAGGCACATTGCTCAGTCTCAGTAAATCTAGCATCATTCTTGAACATATAATCTTGCATAGTCCTGCTCACTTGTTTAATTTCCTAGAGTAATAGTTGAAGTGACATGTTGTTGTTTTCAGATATATCTAGCTACTTCAATTCCGCTGCCATTAAGCGCTTTTCAGAAATTACCTTTAAGGGTTCTTCATTTCCAGTAGTCTTTTTTGAGGTGCATGCCTTTTTGTAAGGTTTCTTGGACATGTATAACCCGTTGTCGAATTCCTAAGGAGTTATGCTGTTTTTGATATAAGTAAAGCTCCCCTTTTTCTGAGTTTTCCAAAAATGAGAGTAGGAGAGCAGAAAGTCTGCTGTTCACACAGGAGCCACCATGCCAGAAAAACAATTTATCAACAGTGCTACAAAGAATTTTAGGGACTTAGAGAAGCATTTGTTTGGTAGAGCAAGATCCCTACGCATTTTATGAAATTTCTCAGGCCTCAGGTAGGAAACTTTTATCAGCTCACCTTTATTGTGGATATTATGCATAAGGTGCATGGTGCCTGTCTCTGCTCACTTGGGACAAATGGAAATATATATTTACCCTTATTGGGATGACTGTCTTATTCAACCCAGTTTCCTTCATTGACTATGTAGCAGTTGTCACTTATCTTTCAGAAATTAAATCAGACCCCTTCTCAGTCATAGAGGTTTCTCTGAACTATTTTAGACACCAAGGCATTTTCTATGGCTTGCCTGTTGACATGGTCTTTGAGAGAAACCCAGTTGATGAAGACATATGAAATAGAACACTTGCTGCAGGCTTTTTTTTACACATATGACAAATCCTTCAACATACCCCCTGCTCAATGCATGGGGCTGTGCCCCTGCACCCACCTAGATAATATAAGTAACCCTGAGGGTACAAACTCTTGGAATATGTAATGACACCCTAAGCAAGTTGCCTGGTTAGCCTATCAGCCCTGACCAAATGGGTTTCATCAGATCAGTCATCAACAGACTTGAAGGAATATCTCCAAAAATCACCTTTCCTCAGGACTGGATACAACTGATGTTGGATTTTTTACTTCCCATCTCATAACAAAAACAGTTGACTGCAGTGATATTTGTAAAGGTTGTGAGCCCCTCATCTACCCTCATGGACTGTAGTGCCAGATTACACATGAGCAAGCTGTGGTGATATATCATCAACCTGTGGAACTAGAACTTCCAGCCTTTGGCTTACATTTTTCCATTAATTCCAATGTTGGTGAAAGAATTTCTGTTTTAATATCAGCAGGTTTACGTCAACCAAGTTCTCCACTTCTTCTCCACAAAAGACTCATCAGATTGTGCCTTAGAGGCTGACTGCTACTGAGTGAAAGTACACGGTCTGTGGATCCCTGCAAATGGCAAATATCACATAACGTCCAAATAAATTCTGCTCAGTCAAGTAGCAAGTACAATCTGATTCTGAAACCATGAATTCTGCAGATCATTTCAGACAGTTGAACAGAAATATGGCACATACACAAATAGGGCATATCCATTTCTTTAGTTCCCCAGTCCCCCACAGCTGAACATCAATGTTCACTGGGTCTACAGGATCCACTTGAGCCTGCTCCAGGCTCTGCCCAATCTACATTTGGGGCTGCTGAGGAAATTGAGGATGGTGATGCAATGTCATATTGCTCCTGGAGAGCATACCCTAACACACACCAGGCTGTAGCCTTGCAAGCTTTGATATGGTTGCCTTTGAAAGGTGCATGGGTGCCCCTAACTAAGTGGCACACTGTCTGCAGTGCAGAGCTCCCTGGACTCTTCGTGCTGCTATTGCAGTGACCCAGGCTGTGTTCTTCCCCCCAGAATGGGTGAGCCAGTGTCGACCACTCACTCCCATCCTCACCCACACAGACCCTCCAGTGTCTTTATCTCTAATTGAACATAGGTCATCAGGGATACATTAAGATCTTTATCACACTGCACATGGGGCTGCGGTGGGGGGTATCCATTCTTGTCCTCACTGCAGACTTTCAGTGGTTATTTGGGAGTGAGCAGTCCAAATGAGCTTGACTGCACAAGCCTTTAACATCCATACTTAGAAAATACTGTAACAGACACATTAACAAAATCACAATTTCTCATGTGGGCTCCCAAAAGAAATATTTTTCTCAGCATAATAAGTATATGGCAGTATCCAAAAGTAGATCTCTCCACTTTTGTCTACATCTGTAAACTTCATTCCATTAGCTGTTTGTTGGCAAAGACAAGCAGGGTTTACTCTGCTAATACATATTCATCAGCAAATCTTACGATCTAGCATCTTCACATCAAGTTGTTAACATAATGGAAAGGAAAATTGTTGCACCCAAATCTTTATCTCTCATCCTGACTGCTTGAAAGATCTCAAGTTGATAGCTTACAACCATCTTTTCTCTATATTAAAATATAGAAATTCTATCTTTCTAAACAGAGTAGCTTATTTTTTTCTCAAGTGTGATAAGAAAACTGTATGTCCATCTTTCTGTTCAACGCTGCAGGTATTGTAGTATCACACTACTTTACATAATGTTGGCTTGACTTTCTCCTGGCTTGGCCTATTGTGCTTTTAGTACTGTTTTTTGCTGTATGTGCTTGCAAACACACATCTGGCCTCTGAAAGTCACTGAACAGCTCATGAAGGAGATTCTTTGTCTTAGGCCTCCAAGACATGGTCACTGCTTGGAAATTGAATGACATAAATGAAAAATGAACTGCTCCACCTTCTGAACTCATAATTCAGAAGGACTCAGGTGTTTATCTTGAAAAAATATTTTCTTAGTTACAGTTACATCCATGAAAAATCTTTCTGAACTTCAGGGCTTGCCCTGTAAATAGACATATACTTTTTTCATAAGGACAGTATGTTTTTAGAACAAGTGAATAAACCCTTCTTTTATACCTAAAAATAGTCGCTGAATTTTCTTTAAGCTAATCTATTAAGCTTCTTGTGTGCTACGCTAAACAGAAGAAAAACAAGAAATTGCACATATTTTGACTGTACAGGCAGCTAAGATACTACATACAAAGAACAAATGTACTGAAGCTGTCTTATCAGCTGTTTGTTTTGTTTAGCATGGGTAAACAGTCACACTTTTTGCTAAGCAAACCCTTTCAAGTGATTACCTTATTACACTACCTTTCCTTATAATAACTGCATCATAATTTTGAATGGTGAGATTAGGGTTTACTTATCCAGGTCAGCAGTCACAATGCAATTCTGCCAGAGTGTTTGTGAGGCTAGTACCTGAACATCCATTCACGCATACTCCAGGCATTATGAGCTACATGGTCAAATCTAGAAGTACAGCAGGATTTCTTTAAGCATCCTGCAGGGAATGTTATACATTTTATAGCCACTTATTGGAGCTAAGGGTACATGGTCTGCTACATTTATAGTCAAGTTATAATTCTTTTCTGCAACAGTGCTCTTTATTTTGAACATAGCAACTATAGTCAGCCACAAATGTAGATGTTAGATTATTACTGAGGGATAGTGTCTAGTCCTGCACCTCCCACACCGCCAAGAACACTTTGATACACCTGTCATGGGTCTGGTATTCTCTGTATATAGTTAGGTACATATAAAATATATATGAAATTCACATCTTATGTTTATTTTGTACATGGTTATATTTTTGCTTACCTTAGTTATACTTTTATGACTCATTTAGCCTTAAGGGAATTTGTTGGAATTTAATTTTGTTCACCACTTTGTGGCCATTGAAGAAGAAAAGACTGGAGTGTGCAGAACATGCTATTTTATAACAAGGCTGTTGCTAATAACCAATGTTTATGCTGTGATAGTATATTCACTTGCCATAGAGATCTCTGATGCACAAAATCAGACTGAGATGCTGATGTTCACCTTCAGCTATTCCCAATTATTTTATGAGTTCTTGTAGCAATGCTTCTGTTGTTTGAATGCCTGTTTTTACTCTGAATATACTTGCATGTCTGTATTTTCCTTAATTCTACATTATAAAACTGCCAACCACAATGTAAAGAAATCACTTCCACTTACAAAGTGAAAAGGTCACAAATGATAGCCATGCTCTTTTTGTAGCTGTGTGGCTGATTCAAGAAGAAGCTCTATTGTACACCATCTTCTTCATGATGTACCACAAAATTCACAACATGAGAATTATATCCAAAATGACCAGTAACAAAGTATTAGTTTTAGGGTGTGCACATACAACAAAGTATTAGTTTAAAGGTGTGCACACTTATGCAACCAGCGTATTGTACATTTTT